>NC_061510.1:268007365-268144055 GCF_022539505.1 Lolium rigidum | reverse complement strand
AAAAAAACAATGCCAAAGAGGCTGCCATCTGGGCCCTACATCCCTCGGCGGTGCGGATTTGCGTTGACTCGGCCGGCGAACCCGAGATTTCGAGATGCACCACGTCCCGGGCCACCATACGCGACGTTTTGGCCGCTTTCGTCGGGCTAGGTGGCCTCAAAAACGAGAAAAAAAAGTTTTGACATGCACCACGGAGGGACCAAAAATCGTCGGCCATGGTACACCAGCAACCACGGCGCGACTTCAACTTCGTCGGCCATGGCAACTTTTCTTGTAGTGATGTCAACTGTTTTCTGGTGCCATTGCTCTCATATCACTATTACTGCTGTTGTGTTACTGTTACTATTGCTCTCATACCACTGCTACTTTCACATTACCCCTGTTACCAGTGCTTTTCGAGGTGCAGCTGAATTGACAACTCAGTTGTTAAGGCTTATAAGTATTCTTTACCTCCCCTTGTGCCGAATCAATAAATTTGGGTTTTACTTCCCTCGAAGACTGTCGCGATCCCCTATACTTGTGGGTTATCAGGCGCACCGCCATCGTCCGATCCGGGAGACCCGGACCTAGGGTTTCCCCCGGAGCAGCACAAGTGAGAGACCGCAGACTGCGACGGCGATGCCTTCAAGAAGGTAGCGGCGCGACATGTCGCCATCATCCGCCAACCGAGGTCGGAGCATGGTTTTCACCGCCAGCCCGCGCATCCCCAACTCGCCAAGTGTAGTGCCAAGCCGGGCAAAGATGATGACTTCGACAAGGTAACGACGTCGACCGACGCTGCCATCATCCGCCAAGACCGAGGTCGAGGCTCAGTTTTCACCGGCCGCCATGACACCCCGGACTAGATCTTGCCGCCACCCTGCCGCCCACACAGCCGGGGCCACGGGCCACCGCCGCAAAGAAAACGGCACCGCTGCCACCATCCGGAGCCGCCGCTCCGGCGTCCGTGCCCCCGCCGAGACCACCGCCAGCAGCCCCTCCAGCACCGAAGGCCGCCGCCACCGAGCCGCCAGATCCCGAGAGCTACCCTCCGCCACGGACGGAGGAGCCACTGGTGAACACGGTATTAGAAAATGCAAGAAATTAAAAAGCACAAAGGCGTACAAAATCACCAATACTAACTAATCAAGATAGTGTCATAATGGCACAACAGTGAAAGAACTTCCCCTGAACATCACATGAAACTTTTGCAAATTGTTTTGACGAAGTAGAAATTTGAACCAAACTGGGATCATGCTTTCTGGTACACAATAATCAGAACCAAGAGGATCTTATAATGGAAAAGGATGTAAAAACATGAGATTGGACACTGAAATTGTGTATTATGAGGACTATGGCGAATCAAGTGTGTGAGGAGGCAAGGATCAGTGCCACAAAATATTTAGATTAGAAATTATACAATAGTGCGAGCAAGGTATGCAAATAAATAAACTACAACCATTGTGTAAGATTTTGCTGACCGATTTTGTTTTGCGAAGCGATGGTATATACCTTTATGAACACCTTCACTCAAAATAATCTGAAGATTCCAATAGTAGCACAAAGTAGATATAACCAGTTCAACAAAAAAATGCCGGGTCACATTGCTTTGTAGGATCCAGAACTACACAACGGTTTCATCCATTCATGACTTATTTATACATTGCACAAATCAAAAAATAAACATCATGGTGTATGCAAATCCAACGAATCCACCTTACTACTGAGCTTCTTAAGTGAGCTCACTTGTACACTAAGAATGTTCATTGAGTATTAGCAGAAAGTATACATGTTTATTTCAAGGAGCATATGACAATTCATATTAGCCTACAACTTGGATGGTTGGGATACGGTAATATACCACCTGTGTTTCTTTCTAAAATTATGGATTCTGCAAAAGCGTTAGCTGCAACACGGATCGCGGGCTGTGCACTACCATCAACATATTAATATTCCCCAAAAGCATAAATGGTGTATCATTAGAGAACACATAAATCCATAAGTACCTTGATATCCCTTAAATTTCTGCTCCAAGCTGCTTCAACAGTTCCCTTTCTGTGAACATCATATACAACCATTACAAGAACAAATCAAATGAGTCGGTGAGGTAGTAGGCTTGGTTCCCCGACCACACATCCAACGAGTACTCCGTCTATGTGCGCCCTCCTTGTCACCAACCCCGTTTCACCGTTGATAACCTGCAACATAACCCCCAAATAAACAGTTACATGTCTTCTACACATATCATCAAACATGTTACATACATAGATTTCCCTACATCAGAGGACACACACACAGAGAGAGAGAGGAACATGGAAGGAGTGCGGGAGAGAGAGAGAGGAACATGGAAGAAGGGGTGGAGGAGGGCAGTGTGGTACGGATGTTGCAGCCTATGATCTTCCTTCTCTTCGATGGGTGCACCTAGCTCAAGCAGTGATGGCCGCCGTCCATGAAGAAGATGAGCCGGAGAAAGGGTCGAGCAAACTGCCGATGTCACGGTAGTCCTGCCTCTTCTCGCGCGGTGTTGCGGCGGCCGTCCATGCGCATCCTGCCGATATGGACGAGCATGTGAGATGGAGGGGGAAGAGGGCAAGATGTTGGGTGGCAGAAAGGAGGCGACCTGAGAGGAGGGTGGGGCTTGGGAGGTGAGGGAGAAGAGGTCGAGCGAGCACGAGCAGCGGCGGAGGGGGAGGGGTCTAGGGGAAGAGGGAGAAGTGGATTGGGGACGAGCTATGGGAGCGGATTGGGGGAGAAAGCGGGAGAGCGATTGGCTTGTGGCGGCTAGGGTTTTCACCGTTGGTGGAGCGATTTTATATGAGGCGGTGAAAAAAATCTACGGCCAAAATTCATCGCAAGGCATAATCTAACAGTACGTATATCAAATCGATATGAGCTTCCCATGTGGTTGCATCTATTATACCTTTAGATTCAATGTTGACTTGAACCCGATCTGACCCATGAATGTATGTTTCACCCAATGGTTCAACCTCCAATTGAGCTTGCTTTGCCTTCCCAACTTCAACATTTCCATGTCACTACCGTGCCCACGACTATATGTCAAAATTGACTTAACTAAGCACATTTTTTTTGAGAATATGTATTTGGATCGAGTTGTAATATAGAACAAATGTGGATTTACTAACAACACCGAAACACCCATAGATTAGGGAGGAAATGTTGTTGCAGGAAGAGAGGGTCCACAGTGAATGCAAACACTCATTGTTGGGGCACTTGGCCTCCGTGCCATCTTGCCTATAGACTGGGACGTACACTGATTAATTGTAAGTTGTAACGCCAAACTGTAAAATGGCCTCCCAGGAGGTGTGAATCTGTAACAAACTCTTCTATGCAATGAAAAGAAACGCAATATCATCGTGTTTTCTTGAAGAAAAAAAAGCAAACTCTCAAGTCTGAACCACATAACACGCAATGAAAAATATATGATATGACTAGCAGCAGTCAAACACCAATAGGTGAAAAGGCAGCAATACTGCTAGAAGTTCCAGACTGATATAACCTCTGAACCACCACAAGCTATCAATTTTTTTTTGAAAGTGACTGCCAACCCAACAAACAGCGGTGGATCAAAAAATAGCAACAAATGATACTGAAGAAAAAACCCGTTCTGAAACAATATGTGTGGTCAAAGATGTGCAAATGACTACCAATGATATACTACCAACAAATGGTATGCTCCTAGCAAATTGATCAATCGAAAAATGTAGTAAGAGAACCTCCGAGTGAAAGATGCCTACATATACATATCCTAAAAAACAAAGAGGGGTAATGCGCCTATATCACCAAAACCAGCTACAAAAAAGAGAAATGAAGAGGGATCCGTATCTACCCTAGCATCTACTAGATCTCCCACCCGCTAAAGAAGAGGCTATGTAAAAAAAACAACGCTCAACTATTTCTAGAAAAGGCTGTAGAGACTAGGCGTGAGAAGGCTCAAATTAAAAAAGCATTTTAATTTGGGACGGAGTGGAGCATCAAAAGCATTTTAACTACTAACTCCATCTTAGCAAAAACAAATATTTCTGGGGTACTCCGCAAAGATTGTTCTAAACAGGCATATGAATTATGAAAAGCATACATTGCGGTAGCGTGGCAAGGCATGCATAAGGTTCTAGTTCAATTTGATTTCAATGGAAAAACTTGAACTCGCCGGACCTTTCAGGACCACTAGTATCTACTACAGGAATCATGATCAATCCGTGACACAGAGTTCGCCGCGTTCTTCGGCTGGGCGCAACAACATGTCGGCGGGACCTCCTTGTACGATAGGAGATTTCCATTGTGAATAAGAGATGTGAAGTATGACAATCCAATCTATGATGATGAGCTTGGAATCCACCACGAGAATAGTGTTTGCCAGTACGCTAGGGATTTCGCAGCTGGACTGGTGGGGCATATAATTGCCAATGTGAAGCTCAGCAGTCCACGTCGTCCAAATACGCAAAGTTTGCAGAGAGTCGGTTGTATGTGCATGTGCAATCTGATATATGGTTGTTGGATTACGGTGAAAAATTTATACAACTTCATGTGTAGTGAGTACACTCGTCTCATGAATTGATTCAAGAGGGTTATGTGTGTGTATGTGCACTTATACATTAATATTTGATAATTTCCAGCTCGAAGAGAAAGATTGGGAAAGATTCATCGGGCAAGGGAAGCTGAGGGCACAAAGGCGCTATGCAAAGGATATCAACCAAGCATGTAAGATATAATCCTTTATAACTTGTATTACATTGTATACGTGTGCTACAACACAAACACTTCATTGCTTTATGATCCACACCTACATGGTAAGATCTGAAATCGTACAAGCAAATACGTTACAAAACAAGATACAAATAATGCAAACTGGATTTTGGAATTTACATATCACCAAACCCATGATGGAAGTTCATGAATGCTTGTATTACACAACAAAAATAACAACATTATTATCATCGCATAAATCATGTCGAAGACACCCTCCGCATGGGTTTTCTATAGTCCACACAATTTCTGAACCACTCACTCAATGGCTGTGAGACATGTATACTCCTGTATAAATAAAAAGAAACAAAGGGTTAGCTTACTACCTATGGAAAGACTAGATATTAATGTCACAGTAATGAAATATATTAGTAATATATTTTTATTTGTTAGAACATTTCTAGTTAATACTAACATTTCTTGGGGTGTACAATGCACTGATGTTGAGCTCTCTGTAGTTCTCGACACTGGGAGTGTTCTGGACTATTTTGTAGATGATGACTCCATGTGCTGAAGCAAACTGTCCGGTACCACCCATAATTATCAGCTCGCCTGCATCGCCTAGCATCCCCATCACTCCAAGTGTGGAACTAGGGAACCTATTTTAGGTATACAAAGTTATATCACGGAAGAACATAGGGCAAAATGAATAATTGTTGGCATCCGAAACTCGCAATACAGTTGTACTACCTCTATCATAAATGGACATCGGAGATTTGTCTAAATTTAGATATATCTAGACGTTATTTAGTGTCTAGATACATCTAAGATTTATACAAAACTCACACATCTATTTATGATCAGAGGGGGTATTATTTCTTTGCCACTATGTTAATTACCTGGAACCCTGCTGGAACACTATGCTGAAGTAACTGAAGATTACTACATCCGGAACTCCACTCGACAATGGCATGCCTAGCGCTTTCATGCCTTTTGCACGGGCGACGATAGTTGCGTTTGGTTGAGGTGCATCAACTACGGTGTAATCAACAACAACCGTTGTTCCAAACCCTCCAGTAGCGGGGGATTTAATCGTCACTACCTGGTTGCTTCTTGGGTCGGGTTCAACGATTTGATGCATGTACAACCGCAAATTTAGCTCACACTCACAAGAAATACTTGGGCATGAGAGCGATGTGTAGGGCATGGCTAGTAAGATGAAGAGAATGGGTAGGGCAAAGCTAGGGCTGGCCATGGCTAGCATGGTTTGCTCTATGACTGTTAGGAAGAGAAGGCTATACTTAGATATACTGTATGCTTCTTTCTCTGGCGCTGTGCGAGAAGAAGAGGGCTCGTATATATATTGCATCATTGTATTTCTTTTCGTGTGACCTTTCGAGCTTGGATACAATTTTGTACAGCTCTGGCTGGCCTTTCGAGCATCGATAGTACCAATCTTTCAAGTGATACAACGTTATACCTGCTCTACCATTCTTCTTGACCAAAGTTGGGAAGTAATTGCATTTGTCATTAATTAATCATCCAAATTAGTCTTGACCGTACTTAGTGTTTTACAAATGCCAGCTTGTTTGTCCTATCTAGTGCTGCTATCAACGACCACATGCTAATCTCCACCCTTGGGTTAGCATATATGTTTTTCAGGATTTTTTTTTTTGGGGGTTTTCAAGTCGAGCTGTGCACAGCTAAATATTGCTCAAATTTTGCAAAAGAGCAAGGGACAGTTTAGTTCGTATATCTTCACTGTATGTTTACTGCTATGTGATAAAAACTTAGCATGTTGGACAGAAAAAGTACGTGAGCATCAATTAATCCTGGCCGGCACCAATGGAAGCATATGCCATTTTTTGTCATTTCGTGGGCGGCTCTAGCATTCTTCTTGACGGAAGTTAGGAAGAGTAGCCACAGTTTGTCTTTAATTAATATATATCCAAATTAAACCTAACCATACTCATTGTTTTACAAACGAGATCCACGCCTTATCGGAGGTGAACAACTCCACATAGATAGGCTTCCAAATCTATACCTAATAATAAAGGAGCTAAGATTTCTGCCAAAATTTTCGTCCAACTTTTTTTTGTACCGTTTTACGCTCCCACAAAATCGCATATAACACTCTTTGCCACCATACCGGTTATTTCCTTATTTTTTTCCCTCCCGCACGCGAACCAGAGTTCTACAGAACTTTCCTACCGAGTCGATCTATAGATTTCTTCTCCCATCCCGCACCCTAACAAGAGTTTGTACCGAATCCAATTCTTAGCGATTCAATCCCGATTTCTTGCCTCCTCGTCACGGAAATTCGTCCATATATAGCCCTTCTCCTGTGCACGCGATTTCATAGATATCCTAGCGATTTTCCACCAAATCGATTGCCTAAATTCGTCGCGATTCCCTCGCCATTGAAGCTGTAAATCGAGCTTTCCTCGAGATTACCGATGGGTTTGGCCGGACCACAACGCCTCAAATCGACCAGCGCCGCCATCTAAAACGACGCCATGACCTCACAAACACGGCTCTGACCGCCGCCTCCTACGGAGCACTGATCTCCGGCCACGCCCTGCTGTGGTCCTCCGTCTTGTCTGCTGAGGTGCACGTCCACCGTATGCATCTCCGGATCAGCTACTCCTCTCTGTTCTGGTGATGGCCATGGCGGCCAGCCTGGGAGCTTCGGCGGGAGGTCGGGCCCTCCGATCTGAGAGTGGAGTCCGATTCTGGTGCTCTCCTGTCCGATGGTGTTGTCCTCTCAAGATCAAGTCGCTGGGTTGACCTCCAACTGCCTCCTCGAGGTGGAGGCGTAGACCACGTCCGGACAAGCAACGCCCACGGCCTATTCTTCTGGCGGCGGTTGGCACATCTCTCCTTCAGCTGCGACATTGTTCTCCTCAGACATGGATGGTCGACCCAATGGCATGGTGATGCTCAAGAATACAAGCCTACTCATGCAATGCAGGTCAGCAGGTGAGTCAACTTACAAACGAGTTTGTCCCAGAGAGCGAAAGGACTAATGCTGGTGAGTATGGTCCTTGATTGTGCGAGCAGGCAAGGTCGTCGAAGGAGGTGATGACGTGCAAGGAGACGATATCCGGCAGCCGGCGCGCACATCTGTGCCGGACTCGTGCGCCATGGTCGAGGTTGGGTGGAGGAGCATGGGATGACTGCTTGGTTGTGGAGGATGTGTACGGAGCAGGGAGCGGCAGATTCAGGCTGCAGAGATATTGTCCAAGGAGCGAATCCGTGCACCCAAAGGATCGCTGTTGTGGAGGACAGTTTCATCTTGATACAACCAGAGATAAATCATCTCTGAGTACATATCAGAATGAGTTCATAAGATTTCTACGGGTATTCTCAGAGCTTCTCCCAGGATTATCTGAGAAACAAGAAGTGGCAGGAGCATTTAGAAGAAACAACTATACCTAGGAGACCAGGACCATCATGTTCAGCCTACATGCAAGGGAGGCTATCTAAGCTTGAAGATGGCCTGTATGTGCGAGTTTGTGACAGTATGGAGAGTTGTGGCAAATTGAATTGACCAGCTGATTTTCACAGGAATTTTCTGAAATTTCGGCCTAAGCAAAATTCTATTCTTGTACAAGAGATGCACTGTGGATTTTAAAGAGAGAGATTATGCATCAGTCATGAATCCTACCATCCTGCACCAAATAGGATTTAAATTTGCAAGCACTTAGGATATCATAGGGTGTTACTGACATTGATTTTCATTCAGCTAGACAGCCCTCTGATCAGAGCATGGTTATCTGCTTCAGTACTGCAAAATCTGGTAGGAAGTTGATTGATAGATTAAATATATTTAACTTTCTTACTTGCAGACAATTTTGCGAAAAATCACGCCACCTCTGAAAACTTTACAGAAACCATTATGGAGCTCAAAAGGTTCTATTATTGTAATTTGGGCATGAAATTCGTTGTTATCAGGTTACATCATCATATCAGCAACATTATCTACACGTAATCATTATGTGTATTTTTGCTGTCAAGATGCAAATCGTGTGAGTCATATCAATTATAGGATAAGAATTGCTATTTAGTTGTTGTTGCTTAACATATTGTTTTAGTACGTATGTATCTAAAATACCAGTTCAATAATGATACATGTACAAACATATTTTCTAATATTCTACTTTTGTTTGCTTTTGAAGGGAACTGCATAATGAATTCTTGAACATGCATTTGCTCATGTTTCTGTTTTCTTGCAATAATTCATCCTGATCACTGGTTGGAAAAAACATAATACAGACTACAAATTTGGTTCAAAATCTGATACATCATGGAAGAACCTCGATACCCAGGTTTCTGCTTTAATTCATTTCTTCATTGCTCTTTTTATTTAGCATATTATTGTTCTCTTTCTCATTGTATAGTATCAAACGTAGTGTATGCGTTATGGGTATATGTCACTTTAAAATATGATCAAAAGTTAACAAAATGCGATGATTCAAAAAAATCAAACCACATAGCCCCTAACGCCATTATGTCGGGACTTCATGTATCCCTATTGTTGGAGCGTTAAAATATAAGATGTCGAAAATTTGTGGCGGCATGAATTCATTTAGGCTGGTCAAACGAGTTTGAGCCAAAATTTAAGTAGTGATAATGTTTAAAAATACAATTTTAAAACTCTCGATCTCTTGCTTTTCTAATAAGCGCCATTTGTTCCGCAACACCAAGTGTAGATGGGACACACGTGTTGCAAACCATCGTACAAAGTCTGTAGAATTACAATGTGGAATGGAGTATGCAACAAGTTTAAATTAATAGGGTGGTGGCGTATTACAATTGAGTGCAGCGAGAGCCTCACAAGCTCATCTTAGTACTAGACATGTTCTTCATGAGTAGAAGAAAATGTGACAACCTTCATCAATGATGGAAATAGAAGAAATACCATAACGGATAATTCATTGAAACGTGCAAGTTTTCGCTTCTCCCGGTGCAACGCACGGGCACTTTTGCTAGTCTATATATATACCTAATAATAAAAGCAAAAGGATTTCTCCCTCGGTCGTCATATTTATTACCGATTTTACCCCTAATGAGTTAGAGCAAATTACCCACGTCTGCCACCCTCAAGTGAAAAATATGATTCGTTTATTCGTTTTCCCTATTACTACGTATTTTTCTTTCTCTCCCTCCCAACGCCGGAACCAGCTCCTCTAACTTAGCTTCTACAAAGTTAGAGAGCTACATTACCCTAACTTAATGCATCTACAACCGTTGGATGGAAAAATAGATGTACCAGAGGTAATGCTACGGTACATGAACAGTTATAGTTCTACAGGACATATAAACAGTGTTTTCTACAGTGAATATGCTACAGTGTTTCCTGCCGAGAGTGTTTCATCTTAGCCTTTGATTTTTGATCCAATGGCAAAGTTATCCTAACTTTGTAGAAGCTAAGTTAGAGGAGCCGGTTCCCCCAACGCCGTAGGCAGAGGTGCAGACACCACCATCGGCACCACTCCATTGCCTGGCCGGAGTCGCGACCGAAAAGGGCGAGTTCGTGGACCAATACGAACTCGGGGGAGGTGTCCCAGGCGGCAAATGACATCGGGACCGGTCGCACGCGAGCTTCGGAAGGTCGGCCATGGCGGGAGGGCATTGGAGTACGTCTTGCGTCCGTCGGCCACTCCGCTCTCGGCGGAGGTGGTTCAGGCTTTAGCGGAGCGCGAGACGCGTCGCCCGCGAGCTAGGGAAGCTCGGTCATGGCGGGAGGCCGTGGGAGGACGTCGCTTTCCGGCTGGAGGAACGGGGATGCCGTGTCTCCTGGCTAGCCGGTAGCCGCCCATCCGCTCCTTCGGCGAGTCCTGGTAGGTTTATTGCGTCGCTGAGGCTCTGGAGCATGGTGAGGGACGAGTTGCTCCTGCTGTACGTATGTGCCCGATGCGGTTGTTTGAGCACGCATGAGAAGTGTTCGTGTAAATACCCAAGTGGTTGTAGTTTGATGTTCGCACAGTTTTAGGATAAGAGGTGGGGGATGGACTCGCGGTGGCACCTCTTCTCTGGATCAGTTCATGTAGTCTAGGAGATAACTGCATCGTAGTAATCAAAGTATGTTTCCAATTCTACTGAAATGGCATTGATACGGTTTTTTCATTCAGATGAGGCCCAAAGTGGCTCACCTCCTGACCGTGTCTGTCACTCTGTCCTTCCGCGCCGCCGTTGCTTCGGAGAGGGGCGCCGTTCCGCCCTCTCGATAGGAATGTCAAGGAGCCCTTCCGCTGCGCTACTGATGTGTTGTCTGCCAACAAACCTAGAACCGAGCCAGGCACCAACCGCTCGAATCTACAACCTAGCTTTGGGAATTCAGATTGACATCTGATTTTGATTGGTCAAAGTTCCATTACCGTTGGGTTACAGAAAGGTTTCATACATGCTTATGCATAGTTGCATACACGATGCAGTTACCAGGCACGGGTACTGCTGAATCATGGCTGGCTACAGGGTACAAGTACTACTGCGCGCCCGGCAGAAAAAATAAATTTTGAGTACATAGATTAATATAAGTGCGGTGATTTGATAATTGACAGAGCAAGTTTTTCTTCCCAAAATTAGTTTTTTCTTCTAAACAGGACACTAGCATTAAAAGAAACAACAAACAGTACAAAGCACCTCAAGAAAAAAGAAAATTAAAAGACCACCCTTCATCTTCAACCTCCAGACCATGTCGACGGTGCGCCATCGCTGCCGCTTCTCCTTGAGTCGGCCTGACATTGTTAGTTACAGACAGGAAGTCGTCCAACGGGTCAAGAAGATTACATCTGTCCCGAAAACGAAGAAGAAGGATAAACTATCGATGAAGCTTCTTGACGATCCAAAGATCCTCACAGTCAGACGAAATCCTCGAAGACCACACCATCCCACAAGCTTCTCGACGTTGCCGTCGAGAGGGGGGCTGAAGCCGCGGAGACCTTATTGGAAGAGACGCCACCAGCTGAACGCCGCCCCACCAAACTTGAACCAAAAAAACAGGAAAAAGGAGCACTCCCGTCGACGGGGGCCAAGATCCACCCCTCTTCCATGGACCGAATACCACAAAATCGAGATAGATCTGCGGTGGCGCCGGAGGGAGACGAGGAAAACCTAATCACCTGAGACTCACGCTCTGAGGGATGAAGGGGTACCTCAAAATTAGTTGCCATGGTATGAATTTCTACCTGAAAATTTCCCTATGCTTCTCCAATCTGAAAATTATTTATGGACTGGAGGTTTGGTAGCTTATATTGTTATTGGGTCAGAAAATTCACGTCGATGAAAAACACTCCCATTGAAATATATGTACATTCAGGTGTAGCATGGTTTTATACTTCTGCTTTGTTATGCTTCTTAGGTAAGTTCCAATCATGCATTTTCATTTAGAGGTGGTTTGATAACTTTTCTTAGGGATGGATCATATATTTATTATGTAGCAATTTCATATAGAATTCAGTTCATTACAAATTTGTGTGTAACGGCCGCACTCATTCTAAAGATCAAGAGAAAAAGCGTGAACACGGAAGGCTTGCATGAGCTTTGACTATTTGTTTCTCTTCAGAAATTGTTTTTCCCGATGCAACGCACGGGCAATTTTGCTAGTATTATCATAAAACTCATCACAACTACTTCATCTGTTAGGGATTATAAGGCCGGTGTGTATTCATAGGTCATAAATTTAACTAACGTAATACAAAATATATATTACAAAACAAATATCATTATAAAGTTTAGTTGTTCTACTTTATAATGATATAATTTGTATATTATACAATGCATGTTATGTTGGTCAAATTGACAATGTAGAGATACACGCCAACCTTATAATCCCTAACGGAAGGAGAAGAAAACAAAGCACGGCTCATATAGCAAAGCTTCACCAAGTGTGCCGGCAACATGTCTCTTACATGGATTACCTCTATCCTGGAATAAGTCTGCACTGACTGGAAGGGCGGTTTCCCTTGCGAGACAGAGTATCAAAATTGTCGAGAAGGTAGACGAAAAAAGCATGAACCGGAATCATGTCAAAGTCGATGAGCGTACTTATCGATGCAAGCAAATTACAAGCCCCCAGGGCTTCTACGCTCCTACAACCATAGACAGAGAGGACAATCTCATCACCACTAGGAAAAAGGCTAGGCGTGGCGCACCGTTTTTTGCTACCCATGACGCACCCACGTGCGCCACGCCTAACAGGTACCCATGGCGTATGGTTCGATGCGACACACATATAGCCGTGGCGTACTTCGTGGTGCGCCACATGGTGCGCCATGAGTGTTTTTTTTAAATTATTTTTTGAAACCATAGATCTACATCTAGATCTGATGACGGTTTTACGATTAGACCCCCGCACTGTCAAACATTTTTGCCATCGGATGCTCATCGTCGTCGGGAGGTATAGCATGGTCGATCTCCGGCGTTCATGGAAGGGGTGGAGCAGGGCATGGTCGGTCGTTCGTCGGCGTCCATTGGCAGGGCGGATTTCCCCCTGCTTGTCATTCAAAAATAGGAATGGACTTGCCATATTCCTATGTAATACATTCCCATGCCCTTTAAGGAAATCAACATGGGCTGAACCCACATTTTATTTTTCCTTTGGGAAGTTCATAGTTCAAATATTTTTGTGTGTTGAAATCCTGTGGGGTTTCACACCTCAACGAAATTCCACTGAGATATTTTCTTTTGCTGGGTTCCAAAGAGGCTCAGTTTGAAAATGAACATGTTTGTGCCACGTTTTGCACCAACAAGGCAACCATACTCACATTCAGTCTCTACATATCCTCATTCTGCCTCAGTTGGTGGATAAGTAAAAAAGAACTTCGGTATCTGCACTTAGAAAAGCTCATTCCTCAGGGCGACAATAAAAATCTTAAACTTGCTATACAAGTCGCACATACCTATGAAAATTTAACAACTTGTTGCATTAATTAGTAAAAGCTTCAGGGAAGTAGGATATTATCTTCTTCACAGGTCACCAGTTGTGTATTCTATGCTTGGACTGTTGGACACATTTCTTTGCTCATCGCTTCCTGCTATACTTCATTCTCCTGTCATATTTATATTACCATGTAGCCTGTGCAGCGCTGGTTTAATTGATTGTTTGTCATTGAAAGAAGCAATTCTTGTAATTTCAGTCAATTAGTAATTTTTGTTCTATTTTTCCAGTATCTCCAAAGCTGTTACCGTTTAAGGTTTATATACTTTGTCCATGCTGCTTGGTTGTTAATTCATCAATTCAATATACTTGTAGAAGTTCAATCTGAAAGAAAAAATTGCTTATATATTACAAATTTGTAATGCAGCAGTGGAAATGGCTCAGCTTATATGTGGTGGCTGCCAAACTTTGCTGATGTACACCCGTAATGCAGACACTGTGAGATGCTAATGTTCCAGTACAGTCAATCTTGTCAGATCAGGTAATGCTAATTCTGCTCACTAGTCATCAACCCGTGCATCGCACGGGCTACATATGCCCACAAATGGATATATTAAAATTCTTTAGTACAAAATTTTAGCATGCTTAAGTTCCTCAGCTTATCTTGTTTAATTAACTGAATTATTTGCATATATACCAAGATATTCTAGTTAAAATATGCATTCATGTTCTAACATTGTCTTCATCGTCTATGGTTTCTTTTCTTGGGATTTCTATTTTCGTGCCCTCGGTTCCTTAGTTGTGCTCAGTTTTCCCCAGCTCCTTAGTTTTTTCTCAGTTTTCCCCAAGACCTTGTCTGAAACCATCACAGATGCTATAACGGCCGGTTGTCCGACGGTTGACCGTTATCTTCTGACTAGTGGGGCCACGTAGAGCCCGCAAAGACACGTCAGATCATCCATCTTTGTTTGACCGTAAGCATCTCTGTATCCCTGACCAAAACACGCACGAGTGGGGCTTCGGTATATCGAATGATAAGTGGGCCATGGCGCTGATACAATGGGCAATACACGGGTAGGAATAGATTTTTAAACGGAGCTCTACAGCGATGGCACGGAGGAGGTGGCCTGTGGGGTGCCGAGATGAGATCGACGTCCACAAAGAACTGCATGAGGCGAGACTAGACACATTAGATAGATATGAACTAGACGCGTTTAACCATGCAAAGAAGAGAAGAAATGGTCGACGACATCGACGACTACCTCAAAACTTTGACTGACCGTGTCCGACACGAACGCGAGCAATGTAGAGAAAACTAGTGTCTCTCCTTTCCGGCGTGTATAGATGGGTGCTAGAAGAGTGTGGTGGCGAAGGGAAAGACCTCGCGGTGGTCCGTGGCGTCCGAGCATAGCGGGGCGGCGTGGCCGTGCCCACGTCGGCGTGGATGCATGTTCGGCATTGGCATCAGCATGTACGTTCGGCATTGACCTCGGCGGTATCTCTGGTGTGTCAGTGATCGAATGAGGGGACAGGATTGAGGGTGCATCCCGACGGTGACCTAGCAGTGGCGTCGAGCATAGCCGTTCTGACCATGCCGATATCGGCATCGGCAAAGTTTGGAGGCTGTGGTGCTCGAATCAAAGAGGGATTTGTTTCTTGTACGCCAAAAGTGATTTGAAACAAGTTTCGTGTTGAAGGTTAGGTAACGAAAGTTTGTAACTAAGCCCAAAATTATACTAGCGCCATGGTGAGGTTCTTTTTGATAGAGCTATACGGTTGGGCAAACTTTTTTGACACTTTTTAGATAGGATTCCTTGTTGTTACACGTATGGCATCATGTATGGCAAATTTGGGATCATTTGGAGATGTTCGAAAAAATCACTTTGCTTAAACGCATGCCGTTTCGTCTCACTGAAACCAGCTTTTCTAACAAGGTGATTTATTCTACCTCCTCTAAATGACCTCAAATTTCATACAGCTGATCTTCTATACATAGATAGATAGATTGTTTCGTTTTTATATTTTTCGAACTTTTTATTTCCCTTTATAATATCCAATTGATTTCAGGTCAAAACCTCAAATACAGAGATAGATAGATTTCAAATAAATTTCATGTATGGCATCATTTTCGCCATAAATTTAAAATTTTGTGAAACTTTCCCTTTTAGATATTCCTTGTTGTTATAGATATGGCATAATGTATGCCAAATTTGGTTAGGTCTCACTGAAACCAGCTTTTGTAACAAGTTAGGTTTTTTCGACCTTCTCAAAAGGGATTTTTTTCTACCTTCTCTAAATGACCTCAAAAATCATACAGACGATCTTCTATACAAAGATAGGTAGATTGTTTCATTTTTACATTTTTTTGAACTTTTATTTCCCTTTATAATACCAATTTGTTTTCAGGTCAAAACCTCAAATACAGAGATAGATAGATTGGTTCGTTTATCATTTTTACCGTGAATAGTAATGGCTACAAGAAATCGGTAATGGTCTATCAATTTTTGCGTGAAAAGTAATGGATACAACAAATCGGTGATGGTTTATCATTTTTTGCGTGAAAATTAATGGCTACAACAAATCGGTGATGGTTTATCATTTGGGATTTTCGTGAAAATTAATGGCTACAACAAATCGGTGACGGTTTATCATTTTTTGCGTGAAAATTTATGGCTACAACAAATCGGTGATGGTTTATCATTTTTTGCGTGAAAAGTAATGCCTAAAAGAGTTTATAATTTTTAGCGCGTGAAAATAAATACAGAAAACCGCCCTTTAGCATACTTAGAGAGTAGAAGGTAACCGCCGACAGAGAGAGAGAGGGGTTATCCTACCCGTTAGATCATACGATCAACGGTCGGCGGGCACGATCCGCGTGACATGGGCTAGACCAATCAGGGCAATGTTGCACGTGTGAGAGAATTTATGGAGGGAGAGGGCAAAACTGAGTAGTATCAAGAAACCAAGGGCACCTATGTAAAAAACAGACTAAGGGATTCAAATATGAGATTTAAAAAATGGAAAATACGTGTTTTGTACAATAAAACCCATCTTGGCCTATCTCAAACTATTTGCAATACAAATATACATGAGTGTGAGAATTGTGGCCTCATTTAGACAAAGTATGTTTTGGGGAAAGCTGTTTTGGGAAGGGCTTATTGTGGAAAACCATGCACCTTCATAGCTACTAGGTGATTTGAGAAGGCCTTTGAGAAGTGGCAATTTGTGGTAAAACTTGATTTATCTATGACTTATCTATGTTTTGAGAACTGGCAATTTGTGGTAAAGACTCCATGAGTATGTGCCACTGTTTTTCGGAATTTTTTACACATTAAATGACTCATTTAACTAGTTAATCCCATTTGTTGACTGTCTGTTGACTAACTACTTGAGGGTAAAACTGAGCATATTGCACTAGCCAGTATTAGCACTCAAGGGGAAAACTGAGCACACAAAAATGCTAGTATAATGCTCGAGGTTATACCTGAGTATATCTAAATTTCCAGGGTTAGACTCGAGGACGCGTGTTGCGGTGCAGAAATGAAAGACGTGCAATTGTTGACGCGTAGACGCCGGTCGCGGTGCAGAAGTCGAAGACGTGCAATCGTGGACGCGTGGCGCATTGCAGAAGTCCAAGACGTGCAGACGTGCAGCGGTGGACGCGTAGGACGCGGGTCGCATTAACCACCCCTTGCCTTTATAGACGCCTCCTCCCACTATCTCTGTCACTCTCACTCGCCTACGCAACGCCGCCTCTCTCACGTCCCATCATCTTCTCCAAAGCAAAAACCCTCTCCCTCTCCCTCTCCTCTGCCGGCGAGATGGACAAGGAGAATGCCAATCCCATCGTCCACGGCGCCGTCGGCTCCAAGCGCGACGCCTCCCTCTTCGACGCCATCCCCTCAACGGACGTCGCCGCCGTCCCCTCAACGGACGTCACCGCCGCCTCCGCCGGTGCATCGGAGGCTGCTGCCGCCGGTCGCGGCCAGATCCCGCCGGGATGGGACCCCTACGAGCCGGTGCCGTACGTCCCGCCCCGAACCGCTACGACACCTCCATAGAGGACCCATGGAACGAGGTAACTACGGTTTGCTTCCTTTTTTGTTCCCCATTCCTTTTTGAACCCTATTTGTGCTGGTGTAGATGGATCTGTGGATGGATGAGTATTGGGCTAATATTTGCGCCGATTTTATTCCATTTTGCTTTGATCCCTCCTTGATTTCGTTTAAGATTTGGGGTTCGGCCGTTCGGTTAATTTATGCAAGTAATAATGGGATCTCAATCGGTTAATTTATGCAAGTAATCATAGGATCTCAATCAGTTATTTTATGCACGAATCAAAAGATATCAACCGTTTAATTTGCAAATAATATGGAATGTGTTCAAGTTCAGATATGAAATCTGTTTCTTTGCCTATGATGAATCGGTGGGCACAGATTTTTACAGGGAGGGTTCAGCGAACCATTTCTGTGTACAAATCTGTTGTGCATGAGCTTTGGTTCGCTTACACCGTCCCTGTAGACATATAATCGTGTCCACTCTAACTGAGGCTGCCTCTGTTTTTTCTAACTTTGTTATCATGCACGTTTGCAACTCATTCACTAATAAATTCCCGTTTGATATGGATCAGCTGTCTGGCAGCGACGTCGGCAGCGACGTCGGCAGCGACGACGAGCACCATGACGTCAAGACTCGCCAGGTGCTGCGGAGGCTGCAGGTCGGCCAGTACGTCTCTTACCTCGACGTCGCCAAGGGTGTCTACAGGTGCCCCTTCTGCACTAGGAGGCTCGGCGGCACTGACTTCAACTGCGTCCTCACGCATGCCGAGAACATCGGCCACACCAACCCCAAGGTCGGCGCGTCGGTGAACCCCAACTCCTTCCGCGCCAAGCACTTGGCGCTCGGCATGCACCTCCGCAGCATCCAGCGGGTGGAGATCTCCGGCGGGCGCATGCCTCCGCTCAAGCCCAAGGCTCCCAAGGGGAGCAACAAGTGGAGGCAGAGGCAGATGAGGTAGGCGGAGTCCTGGACGTGTGCTGCTGCTGCCTCCTCCATTTTGTTGTTGGGATCCCTTTGTTGTTAGCTAGGGATCCCTCGTTGTTATGTTGTTAGTATGATGGTACTGTACTGCTGTGAAGAACCTCGAACCCTACTATGTTTGGCTGCTGAATGCAGCTTATTATCTATATTATCTATCCCTATTCTACTATATGACCTTGTGAATTTATCGTACATTCCCTGTAGATTTGCTTCTAGATTTAACTACATACATATGGACTAGATTGAGTACTAGATTGGGCTCCCTACTAGATTTGCTGCCATATTGGGCAAACAACGAGGGCCAAAAGGCACAAATAATAATTGAAGAAAGATACAAATGCAAGCTTCTCTAGATTTGACACTAATTAGGTGAAAAAAGGCAGAGAGAAGGAGGCAGAAAAGGTACTCTCAAAAGGGAAATGCCAATGGCCGAGAGAGACAAAACCCAGCTCCTGCTCACGTGCAACCAAACGCTATCTCGTCCTGTCCCAGACGGTCCCTTTCTACCAGCCCCACGCGACGCGGGCCCACATGACGCGGCCCCACACGTCAGCACGGAGCGGTCAACTTAACGGGAATCCTGCCGTCTGAGCTGCCTTCTGCGGGTTTCAAACAAGCACTTGAGGAAAACTGAGAAAAAACTAAGGAGCTGGGGAAAACTGAGCACAACTAAGAAACTGAGGGCACGAAAATAGAAATCCCTCTTTTCTTAGCATGATATTTCTATAATGTTCCTTATATTCTTGCAGATAGTACTATCCACCTTACAACTTACATGCAACTAATGAAGGAGCACATTTACTTACATTGTCCCGGGGTTGACTGCAATTGTAGAAGTCTTCGGTATTTTGTGTGCCTCAGTTTTACATGATAGTTCCTTTTATTTTTTGATATTTAAAAGATAAAGCCAAGTTGTGTTACTCCATCTGAAACGGCAGCCAGGCTAGAACACACAAAGGACAATATCATGCCATTCTCAGCCTGTTTTGCGGTATAAAAGATCAGTGAAAAAAGTAGTAGTTCTAATATAAGTTCCAAAAACAAATTAAATCTTGTTCAGTCGTCATACCTAGAAGTCCCACCATCGCGGTGACAAACAATTCTGCAAACCGGCACATGCATGGCATCTAAATCCCGAATAAATAGATGTAGCTTGTCAAGAGTGCATCATGCAGTCTATCAAATTTGAACGCACAAATATGCAATTGTATAGGCATAAATATATAGGCAGATTACCTGCTTCACTTTGCTTGCGAAATCATCTGCATGCTACAACAAAAATTTAATTATATAGCAGGCCCAGGCCCAGGCCCAGGCCCAGAAGGAAGCAACCAATATTTTGTTTAATAAAAGAATCACTCTAGAAGAACGTTTTAGAGTATGTGCATGTTAATAGAGACCATGCAGCATGTCGAGTTTACCATGATTTATTTGAAAATCCCAAAGGACGTCTCCCATGTCCTTACCGGCAACAGATTTCTGCGTATATTTGCCGTAAAAAATGTATCGAGACAACGCCTACTTAAGTCGAGACTTGATTTGTATCCACATAAGCAATTTTAGCTTGATAAACAATCCGGGCATAATATACAGGATCCGGTAATAGCTCAGATCATATAAACACTCAATATAAAGATTCTAATTCCTATTTGCGGTCAGGGTAAATAATTAGATTAGTACATACAACCATAAATATTCATATTTAGATGATGTAAGGCATAAATTTGCTAATTTGGTGAACTAACAGTGTGTGACCATTAGCAATCTAGGTAACTCATAGTTGTAGCTGACGAAAAGCATGTAAAAGCTAATAGCTAAAACTTTCAAATTATATTCTTTGAGTGACCGCTCCAAACTATAAATATCGAACTTAAAAGGAAATGTCATATGAATTGTTAGAAACTGAATATTGGAAATCCATCTGCTGCAGCGTTGGCAGGTGGCTCTTTAGGTCCCGCCACCGCTCCGGCAACATTATGGATGATCCAAAATGTAATCAGTGCCCTATTCATTTTTTCAATCACACATCCTTAATAAGCACTTATGGTTGATAAATTTCATCCAGTCTTCATAGTCATACAATCTCCGATGAAACTGCATGTAACTCATCATGCTCTATTTTATCCCATCATGGCGTGTACCCGCTGCGGTGGCCTCTATGAGTTAATCTATGTGATGGAATAATGCATGCATAGACATGTAGATATACAGCGAACCTGCGGCAATAACAACTTTTTTCCCTAGATCAGGAACAATATTATGAATCTTTCCCTTGGTAATATTAACAGCAGCCTCGGCAGCTACTTGGAAGAAATCGTGTGCGTGTGCAACAGTATTTTGATTTTGTGGTGATCTCCCTTCTATCCTCTGGCTCATAATCCATGTTCAGGAGTATTATTGCAGCTAGACTTAAGTTTTTTATTTGTTTGTTGAAGATTTCAGATAATTTGTGGAATTCTGCTAATGAATTCAACAAAGCTGTAAAATAGTGCAGTGTATTTTATGGATGGGGATTTACCTGCCTGCGACGGCAGCGCAGTTCGTGTACTCGGCAGCCATGCCGACGATGACGGCCGCTTAATCTGTTCCAAACTGTTGATGTGTAATCTTCTTGGAGCAGCAATCATGAGATTTCTTAGAGCCTGGAAAGATCCTGAATCTTTTTAGAGCGGATTCTATATATGCTTCTCTCCTTGTGGCACACGTGATCTCTCCTTGGGTCTGCCTAGTTGCTAGCACCTAGGAAAAGCTGACGGGATATAGAGATTGAAGATGGAAAGGATTGGAGGAGGCCAGATTGGCTTTAGTGCACTGGTGGAGAACAAACCTTTCGTCCCAAGCTTCTGGGAGCAACAGTCCTGTTTTTGAACCAAACCGGGTCCAATGAGGGGTACTAGTCCCGGTTCACCGTGGAAACCCTTTGGTCCCGGTCCGTTTGGGGTCTTTTATCCCGGTTCGTAATACCAACCGGGACTAAAGGGTTGGTCTCTGGGGCAAAAGCCATTAGTCCCGGTTCGTATTACCAACCGGGACTAAAGGTCTACCGAACCGGGACTAAAGGGTTTTTGGGTTTTTTTGGCTCCTCCACACACCCTGGATCGCCTTTTTTAACACTGTAAAATAGAAAAGAAAATGATAGAAAATTTAAAAAATAAAATATTTTCAGATTCTTGTATGTTATGCAACCTACTATTAGGGAAAATTAACAAATTTGAATTTTCACTTTTTTTGCAAAAAAGGTTTGAAAAATGGTAAAACCGCATTAACTTTTGCATACGACATCGAAAAAAAACGTATAATATATCAAAATCATCGTGGGGAAAAGTTACATCCGAATTCACAGTAGTACTTGGCGTAGGTTATGATTGTAATCTCTTGTAGATTATGAAGTTAACTATTACTATGATAGTATTGATGTGATCTATTCCCCATTTCATAGCTATTGGTGACAGTGTGTATGCTATGTTAGTACTCGGTCTAAATTACAACGATCTATTATGCACTCTAGAGGTTACTTTAATATGAACTCCGTGAAGTTGTGGAGCTTGTTTACTTCGGCTTGAGGTGTGCTCTTGTAGCCCTACACAATGAATGGTGTTTGTTATCCAACAAGAGAGTGTTTGAAAGTAGCACAAGTGAAGAGAAGTTATTTATTTATGTGATCATTGTTGAGAGTGTCCACTAGTGAAAGTATGATCCCTAGACCTTGTTTCTAAGCATTCAAACACCGTTTCCAACAAGTTCTGCTATATGTTCGCTTGCTGCCATTTTTTTTTCAGATTGCAATTACTACTTATAATCATCCATATTACTTGTATTTCACTATCTCTTCGCCGAACTAGTGCACCTATACATCTGACAAGTGTATTAGGTGTGTTGGGGACACAAGAGACTTCTTGTATCTTAATTGCAGGCTTGCTTGAGAGGGATATCTTTGACCTCTACCTCCCTGAGTTCGATAAACCTTGGGTGATTCACTTAAGGGAAACTTGCTGCTGTTCTACAAACCTCTGCTCTTGGAGGCCCAACACTGTCTACAGTAATAGAAGCGTGCGTAGACATCAGCCCACCATGCCACCGAGACTCAGCGCCAACAATGTGGTAGATGAATACCACTCCACCAACATCCCCAACATCCAGCAGCTGCTCCAAAAACGATGCCCCAAGAGGTAGAACGACGCAGGGCGCACCGTGTCGAGGGTACTCCTCGCCAATGCCCTCCGATAGGGGCTTAGGGTTGACGGAATCCTGCAAGCTGACACGAGACATCGGTTCACAGACAAGCGGGGAGAGCGATTTACCCAGGTTCGGGGCCCTCGATGAGGTAAAACCCTTACGTCCTGCCCGTCTGTTCTTGATTATGATGATAATGGGTTACAATGGGGTGCCGAATAGTTCGGCTGAGATCTCGTCGAGATGGCTATTGCTATGATGACCTAGCTCTAAGCTTTTTCTGGCTAAGATTGCTAAGATCGATTCTCGTCCCTCGGCAGCCCCTCTCCCGGCCTTTATATAGGAGGCCAGGTCTCAAGGGTCCTAACCGAGTACGACTAGGTTTACAGTAGTTTAGATCCAATCTTTCCTTGTTTGTTCGCTTCCTTGTCTTGCCCGTCAAGGAATCTTCTAGTGCGCCGACCTAGTGGCCCATCTCGCCTTCAGGTATCTTCATGGGCCTCCAATTTGTTAATACCAGATAGGGTAATACTGGTTACCCGAAGGGTAATGCCCACGTCAGTAGCCCCCGAGTGTCTAGCCGAAGATAATTCGGGTAGAGACTAATGCATGTTTTTTTTTTCTGACATTCTTCTTCTTCATTGCTCTTGTTCATCTTGATTATGCTTCATCTTGTTTTTATCGGGTGCGCGTCAGCGCTCCCGATGGGAGTAGCCCCCGAGTCTAGGTACACTACAAGAAAACCCCCTCTACAACAACACATACTTGGCAACCATTTGCATATTCGTTGCAAAATTTTATCATAGACTAGTACAAATGCCCGTGCGTTGCCACGGGACGCAAATTTTATTTCTAATGGCACATATATAAGGGATACATATTTCCTTACAGAATACACATTTATTCTAGCAAAGAACTTCAATGGAATCAACTTTGTTCACTATGGTTTAACTCTAATCATCGACTCATTGTAGGCACCGCGCAGGTTCGATCCCTGCTGTCGACGTTTACCTTTTTGTTTTCATTCTCTACCGGAATGTACTTTTACCTTTTTGTTTTCATTCTCTACCGGAATGTACTTTTACCTTTTTGTTTTCACTAGTACAAATGCCCGTGCGTTGCCACGGGACGCAAATTTTATTTCTAATGGCACATATATAAGGGATACATATTTCCTTACAGAATACACATTTATTCTAGCAAAGAACTTCAATGGAATCAACTTTGTTCACTATGGTTTAACTCTAATCATCGACTCATTGTAGAAACTTGAAATTCAGCGATAAAGCGAAAATACTGTTATATTTTTCGACCAAGTAGTCACATAAAAATCATTCCTTGCATAAATCTATCAATTAAAAAGCAACACTAACAAGACTCCTCTTACTTCTATCACTGCACGCGCCATGGAGGGCTCCGCTGCTGCTTCCAGAGTGGATGGTCGATCCTCTCGCCACTTTGCCTGCAGATGGAGGAGGCAATCTTCGGGCCATGGCCCGAGTGGGTGTCGTTCTGGCCCGGAAACTCCTGCTCGGTGCCATCCCAGCCCGCTTGCGCCGACCTGAGCATCCTCGAGTTCGGCGCGGAGGGATTGGGGTGCTGCCATCCCACGGGTTCGTCGGCAACAAGGAGTGATGCCAGTCCGCCCACGCTCCTGCAATAAGGAGCGCCGCTGCGACCACCGATGGGTACCCCTGCTCGGCATACTTCGTCGACGGTGAGGAATTCGAAATCCCCATTTGGATAGTTTCAGACATAAAATGTGTCCAAATATTGGGAAAATTGGGTCTATACCATTAAAAGATCCGCTCTTTTGGTTTATACCATCAAAAACTTCTTGTTAGGTTTGTACCACCCAAAGATTGCAACATTATTGGTTTCGGCCATTCCGTCTGCTTCTATTAGGGCATCTCCAACGGGGCGGCGCATATCGGACGCCCAAAAGTGGTCGCGAGCGTCCTTTTGCGTCGCCCCGCGGCCGCACGTCCGTTTTTTAGATTTGCAACATATTTAGAAAGCATAGAAAGTAGTACATTCAAACTATATAAAGTAGTTCTAGAAGCCTAGACTACTTGCTGCCTAACGGGCCGACCCCGTCGTTGCGTCCCTCCCTCGTCTGCTTCTCCGCCGCCTCCCGTGCGGCCGCTAGGGCTCGGTGCGCCGCCGCGTCCTCTAGCAGGCACTGCCGCAGCCTCGCGTTGGCGGCGTCGTCCTTGAGCGTCTCGAAGGACTCGACTAACGCTCTCTGCTCCACCGCCTTCTCCTCCGGGGCAGGCACATCAGGGTCATCGGAAGACCATGAGATGTCGGAGTCGGAGTCCTCTGCGGCTGTGACGGCCGCCACCCTGCGGCGTTCCATATCGGCGTCGAACGCCGCGTGGGCCGCCCGCTCCTCCTCTGCTTCCTTCTTCGCTTCAGCCAGGGCCTTGGCATTGACCGGGTCGAGGAGGTCGTCGGTGCTGTCGTCGTCGTCGAACTCCTCGTCGGAGCTCGAGGCCAGGGGAGGTGGAGTGGGAGGTGGAGGTGGAGGCGCGACAGCCTGGCCGCGGCCGCCGCTCTCATGGTGGCTCCGGTGGAGGCTGAGCGGCAGCAGTGCTACGGTGGAGGTTGTGCGGCCGCTAGGGTTTAGTAAGGAGGAGATGAGATGCTCGCTCCCCTGTTTATATAGGTCGGAGGCATTACTTCATGCGCAGAGGTAGGCGACGGTCGCGCGCCACGTGAGGCATCACCATTTATGCGGCCGCAGACTGCCGAAGCGACGCCTCGGCGCCAGTACTGGCGCCGCTAAGAAGACGCATCGATGCTGGGTCACTGCTAGGCGGGCCCGACGAAACGTCCGCCAGACGCGAGCGGACAGTTTGCGCGTTTGCACAACGTCCACCGCGACGCAGCCGAGGCGCATATTGCGTCGCCGCGGACGGCACGGTCACTTTGCGTCGCCCCGCTGGAGGTGGTACCAGACGCATTTTTCGACCCGACGGACGCTAACGGTCACTCAGCGTCCATTTGCGTCGCCCCGTTGGAGATGCCCTTAGAAAGATTTTTATTTTGGCCGGTTAATTAATTTAACTACCCCTGTGGCCAAAACCAATGAACTGAATGATTCCTTAGCTCTGTTCTTCACCGTGAACTGAACTCACGAGCAGAGTTCACAGGAGAAACCCCGGCCACCCCATAGCCTTCCCGACGGTGACTACCACATCCCCGGAGCCCGGCGGAGGATCTCCTCGGTGGCATGCCTCCATCCCTACCGAATCGCGGTCACGGAGGCATGGAACTAAGCGGCCTGTCCAGCCGCCCGAAACCCTAGCTGGAGCGGGCTGCGAGCTCGCCGACGCGGGCGGCCACCGCCACCGCACTTCGTTCGGCCGAGCGCTTTTTCCGTCTGCGGCACGACCCCAAAGCCCGCGACGCCCGGCCTCACCGTGCTCGTCCCCGACTGCCCCTGCCTATTCTTGCTGCTCGCTAGGATGGACCCTCGCTCAACGTGGGTAATGTTCTGTTACCTGTATAAATACTTGTTTTTGCGTATGAGCACATGACCTACGATTTGTTGTGAGGAGTTCCTAATTTTTGTTCTTTGTTCCATGTGTTTCTATCTAGTGTAGGATTGAACCCAAAAAAAATCCGGTCGATTAGAGATTTTCATGATGAAAGGGTACCGTGGTCATCATTAACGGAGACTTCGCAGAGTTGGTAAGAATCAAAAGGATTGCAACCTTTGGGTGGTACAAACCTAAACAAGAAGTTTTTGATGTTATAAACCTAAAATTGGATCTTTTAATGGTGCAGACCCAATTTCCCCCAAATATTATTGATCTTTGAATGATCCTTTACATCTTCAGGTGCTTCTCTTGTATTTTTTCGGGTCTAAAGTGTTACGCTAGCATGATCATCAGAACATAGGTGTGATCTGAAAGAATAACAATCTTGTTTATATTTCATCATGGAAACTCTACATTCTGCAAATATAGCTCTGGATGCTATTTTTCTCCACTGGTCTTTTCTTATTTCTGAGAAATGATGAGAATATTTCCGTGGAAAATGTCTTCTTACAGCTACAACTTGAGGAGTTAGACATTAATATTAGCATGCTCTCCACACATTTGTTATTTTAAGCCCTAGGTGAAGGTCTGCATGAATATTGAGGAGCCTGATGAACATTGAGAAGAATTCAGTTGGTTTTTTCCCAACAGGAGTCACACTCCTGTATAAAGGTTGATGCACCTTCCAGGTGTATTCTCGAAAACAAATCTGTCAGATACCCATGACCCAGTGACTAATTGAAGGCTTATTGGATTAGGATTAGTGCACTTACCAAATATTATGAACCTAGTACATCAATAGTAGTAAAACACTTCTTTAGGAAATTTTGTAGCATCGCCCTTGACCCAGTATGGAATAGAACCATAATAGGCTAATAGCTCATGCAGCTTTGGAGTAGCTGGTGCCTTGACCGGTTTGGAGTCCTCCAAGCAGACCAAGCTTTGGAGTACTCCAAGCATATGCAAATTTGGAGTAGCTGGTATCTTGATCCAAAACTGACAAAAGATGGCATTTATATTTCCTTTACCAGAGCAACACACAAGTAGTGACTTCAAATAAATAATAATATGTAGTGATCTTCAAATAAATAATATGTAATATGTACACTAAGAATCGTTTATTACACTTGGAGAATTATTTTACATCCAGACCAGCATGTAATACATCGGAACAAAAACTCAATAGTCGAGAAAAAAGTTTTTTTTAAATCATTTATCCTGCTCTCCATCTGGTCCTTGAATAAGTGTGAAGATCATCCTTTCATCATGCACAAAATAGTCTCGTGGAAGTACAACACATTGACTGCTGGCTAACACATACATGGAGGCGAGGCTAAATATCTGCACATGCAACAGAAATTACAAAGTTTTATTAGAAGTTCTTGAATAAATATGTTCTGCCTCTCACAAAAATTTATACTGTGAGGAGAACCAAAATTTGATCAAGCTCTAAGTACTACTTGGAAATGGAAGGTTTCTGTTGGTGTGAACAATCCAAATGGTGGTGGAGCCTCAGAAATCTGGAACCCCACCCTTTTAAAATAATACACCTCACCGATATGAAGCTCAGTGTTGCAACGTTCTGCTAGCTGCCAATACGTTATCGCCTCCATCTTGTCTCCCTGTCAAATTGCAAAAGATAGACACTTATGAAATTATAGCCATTTTGCAAAAGATACCAATCTACATGTTGACCTCTTCTTTAGTACACCAATAATTATGCATGCAATACCAGTAAGTACAACACATTCCTGTTAAAATGGCACCTTTGCACTACTGGGTATGAAAGAATAGATGTATTTCTGTTAAACTTGTATGGGAACCTGGACATCACATAATTATGGGAACCTGGGCTAAAATCATTTTATTCTGAAGCTTGGGCGCTGCTATACTGCCTTACTCATGCTCCTTATTTGCATCCTATTTTCAGGAATGTCTACTGGACTGCTTTATTTATATTATGAAATGCTCCTTACATCCTAACGAATTGAAAGAAACGCATGCAGGTAATGTATGCAGCAAGGAGCATTTACATAGCATTGCGAGAAGAAAGTTGTAGCTACTGGATACCAAGAATGCATTAGAGGACTCACATTTGTGTGAGCTAGGATGGCGTGGTGAATAAGATCTCCCATCCGAGTCACTTTAATTCGCGCGGTCACAATTTTCACGATCGTCACCCAACCATGACCGTATGTGTGCATGTCTTCAACAAATCGGAAACTAACATGCCTGAGAAATGAGAAGAACACATGTATCAGTCAAACTAACAAATGAAATCTTTGATGCAGTATTATAGTGTAGAAAGAAGAAGTTACAAGTGAGGATTCCAGGCGAAGCGAGAGTACGGCCTTGGTGGCATTATTCTCTTCGATCAGGCGCGTCCGAAGCTAAGTTGTACTACCATGGTTAGTTCCTAATGTTGAAGATTAGTTGCATCATATTCTGCTAATTTCTAGACCGGGTCCTGCTTTTGTACATCAAGTATTCTGCCTGGGTGCAATTCACGTCCGCATTAACCTTGATTCCATTTATCTTCATATTACCTTATGGGACGAGCTTGATTATGGAATGATCTTGATTATGGGGCGAAATTGATTCTGGGCGAGTTTGACTGGAGCGTGATTACATTCCTTTTGGGAATTATGGGACGATGTTGATTATATTACCTTATGGGACGAGCTTGATTATGGAATGATCTTGATTATGGAGCGAAATTGATTCTGGGCGAGTTTGACTGGGGCGTGATTACATTCCTTCTAGAAATTATGGGCGTGATTACATTCCTTTTGGGAATTCTGGGCGATTTCTGGTACGAGTTTTATTCTGGGCGAGATTACATTCCTTCTGGGCGAGATTGATTCTCGGCGATATTACATACGTTCTACGATTTCTGGTGTGGCCCATTCGGTGCGGCCCATTTGGGTGACGACCAAAACTGGTTGTAGTGAGAGGTTGGCAGAATAGGGAACATGTTCCTCCTTTTTAAGTAGTGTAGATACACATATATGTGTAGCAGTCCATATTCGTTGTCCATCATAGAGATCGCATCTTATGGAAAATAAAACTAAGAGCCCAGCCCACTAAGCACGACTCCCATAAGTTCTCTATATACCCACCGGCCACGATCGAGGGAATCACGCACGTCCACGCCCCGCAGTCCCACTCCTCGCCTCCCTGAAACCTAGCCGCCTCCCTCATCTAGGGCACCCCTCTCGATCGTTCGTGATGCCTCCCTCGCCGGTGTCAGCCGGATTGCAGCGGCGAAGTGCTGGATGCGCCAAGGGCTCCCTGGCAGAGTGCCATGTCCGGTTCCCTTTGGAAGCAGGGCCGGCGTGCCGGCCGGCTCTCCACAAGATGGGGACACAGCCGCCCGAAGGAGCGTATTGCGTCGATGAATGTCGCTAGCGGCAATTCCGTGTTGATGTCGAGCTATGTGGACGACATGGAGACGAAGAGGTTCATGATGTAGTGCTTGCCCCATTGCAGCAGGTGAGTTATTCATTCATGTGGAAGCTGGGAGGGACTCTGATTTTTGTGGAATTAGTCTTGCGTGAAAAAGTTCAGGTTTGTAATCTTGGCAAGTGCGAACAATATGAAGCACAAGTATTGGAGGCCACTGTTCTTGGTTCCAGGCGACATCAAGCAGTGCGTTCTGAAGGGTAAGGAAAGACGAAAGATTATCCTTTGAACATGGTGGTGCAAGACAACTAGAACTGTAACTGACACTTTAATGCAATGCAGGATTTAGGCAATAACATGCGCGTCGCTAATCGTGGCGGTTCCGAATATCTGCAGGTATGGCAGATGTAAAATATCATCAAAGTCAGAAGTTGGTCTTAAAATTGTTTTTTCTAATAGCTTATGTTGATTCCAAGTACTCCATTTTTTTACAGGAAGGCAAAGGGAAGAACGGCGGTGAGCCGTCCACAGATTGTCTTTACCCCAAGTACCGCACATAATTAAAAAAGGTTGGATGTTCTAGCGTGACCCCAAAGTCTGTATGCTATGTCGTTACATGGGTGGCCTAGTTACTGAAAATATTCTGTCTTCTGTTAGGTTGATTCATTCAGATCCCATACCGCATGGTTATTTTATATCCAGATTTCCTCATGTGTACTTCCATTTGTATGGTCACCACTATGACTTGTGAGTGTTATGAGCACTGTTCCAAATGCAAGGGATAGTAAAAAATTACTTGTGTACTGACTTACGCCTCCAAGGTGAGTGTTACGTAAGTTGTTTTAACCATGTACTTAGTAGAATTCACTACCCTTACACTGTTTTGCCACTTTTGTATTTAAAACAAAAGTTTGTATTTTCAGGTCGCATACAAGAGTACATACATCGGCCTGCATATTTGGATGTCAGCTCCCACGGGGCTAGGAAAAATATTAGAAGGAATATATAGGATTTGGTAGAATATCATATTTTTATGCAAGATTGTAAAGTGTCTACTTTTCAGACAATTTCATGTATGAGATGGCGGTTCCAATATAAATCGAATCATTATCGTGTTGTATATTTGTATTCCTAAAGTTTCATGTGCTTTCTATGTCCGCGGTGAGAAAAAAATACCATTTTCTAGAGCGATGAAGCCGTCCATGCCACAAATAAAAAAGAAAGCCATCCAGGCTAGAAAATAGTATTATTTAGAAAAATAAAAAATTCCATACATGTTGGACGTCTCTACCAACGCATACAACTGTTATGCGTACACCGTAGCAACTTTACAACGCTTGCTCCATTGGTTACCAACGGATCTACATGTGTTGCATTGTACCCTTGCAACACCCAAAAACGCAACGCATTTTTATCCGTTGGTAAATGCGCTAGCAACGCCTATATGAGCATTTAGATACAGATAATTGTGTTGTTGTAGGAGGGGTCCTCTTGTAGTGGTACGGACGCTTGCAATCCGTGCGTAGACTCAAGTCGTACTACTCGAATACTTTCCTCTGCCAAGTTTTTCACAAGTCTTCATAGGTCATCCGATACATTTTCTTTTCGCAAAGGATAATGAGTAACGTGCCCAACTTTTGTTGGCTAACTACCGGTGGCAAAACAACGTTACTCTACACAGAATCAAGTCCCCGGGCATAATCCTGGAGTGCAAAAAACTTTCAACGGGTGTGCACCACGTCCTCCCGATGGGAGTGATTAACGAAGTGTGCAAAAAACTTTCAAACTTTTATTCCTTCGACTGCTTATTCTGTCGAATCTTCTTTTTATCGGGTGCGCGTCAGCGCTCCCGATGGGAGTAGCCCCCGAGTCCAAGTTCGGATGCCCGGAATCCGTGCGCGGACTCAAATCCTTCATCCGATGACTTTTTATGTTTCCTTCGAATGCTTCCAAATTATGACGTCATTGCTGTCGTGTAACTGTTGCAGGCTGATTTGACGGGTCCATCATGACGAGCTAGCCCTAGCCCTGCTCAATTAGTGTTTTAGGGCTTGACCACTATACGCGTAACGACCGAGGTGGCTCCTCGATTTTCTCCACGGTTCCCGCAGCATCTCCTCATTCCCCCTCTTCTTCCTTCTTTCGCCATTGTTGCGCCGCCGCCACAGTTTCAATCTTCCTCAGATCTCGCGATGGTGAAGAAGAAGAATACCGCCACCGTCGCTAGCTCCACCAGCGGAGGTGCCGCTGCCAAGTCCTCTCCTCTTCCAAAGGGGAGCGCTCCGAGCGCCCCTCCCCCAGCTCCGGCGCCGCCAGCGCCGTCGGGCTCGATGGTCAAACCTGGGGACTGGGTAGCTTCAACCGTCACCAAGCGTGATGAAAAGAGGTCCCGAAGCTTGGGATTGATATCCTCCGACGCGGGAGATGTGATCCTTCCAGGTGCGATCTCTCGGCCTGATCCTCCTGCTGGATTTTCTGTGATGTTCTTATCTTTTCTTCATCGAGGCCTTTCGCTCCCCACTCATGGATTCCTCCTCCATCTCTTGCGGACGTATGAAATCCAATTATGGCAACTTACCCCCAACTCAATCCTCCATGTTGATGTGTTCATCACCCTTTGCGAGGCGTTTTTGGGTATTGAACCTCATTTCGGGCTATGGAAGAAGATCTTCTATGTGAAAAGATACAGTAGTAGTAATGGGTACTTTGTCACCGGAGGAGTAGGTTTTGTTGCTCGCTCAGAAGTTAATTACTTTAACTTCCCAATGAGAGAGTCCGTGCAAGGATGGAGGTTGAAATGGTTTTATGTTAAAGATTCCTCGTCACCCGAATGTCGACTTCCCTGCTATGCCGACGTTACTGAAGCCAAGCCCAAGGACTCTTGGAAGAACATCCTCTCAGCCGACGAAAGGGCCTCAGCCGAAGAATTGTTTGCCAAATTCCTTCGAATCAAAGAGGCCGACGGCCAAACTATGATTGGTACGGAGGTGGCAGCAGTTTTCTCGAAGCGCCGAATCCGGCCGATCATGGCCAGAGTTCACCCGATGTGGTTATACTCAGGTCCAAAGGATGAGACCAGGATTAATGCTGCCGATCTATCAGAAAAAGAGTTGCTTGATGAAGTTCGTCGTCTTACTTCCTTCAACCAGGAAGATTCTATTCCGCTGATCTCTTCTTATGCTCCCCTTGATGTTGATCATCCACCATCAGGGGTATTTTCCTTTCTTCACATCTCTATTATAGCTCCTTGCTTAGCCAACATGATTACCTTTGTTCTTACTTGTCATTTTTCTTTGCCAGATCCCTATGGCTTCTGAAAATACACGTGATTCACCGGATGATACTTCTGAGGGGAGAGGCTCCTCAATCCCCGTAGATTTTCACACCACCGATCAAACAGGTTTAGAGGATGAATATAATGGTCCGATGAATCCTGAAGTTGCCCACGCTGATCTTCCCTCCTCGGCCGATAACACTTGTATCGCAGACGGATCAGTGCGTTACGTCGACACTGATCGTGATACTTTTGTTGATGCAGCTGCGGATGGGGCCAGAGCTTTTCCTGCGAAGAGATCAACCGGTGGCTTTGCCGATGAAGATGATCTCTGCGACATGTAAGTAGTTCCCTTTTGAAAGTTATACTACTATGCCCCCTTTTTTTTTACTTTTCATACTCCTGTTATAATCACATTCAACTGTTTACTTTTGCAGTGATGAGGGCTTTATCGAGCCTCCTCCTAAAAAGGCCAAGTCTGATGCCGTTTCGCCGATCGTGGTGGCTTCCGAAGCTTCAACTCCTAAGGCTGCCCCCATGGCTCAAGTATCGACTGTGTCTTCCCTTTCTAAAGGGAAGGATATTTCTCCAACTGCCGCTACTGCGGCTCCTTTTTCTGTAAGTCCTCTTCTGATCTTAATACGGATTTCTTGGAGCGTGCCTTGTTTAATTGTTTTTCTTTCTCTCTTAAGGACCTGCGTGGCGTTATCTCTTCTCTGGAGGTTTTCGCCTCCCGATTCACTTCTCTAGAGGCCGACAAAGTTCGGCTGCAAGAGGAAGTCGAATCTTCCTCCTCAAAACTCGGATGGCGCGAGTCAAGATAGCTGCCGCAGCTCGCCAAGAGATTGATTCTCTGAAGGAAGAGCTGGCCAGACTGAAAGGGAAGCTGAAGGAGGAGGAAGCATCCAGGCTGGTAGCTGAGGCTCGAGCAGCCGAAAAGGATGAAGTCCTTCGTCAATCTTCTTTGGCCTTGCTTGGTAATCTCTAACATACTTTCGTCGAGTGACGTTCTTAGGAATTTACTTTTTGTCAATGACTGAATTTTTCCCTTCCTTTCTATTGCAGAGGCAGCAAACATTCCTGTTGATGTCCTGGAAAGAGTTCCAAATAATTCCCAGCGAACGATGTGTCAACGATTCTCGCTTCTCACCAGCTTACACAAGAGCTTCTTGTGAAGGGGAAGGGTGCTCTGGCGCGGATGCACTCGATGATCTTCCCCAAGATTAAGCAAGAGAAGACCCTGGGACAGCTAATCGATACCTTCGCGGTTGACACCAAAGAGGTCATCGAGGTATTCAAGCGTACATCGCGCACTTTTGGTGCTCTCCTTGCCTTCCAGCTTATGATGGGTTACGGCTTTAAGAGTGACATCGAGGAAATGACTAAGGGGCTTCCAAAAGGGCAAGACGGGCAGCCTGTTGATTTGAGCACCTTTAAGGCGTCTCGCTCTTACTTGTGCCCGTCGGCTCCTTGAACTGGTTGCATCAAGGAAATCGTCTATCGGTCCTAGTTCATCGACTCAAACTCAGCTTCCTTGATTCTTGTAACAAACTTGTGCCTTGAGCTGATGCAAAACATTGCTCTGCCGCAAAAACTCATGCTTTGTAATAAACTCCATGCTAGCATTGTTGTTAGCACACTTTTTCTATGATACCGCTTTCTTGCGCTTCTCCCGATGGGAGTTATTTTGGACGTTCGGCTGTACCATATCCATCACTTCGTATAACCGAGCACTTTCTGCAGGTCTTCCCGGTACCCTCGTTTGCGGACGATTCGTCGGGTGCGCTTCCCGAAAGCGATCGGATCCAGCCGCATGAAAGACCGGATGACACGGATGGAGAATGATTTACGCAGCACTTATGCCTTGGCTGCCATCATTAATAAAAAGAGCGAGATTGCAGCCGTCGTGGAGCGGTACATTCTTGGCGAGCTGCACAAGGCTACCGAAAGTTTAAACTCGTAAGTTTCTTGATCCCTTTGCCTGCTTGCTAGCAACTTCTTGTCTGAGTCTTTTATTAATTCTTTTGGCAGTCATAGCGTTGAACCCTGCGGAAGAGAACAAGCGGATACACGAGCGGGTGCATGCTTTGACTCAGCTTTCCTCATCCGAAGAAACTTTCTGGCGGGAACACTCGAAGGCCTCGGCTGTCGTCAAATTTCAGGATCGAATGCAACAGGTCCACCAGTTCTTCGACAAGTGCTACAAGGCCATGAGGGTAGTTTGGAAAACAATGTTTCCTCTGAATGCAGTTCCGCCTACCCTTTTGACTTTGATGTCTGAATTTGGAAGTGCCAAGAAGGTTCGGGAGCTAGTAAGATCTCAAGTCTTTGCAGGGGCCAGGTGCACGCTTGCCCTTGTGCTTGCTTGCTACCCTTCAGCTTGCTTGCTGTCTATTGCCAACGCAACTGGTGACTTCGAGGAGCTGTACCCGAAGGTTTTAGCTCCTGCTCATGTAATTGTCGACAGGCTTGAGGAAATGTCAAAGGTTCCTGAGGAAAAGGAAACTCCGCAAGGGTGATATAAAGGTGTAAAGTTACTTTTGTAAATTGTATTGGCTAGTTCATCCGAGTGCTCGGATTTTTGGACCAAAAACTTTCTTATTTGGTTGGTACATGAATGTGTACTTTTACCATGCCGTTGGCAAATATTTAAAGGGGCGAAGCTTAATTGCCCGTTGGATGTATGAGTACTAGTTGGTTAGCAAATCATTATGAGTGATCAGCTCGTGTTGCAGGTTTTGCTAAACCTGTTGTATGCGCAACTTTGCTTTCAACCGTTTATAAATTTCGACAGTCATTCCCGAATTTTTCGGGTGTAATGATTCTACCGATGAGCCCGTTGTTCCTTTGATATTTCCATCAGTAAAATATCGAACGTGGGTTGTTGTTTGTAAATTTTTGCTATTTACGGCACTCGTAGAGGCATCTATAGCGGAGGAAAAGGTGGACGTCCTTTAGCACTCGTAGAGGCTTTTTTGGAGCGCGATCTTCTGCCTTGTACTATGTTTACATAGTGATGGGGCTTAGAAGTTTGTCGTTACTTGCAATGCTTAACAAGGGAATAAAGCTTAAGTTCTTATTAATAAGGTAAGCACGATGCTAGAGGGCGGAAAAGGGAAGCCCTGTTTTAAAGTAAAGGGGAAAAGAAAGTAAAGGCTAGTAGACTGCCTAGATACGGAAGGGGTTCTTCTCCTCCTCTGGCTTCTTCACTACGTCAGTGATTGCTGCAGCGTTGCTGATTTCGTCACGGGTTTGGGCGGTGATCGTCATCTTCTTGCTATCTCCTGAGCCTTCTGTGCCATCAGCTGCCGATCCCTTTGCTGCCGAGGCTCCTGCTGCAGAAGCTTCTGATGTTGAAGCTTTAGGGGTGAAAGCAGCTGAATTCTTCTTGGCGTCCCTGCCATCTTTTTCTTCCTTAATTTATCGTATAGACAGCTTGGGCGGAGGGTCGAAGATTTCTTGCTGTGACCCGAACTTTGCAGCAATCCTCTGAAAGTCGCGATCACAATTGTCCGAGCGTGAGAAACTTCCATAGACTGTGATGCTTGTCCCGTTGTTCCCAGGCATTTTCAGCTTGAGGTATGCATAATGCGGCACAGCCATGAACTTGGCATACGCTGGTCTCCCGAGTATAGCGTGATACTGTGACTCCCAGTTCACCACTTCAAACTCGATCTTCTCCTTCCTGAAATTGTCGGCCCTGCCGAAGATGACATTCAAGTAGACTTTGCCAAGGGAGTGGCCCGGTGCGGTTGGAAGGATCCCATGAAAGCAGGTGTCTGTTTCTTCCAACATGTTCATGGCGATCCTCATACTTCTAATTGTGTCGACAAAAATCAGGTTTAGACCGCTTCCACCATCCATGAAAACTTTGCTCATCTTGAACCCCCCAATTTGTGCTTCGACTACCAGGGCGGCGTGCCCTGGCTTTGGTATGGTCATCGGGTGATCTGCTCGATCGAACGTAATGTTCCGAGAGGACCATTCGACGTACTCGGGGATGTTTGCCATGATGCTTTCTCGCCAAGTTGATCTCTCGGGTGAGTTTCTTCATCTCTCTTTTCGAGACACCTGTCCTATGGATCATGCTCATCTGCCCACGGGGTGGTGGAAATGCCTCGTTGGGTTGATGAGGTTCAGCTTGCTTGGACCCGATGTTGCGGTGGGGGTGGTGGTGGTGGTGGTGGTAGCCGTTGCTGGCTCTGCCTATCGGATGAGTTTATGCATATCGATGAACTGCCGATAGTCCCTGAGCAGGTGGCTAGACTTTATTTTACCATCCTTGGAGTCGGTATATGAATGCAGGTAGCATGGGGCGTTGATCTGCTCAGCGTAGGGTAGTTCGGGTGTTCTCCGTTGTCGTGGTTTATAGTTGCCACGGTTACCAGAGTTGCTCCGATTACCATCCTGTCGATCGTCTCGCCTGTCATCATACCGGTCGCCCTGCCGATCAGAGTAGCCTGCGGCCACCAAGTTGTTGTCATCGTAACCGCGGTTCTTCCTTCTCTTGTTGCGGTCCCTCCGACCGCCCGAATCATGTTTCGGCTGGTCATCCTCTTCGTCGTCGCTGCGCTGTCGTGGCTTTCGAACGTTGTCTTCGCCATCGGCCCAGCTGTTGGCGATTTCCATTAACTTGGTTATGGTTTTAGGCGTTTTGCGCCCAAGCTCCTCTATGTAGCTTTCCCGCTGAACACCGTCGCTGAAAGCGTCAATTGCTCTGTCGACAGATACGTCTTCGGCGGCGTTTAGGAGTTTTGTGAATCTCCCGATGTACGAACGCATTGATTCCCTCCGCTATCGGCGGCAATTCCGCAGCTCTTCGATCCCGACGGGCCTCTTGTATGTTGCTTGGAAGTTGGCAACGAAGGCATCTACTAGGTCGTCCCATGATTTAACGGAGCCTTTCGGCAGCCCCTTAGCCGGGCCCGTGCTTGAATCTTTCAAGTAAAGCTGCAAGCATTGCATTGCTGCTATCTCGGTTTCCTTTGTGCAGGATCACGGTCCGCAGGTAGTCGTCTATCCAAGATCTTGGTTCTTGCTGCCCATCGTACTTGGCGGCATCGGTAGGGGTAGGCTTGAACTTTTTGGGTGGCATCGTTTCGCGGATCTTGTAACTTAGACAGTCGGCTCCCCTGAGCTCGCCGTCGTACTCCTGGTCTTCATCCGAAGAATCGCTGTCGTCGTCCTTCCTAGTGGCGCGTCGCCGCCTTGCTTTGTCGATCCTGCTTTGGGTGATTTCGTCTCGAGCATCTCTCGCATGATGTTTCGACCCACTGCCTTGGATGGTGGTCCTTTCTTTTGGCGGGGCTAGGTTGTTCCCCAATATTGCGAGACTCTCCAGGGCACCTCGATGAGCTTGAGCCATGGATCCTTCGGGCGCTGGTTGATGAGGTATGCGGCGAGGTTGGCCGTTGCTCCTGCGACGGTCTTCGGCCGTGGCATGCCGGCGGTATCCATAGTCATAAAGGATTTGGTTAGATTCGACGTTATTTCTCCGGCGTCATCTTCCGAAAGCCTCGGATAGTCTTGACCGGTTCTTGCCTGTTCCGTGAGTGTTTCGGGAGGCACTCCCTTGCGAGCCCCTTCGCCGTTCGCTGGATCGATCCGCCGCTGATAGGCGTCTCTCAAGGGTGGCTTGCTCTTTCGACAGGTGCTCCCGGTTTTTCTCTAGTATGGAGCGATAAGCATTGAGGTTTCCAACCGAAGTTCTCCGCGGGGAGCGGCGTGTTGTTGAGTACTGCTTCCCTTGCTGCCGCCCACTCCTCATCCGCGATAGTGTAATCGTTGTCGCGGTTGCTGGCGCTGTTTCCAAAACTTGCCCTTCTACTGGAACGAGGGGTATGGTCCTCGTCTCCTCTGCGCCTTGCGTTTCCCGTGTTATTGGCGACATAAACCTGATGGTGTGCCGCCCTTCGGGTGGTTCCCTGGATGATGCTGTCGATACTGTCCTCTCCCGATGAATACTGGGCGTTGCAGATGAACGGCGTGTCGCTTGATCCCAGCCCGTGCCCGGTGTCACGGTTCGGGCGATGAGTACGAAGTTAGTTTCGAGGATGAGGAATCATCCGATCCTACCGACATGGAGGACGCCGAGTGGGGAGTCGAGGGCACAGGGGAGCACGTCGATCCCGTCAATCCAGCCGACAGGTCGAGTGATGATGACGCGCTTGATCCCGCCGATCCGGAAGTGGGGGATTCCAGCAGTCGAAGGATTCCCTCTGCGTTGACGTTGTAGTGGACGCTGCCGAAGGTCATCTCCATGTTTCCTTGTAGATCTCGAAAAGTTCGAGCGGGAGGAATCGCCGTGTGGAGTAAACTCGTAGGAGCCGAATCGGATCGGGCTTCCCGGGGTCGGTGACGATGGTGTCGATGAAGCTCGCCGATGAAGCTGCGGCGAAACCGCCGGTGTCATGATCGGACCTGCCGATGCTCTGCCTTGTGCCGACAGGGTTCCCACAGACGGCGCCAATTGTCGAGGGTACTCCTCGCCAATGCCCTCCGATAGGGGCTTAGGGTTGACGGAATACTGCAAGCTGACACGAGACATCGGTTCACAGACAAGCGGGGAGAGCGATTTACCCAGGTTCGGGGCCCTCGATGAGGTAAAACCCTTACGTCCTGCCTGTCTGTTCTTGATTATGATGATAATGGGTTACAATGGGGTGCCGAATAGTTCGGCTGAGATCTCGTCGAGATGGCTATTGCTATGATGACCTAGCTCTAAGCTTTTTCCGGCTAAGATTGCTAAGATCGATTCTCGTCCCTCGGCAGCCCCTCTCCTGGCCTTTATATAGGAGGCCAGGTCTCAAGGGTCCTAACCGAGTACGACTAGGTTTACAGTAGTTTAGATCCAATCTTTCCTTGTTTGTTCGCTTCCTTGTCTTGCCTGTCAAGGAATCTTCTAGTGCGCCGACCTAGTGGCCCATCTCGCCTTCAGGTATCTTCATGGGCCTCCAATTTGTCAATACCAGATAGGGCAATACTGGTTACCCGAAGGGTAATGCCCACGTCAGACCGCCATCGTCCGATCCGGGAGACCCGGACCTAGGGTTTCCCCCGGAGCAGCACAAGTGAGAGACCGCAGACTGCGACGGCGATGCCTTCAAGAAGGTAGCGGCGCGACATGTCGCCATCATCCGCCAACCGAGGTCGGAGCATGGTTTTCACCGCCAGCCGCGCATCCCCAACTCGCCAAGTGTAGTGCCAAGCCGGGCAAAGGTGATGCCTTCGACAAGGTAACGACGTCGACCGACGCTGCCATCATCCGCCAAGACCGAGGTCGAGGCTCAGTTTTCACCGGCCGCCATGACACCCCGGACTAGATCTTGCCGCCACCCTGCCGCCCACACAGCCAGAGCCACGGGCCACCGCCGCAAAGAAAACGGCACCGCTGCCACCATCCGGAGCCGCTGCTCCGGCGTCCAGGCCCCCGCCAAGACCACCGCCAGCAGCCCCTCCAGCACCGAAGGCCGCCGCCACCGAGCCGCCAGATCCCGAGAGCTACCCTCCGCCACGGACGGAGGAGCCACTGGTGAACACGATATTAGAAAATGCAAGAAATTAAAAAGCACAAAGGCGTACAAAATCACCAATACTAACTAATCAAGATAGTGTCATAATGGCACAACAGTGAAAGAACTTCCCCTGAACATCACATGAAACTTTTGCAAATTGTTTTGACGAAGTAGAAATTTGAACCAAACTGGGATCATGCTTTCTGGTACACAATAATCAGAACCAAGAGGATCTTATAATGGAAAAGGATGTAAAAACATGAGATTGGACACTGCAATTGTGTATTATGAGGACTATGGCGAATCAAGTGTGTGAGGAGGCAAGAATCAGTGCCACAAAATATTCAGATTAGAAATTATACAATAGTGCGAGCAAGGTATGCAAATAAATAAACTACAACCATTGTGTAAGATTTTGCTGACCGATTTTGTTTTGCGAAGCAGTGGTATATACCTTTATGAACACCTTCACTCAAAATAATCTGAAGATTCCAATAGTAGCACAAAGTAGATATAACCAGTTCAACAAAAAAATGCCGGGTCACATTGCTTTGTAGGATCCAGAACTACACAACGGTTTCATCCATTCATGACTTATTTATACATTGCACAAATCAAAAAATAAACATCATGGTGTATGCAAATCCAACGAATCCACCTTACTACTGAGCTTCTTAAGTGAGCTCACTTGTACACTAAGAATGTTCATTGAGTATTAGCATAAAGTATACATGTTTATTTCAAGGAGCACATATGACAATTCATATTAGCCTACAACTTGGATGGTTGGGATACGGTAATATACCACCTGTGTTTCTTTCTAAAATTATGGATTCTGCAAAAGCGTTAGCTGTAACACAGACTGCGGGCTGTGCACTACCATCAACATATTAATATTCGCCAAAAGCATAAATGATGTATCATTAGAGAACACAGAAACCTATAAGTACCTTGATATCCCTTCAATTTCTGCTTCAAGCTGCTTCAACAGTTCCCTTTCTGTGAACATCATATACAATCATTACAAGAACAAATCAAAGGACTCGGTGAGGTAGTAGGCTTGGTTCCCCGACCACACATGACACATCCAACGCGTACTCCGTCTTTGTGCACCCTCCCTATCACCAACCCCGTTTCACCGTTGATATCCTGCAACATAACCCCCAAATAAACAGTTACATGTCTTCTACACATATCATCAAACATGTTACATACATAGGTTTCTCTACATCAGAGGACACACACACAGAGAGAGAGAGAGAGAGGAACATGGAAGGAGTGCGAGAGAGAGAGAGGAACATGGAAGAAGGGGTGGAGGAGGGCAGTGTGGTACGGATGTTGCAGCTTATGATCTTCCTTCTCTTCGATGGGTGCACCCAGCTCAAGCAGTGATGGCCGCCGTCCATGAAGAAGATGAGCCGGAGAAAGGGTCGAGCAAACTGCCGATGTCACGGTAGTCCTGCCTCTTCTCGCGCGGTGTTGCGGCGGCCGTCCATGCGCATCCTGCCGATATGGACGAGCAGGTGAGATGAAGGGGGAAGAGGGCAAGATGTTGGGTGGCAGAAAGGAGGCGACCTGAGAGGAGGGTGGGGCTTGGGAGGTGAGGGAGAAGAGGTCGAGCGAGCACGAGCAGCGGCGGAGCGGGAGGGATCTAGGGGAAGAGGGAGAAGTGGATTGGGGACGAGCTATGGGAGCGGATTGGGGGAGAAAGCGGGAGAGCGATTGGCTTGTGGCGGCTAGGGTTTTCACCGTTGGTGGAGCGATTTTATATGAGGCGGTGAAAAAAATCTACGGCCAAAATTCACTGCAAGGCATAATCTAACAGACGTATATCAAATCGATATGAGCTTCCCATGTGGTTGCATCTATTATACCTTTAGATTCAATGTTGACTTGAACCCGATCTGACGCATGAATGTATGTTTCACCCAATGGTTCAACCTCCAATTGAGCTTGCTTTGCCTTCCCAACTTCAACATTTCCATGTCACTACCGTGCCCACGACTATATGTCAAAATTGACTTAACTAAGCACATTTTTTTTTGAGAATATGTATTTGGATCGAGTTGTAATATAGAACAAATGTGGATTTACTAACAACACCGAAACACCCATAGATTAGGGAGGAAATGTTGTTGCAGGAAGAGAGGGTCCACAGTGAATGCAAACACTCATTGTTGGGGCACTTGGCCTCCGTGCCATCTTGCCTATAGACTGGGACGTACACTGATTAGTTGTAAGTTGTAACGCCAAACTGTAAAATGGCCTCCCAGGAGGTGTGAATCTGTAACAAACTCTTCTATGCAATGAAAAGAAACGCAATATCATCGTGTTTTCTTGAAGAAAAAAAAGCAAACTCTCAAGTCTGAACCACATAACACGCAATGAAAAATATATGATATGACTAGCAGCAGTCAAACACCAATAGGTGAAAAGGCAGCAATACTGCTAGAAGTTCCAGACTGATATAACCTCTGAACCACCAAAAGCTATCAATTTTTTTGGAAGTGACTGCCAACCCAACAAACATCGGTGGATCAAAAAATAGCAACAAATGATACTGAAGAAAAAACCCGTTCTGAAACAATATGTGTGGTCAAAGATGTGCAAATGACTACCAATGATATACTACCAACAAATGGTATGCTCCTAGCAAATTGATCAATCGAAAAATGTAGTAAGAGAACCTCCGAGTGAAAGATGCCTACATATACATATCCTAAAAAACAAAGAGAGGTAATGCACCTATATCACCAAAACCAGCTACAAAAAAGAGAAATGAAGAGGGATCCGTATCTACCCTAGCATCTACTAGATCTCCCACCCGCTAAAGAAGAGGCTATGTAAAAAAAACAACGCTCAACTATTTCTAGAAAAGGCTGTAGAGACTAGGCGTGAGAAGGCTCAAATTAAAAAAGCATTTTAATTTGGGACGGAGTGGAGCATCAAAAGCATTTTAACTACTAACTCCATCTTAGCAAAAACAAATATTTCTGGGGTACTCCGCAAAGATTGTTCTAAACAGGCATATGAATTATGAAAAGCATACATTGCGGTAGAGTGGCAAGGCATGCATAAGGTTCTAGTTCAATTTGATTTCAATGGAAAAACTTGAACTCGCCGGACCTTTCAGGACCACTAGTATCTACTACAGGAATCATGATCAATCCGTGACACAGAGTTCGCCGCGTTCTTCGGCTGGGCGCAACAACATGTCGGCGGGACCTCCTTGTACGATGGGAGATTTCCATTGTGAATAAGAGATGTGAAGTATGACAATCCAATCTATGATGATGAGCTTGGAATCCACCACGAGAACAGTGTTTGCCAGTACGCTAGGGATTTCGCAGCTGGACTGGTGGGGCATATAATTGCCAATGTGAAGCTCAGCAGTCCACGTCGTCCAAATACGCAAAGTTTGCAGAGAGTCGGTTGTATGTGCATGTGCAATCTGATATATGGTTGTTGGATTACGGTGAAAAATTTATACAACTTCATGTGTAGTGAGTACACTCGTCTCATGAATTGATTCAAGAGGGTTATGTGTGTGTATGTGCACTTATACATTAATATTTGATAATTTCCAGCTCGAAGAGAAAGATTGGGAAAGATTCATCGGGCAAGGGAAGCTGAGGGCACAAAAGCGCTATGCAAAGGATATCAACCAAGCATGTAAGATATAATCCTTTATAACTTGTATCTCATTGTATACGTGTGCTACAACACAAACACTTCATTGCTTTATGATCCACACCTACATGGTAAGATCTGAAATCGTACAAGCAAATACGTTACAAAACAAGATACAAATAATGCAAACTGGATTTTGGAATTTACATATCACCAAACCCATGATGGAAGTTCATGAATGCTTGTATTACACAACAAAAATAACAACATTATTATCATCGCATAAATCATGTCGAAGACACCCTCCGCATGGTTTTTCTATAGTCCACACAATTTCTGAACCACTCACTCAATGGCTGTGAGACATGTATACTCCTGTATAAATAAAAAGAAACAAAGGGTTAGCTTACTACCTATGGAAAGACTAGATATTAATGTCACAGTAATGAAATATATTAGTAATATATTTTTATACGTTAGAACATTTCTAGTCAATCAATCATACTCCAGAAAGACTCCAGGGGCGCCGCCGCCATCGCGAAACTCCGTTTCGGGGGACAGAAGTCTCTGTTCCGGCATGCCGCCGGGACGGGGAATTGCCCCCGGAATTCATCTCCATCTACACCACCGCCATCTTCATCACCGTTGCTGTCTCCCATGATGAGGAGGGAGTAGTTCTCCCCCGAGGCTGAGGGCTCTACCGGTAGCTATGTGGTTCATCTCTCTCTCTCATGGTGTGATCTTTATGTGATCATGAGCTTTGTATCACTATTAATCTATGTGCTACTCTAGTGATGTTATTAAAGTAGTCTATTCCTCCTCCATGATGTAATGTTGACAGTGTGTGCATCATGTAGTACTTGGCGTAGGTTATGATTTTAATCTCTTGTAGATTATGAAGTTAACTATTACTATGATAGTATTGATGTGATCTATTCCCCCTTTCATAGCTATTGGTGACAGTGTGTATGCTATGTTAGTACTCGGTCTAAATTGCAACGATCTATTATGCACTCTAGAGGTTACTTTAATATGAACTCCGTGAAGTTGTGGAGCTTGTTTACTCCGGCTTGATGTGTGCTCTTGTAGCCCTACACACTGAATGGTGTTTGTTATCCAACAAGAGAGTGTTTGAAAGTAGCATAAGTGAAGAGAAGTTATTTATTTATGTGATCATTGTTGAGAGTGTCCACTAGTGAAAGTATGATCCCTAGGCCTTATTTCTAAGCATTGAAACACTGTTTCCAACAAGTTCTGCTATATGTTCGCTTGCTGCCATTTTTATTTCAGATTGCAATTACTACTTATAATCATCCATATTACTTGTATTTCACTATCTCTTCGCCGAACTAGTGCACCTATACATCTGACAAGTGTATTAGGTGTGTTGGGGGCACAAGAGACTTCTTGTATCTTAATTGCAGGGTTGCTTGAGAGGGATATCTTTGACCTCTACCTCCCTGAGTTCGATAAACCTTGGGTGATTCACTTAAGGGAAACTTGCTGCTGTTCTACAAACCTCTTCTCTTGGAGGCCCAACAATGTCTACAGGAATAGAAGCGTGCGTAGACATCAGCCCACCATGCCACCGAGACTCAGCGCCAACAATGTGGTAGATGAATACCACTCCACCAACATCCGCCAACATCCAGCAGCTGCTCCAAAAACGATGCCCCAAGAGGTAGAACGACGCAGGGCGCACCGCCATCGTCCGATCCGGGAGACCCGGACCTAGGGTTTCCCCCGGAGCAGCACAAGCGAGAGACTGCAGACTGCGACGACGATGCCTTCAAGAAGGTAGCGGCGCGACATGTCGCCATCATCCGCCAACCGAGGTCGGAGCACGGTTTTCACCGGCAGCCGCACATCCCCAACTCGCCAAGTGTAGTGCCAAGCCGGGCAAAGATGATGCCTTCGACAAGGTAACGACGTCGACCGACGCTGCCATCATCCGCCAAGACCGAGGTCGAGGCTCAGTTTTCACCGGCCGCCATGACACCCCGGACTAGATCTTGCCGCCACCCTGCCGCCCACACAGCCAGGGCCACGGGCCACCGCCGCAAATAAAACAGCACCGCTGCCACCATCCGGAGCCGCTGCTCCGGCGTCCAGGCCCCCGCCGAGACCACCGCCAGCAGCCCCTCCAGCACCGAAGGCCGCCGCCACCGAGCCGCCAGATCCCGAGAGCTACCCTCCGCCACGGATGGAGGAGCCACTGGTGAACACGGTATTAGAAAATGCAAGAAATTAAAAAGCACAAAGTCGTACAAAATCACCAATACTAACTAATCAAGATAGTGTCATAATGGCACAACAGTGAAAGAACTTCCCCTGAACATCACATGAAACTTTTGCAAATTGTTTTGAAGAAGTAGAAATTTACACCAAACTGGGATCATGCTTTCTGGTACACAATAATCAAAACCAAGAGGATCTTATAATGGAAAAGGATGTAAAAACATGAGATTGGACACTGAAATTGTGTAATATCAGGACTATGGCGAATCAAGTGTGTGAGGAGGCAAGGATCAGTGCCACCAAATATTCAGATTAGAAATTATACAGTAGTACGAGCAAGGCCTGCAAATAAATAAACTATAACCATTGTGTAAGATTTTGTTGACCGTTTTTTTTTTTGCCAATCAGTGGTAACCTTTATGAACACGTTTACTCAAAATAATCAGAATATTCCAATAGTAGCACAAAGTAGATATAACCAGTCCAACAAAAAATGCTCGGGTCACATTGCTTTCTAGGATCCAGAACTGCACAACGGTTTCATCCATTCATGACTTATTTATACATTGCACAAATCAAAAAATAAACATCATGGTGTATGCAAATCCAACGAATCCACCTTACTACTGAGCTTCTTAAGTGAGCTCACTTGTACACTAAGAATGTTCATTGAGTATTAGCATAAAGTATACATGTTTATTTCAAGGAGCACATATGACAATTCATATTAGCCTACAACTTGGATGGTTGGGATACGGTAATATACCACCTGTGTTTCTTTCTAAAATTATGGATTCTGCACAAGCGTTAGCTGCAACACAGACTGCGGGCTGTGCACTACCATCAACATATTAATATTCGCCAAAAGCATAAATGATGTATCATTAGAGAACACAGAAACCTATAAGTACCTTGATATCCCTTCAATTTCTGCTTCAAGCTGCTTCAACAGTTCCCTTTCTGTGAACATCGTATACAATCATTACAAGAACAAATCAAAGGACTCGGTGAGGTAGTAGGCTTGGTTCCCTGACCACACATGACACATCCAACGCGTACTCCGTCTTTGTGCACCCTCCCTATCACCAACCCCGTTTCACCGTTGATAACCTGCAAAATAACCCCCAAATAAACAGTTACATGTCTTCTACACATATCATCAAACATGTTACATACATAGGTTTCTCTACATCAGAGTACACACAAAGAGAGAGAGAGAGAGGAACATGGAAGGAGTGCGGGAGAGAGAGAGAGGAACATGGAAGAAGGGGTGGAGGAGGGCAGTGTGGTACGGATGTTGCAGCCTATGATCTTCCTTCTCTTCGATGGGTGCACCCAGCTCAAGCAGTGATGGCCGCCGTCCATGAAGAAGATGAGCCGGAGAAAGGTTCGAGCAAACTGCCGATGTCACGGTAGTCCTTCCTCTTCTCGCGCGGTGTTGAGGCGGCCGTCCATGCGCATCCTGCTGATATGGACGAGCAGGTGAGATGGAGGGGGAAGAGGGCAAGATGTTGGGTGGCAGAAAGGAGGCGACCTGAGAGGAGAGCGGGATTTGGGAGGTGAGGGAGAAGAGGTCGAGCGAGCACGAGCAGCGGCGGAGCGGGAGGGATCTAGGGGAAGAGGGAGAAGTGGATTGGGGACGAGCTATGGGAGCGGATTGGGGGAGAAAGCGGGAGAGCGATTGGCTTGTGGCGGCTAGGGTTTTCACCGTTGGTGGAGCGATTTTATATGAGGCGGTGAAAAAAATCTACGGCCAAAATTCACTGCAAGGCATAATCTAACAGACGTATATCAAATCGATATGAGCTTCCCATGTGGTTGCATCTATTATACCTTTAGATTCAATGTTGACTCGAACCCGATCTGACCCATGAATGTATGTTTCACCCAATGGTTCAACCTCCAATTGAGCTTGCTTTGCCTTCCCAACTTCAACATTTCCATGTCACTACCGTGCCCACGACTATATGTCAAAATTGACTTAACTAAGCACATTTTTTTTTGAGAATATGTATTTGGATCGAGTTGTAATATAGAACAAATGTGGATTTACTAACAACACCGAAACACCCATAGATTAGGGAGGAAATGTTGTTGCAGGAAGAGAGGGTCCACAGTGAATGCAAACACTCATTGTTGGGGCACTTGGCCTCCGTGCCATCTTGCCTATAGACTAGGACGTACACTGATTAGTTGTAAGTTGTAACGCCAAACTGTAAAATGGCCTCCCAGGAGGTGTGAATCTGTAACAAACTCTTCTATGCAATGAAAAGAAACGCAATATCATCGTGTTTTCTTGAAGAAAAAAAAGCAAACTCTCAAGTCTGAACCACATAACACGCAATGAAAAATATATGATATGACTAGCAGCAGTCAAACACCAATAGGTGAAAAGGCAGCAATACTGCTAGAAGTTCCAGACTGATATAACCTCTGAACCACCACAAGCTATCAATTTTTTTTGGAAGTGACTGCCAACCCAACAAACATCGGTGGATCAAAAAATAGCAACAAATGATACTGAAGAAAAAACCCGTTCTGAAACAATATGTGTGGTCAAAGATGTGCAAATGACTACCAATGATATACTACCAACAAATGGTATGCTCCTAGCAAATTGATCAATCGAAAAATGTAGTAAGAGAACCTCCGAGTGAAAGATGCCTACATATACATATCATAAAAAACAAAGAGGGGTAATGCGCCTATATCACCAAAACCAGCTACAAATTAAAAGAGAAATGAAGAGGGATCCGTATCTACCCTAGCATCTACTAGATCTCCCACCCGCTAAAGAAGAGGCTATGTGAAAAAAACAACGCTCAACTATTTCTAGAAAAGGCTGTAGAGACTAGGCGTGAGAAGGCTCAAATTAAAAAAGCATTTTAATTTGGGACGGAGTGGAGCATCAAAAGCATTTTAACTACTAACTCCATCTTAGCAAAAACAAATATTTCTGGGGTACTCCGCAAAGATTGTTCTAAACAGGCATATGAATTATGAAAAGCATACATTGCGGTAGCGTGGCAAGGCATGCATAAGGTTCTAGTTTAATTTGATTTCAATGGAAAAACTTGAACTCGCCGGACCTTTCAGGACCACTAGTATCTACTACAGGAATCATGATCAATCCGTGACACAGAGTTCGCCGCGTTCTTCGGCTGAGCGCAACAACATGTCGGCGGGACCTCCTTGTACGATGGGAGATTTCCATTGTGAATAAGAGATGTGAAGTATGACAATCCAATCTATGATGATGAGCTTGGAATCCACCACGAGAACAGTGTTTACCAGTACGCTAGGGATTTCGCAGCTGGACTGGTGGGGCATATAATTGCCAATGTGAAGCTCAGCAGTCCACGTCGTCCAAATACGCAGAGTTTGCAGAGAGTCGGTTGTATGTGCATGTGCAATCTGATATATGGTTGTTGGATTACGGTGAAAAATTTATACAACTTCATGTGTAGTGAGTACACTCGTCTCATGAATTGATTCAAGAGGGTTATGTGTGTGTATGTGCACTTATACATTAATATTTGATAATTTCCAGCTCGAAGAGAAAGATTGGGAAAGATTCATCGGGCAAGGGAAGCTGAGGGCACAAAGGCGCTATGCAAAGGATATCAACCAAGCATGTAAGATATAATCCTTTATAACTTGTATTACATTGTATACGTGTGCTACAACACAAACACTTCATTGCTTTATGATCCACACCTACATGGTAAGATCTGAAATCGTACAAGCAAATACGTTACAAATAATGCAAACTGGATTTTGGAATTTACATATCACCAAACCCATGATGGAAGTTCATGAATGCTTTTATTACACAACAAAAATAACAACATTATTATCATCGCATAAATCATGTCGAAGACACCCTCCGCATGGTTTTTCTATAGTCCACACAATTTCTGAACCACTCACTCAATGGCTGTGAGACATGTATACTCCTGTATAAATAAAAAGAAACAATGGGTTAGCTTACTACCTATGGAAAGACTAGATATTAATGTCACAGTAATGAAATATATTAGTAATATATTTTTATCTGTTAGAACATTTCTAGTTAATACTAACATTTCTTGGGGTGTACAATGCACTGATGTTGAGCTCTCTGTAGTTCTCGACACTGGGAGTGTTCTGGATTATTTTGTAGATGATGACTCCATGTGCTGAAGCAAACTGTCCGGTACCACCCATAATTATCAGCTCGCCTGCATCGCCTAGCATCCCCATCACTCCAAGTGTGGAACTAGGGAACCTATTTTAGGTATACAAAGTTATATCACGGAAGAACATAGGGCAAAATGAATAATTGTTGGCATCCGAAACTCGCAATACAGTTGTACTACCTCTATCATAAATGGACATCGGAGATTTGTCTAAATTTAGATATATCTAGACGTTATTTAGTGTCTAGATACATCTAAGATTTATACAAAACTCAGACATCTATTTATGATCAGAGGGAGTATTATTTCTTTGCCACTATGTTAATTACCTGGAACCCTGCTGGAACACTATACTGAAGTAACTGAAGATTACTACATCCGGAACTCCACTCGACAATGGCATGCCTAGCGCTTTCATGCCTTTTGCACGGGCGACGATAGTTGCGTTTGGTTGAGGTGCATCAACTACGGTGTAATCAACAACAACCGTTGTTCCAAACCCTCCAGTAGCGGGGGATTTAATCGTCACTACCTGGTTGCTTCTTGGGTCGGGTTCAACGATTTGATGCATGTACAACCGCAAATTTAGCTCACACTCACAAGAAATACTTGGGCATGAGAGCGATGTGTAGGGCATGGCTAGTAAGATGAAGAGAATGGGTAGGGCAAAGCTAGGGCTGGCCATGGCTAGCATGGTTTGCTCTATGACTGTTAGAGCAGGTCTAACAGACCCCTTAAAAGCCCCAACCCCGTAAAATAACCGCCGATATACGGGGTAGAGCTTTACCCGGCCGTCTAGCAGACCCCGTAAATCCGCCCCCGGTATCGAATTTTTACAGTTTTGGGTACGGGGCGGCTCCTCGCCCCTTACAAGTACAGGGTGGGAGGCCGAATACGGGCGAACCCCTAGTCGTGGCGGGCTGAATTTTCAGGAAATCAACTGTTCATCGCGCCGGTCGCGGCCGAGGCGGCGTCGCGTGACGGGCCGTGGCGGCCGGAGGCCGGTGCATGGCATGGCGCGACGAGCAGCCAGCGAGCCGGAGGGCGCGACGAGCGACAGCAGGCCGTGGCGGGCGGGGGCGGCCGGAGGCCTCGGGCGGCCGGAGCGGGGCCGGGCGTCGCGGGGCGGCCGGAGCGTCGCGGGGCCGGAGCGGGGCGGGGCCGGGCGTCGCGGGGGCGGCCGGAGCGGGGTCGGAGCGTGGCGGGCGGGGCCGGGGCGTCGCGGGGCGGCCGGAGCGGAGACGAGGCGGCCAGGCCGTGGCGGGGCGTGGCGGGCGAGGGCGGCCGGGCCATGGCGGGCGGGGCGGCCGGCGGCCGGTGCGGGCGGGGGCGGCCGGTGCGGGGGCGGGGCGGCCGGAGCGGAGACGCGATTTGGCCATGGCCTGCAGGTGCTCGCGAGGTGGAAGAAGAAGAGAAGGAAGATGAGGAAAGAAAAAAAAATTTAATGTGGCATATTCTTGGAATATGCTTTTTTACCGTTTAGGGATACGGGGTCTGCTAGCTCGTCCGAGTTTTTGGCCGGCGAAAACTGGATACAAGGCCCTCTACTCGCGTTTTAAGGGGCGAAAAAATACGGGGCCTGTTAGACATGCTCTTAGGAAGAGAAGGCTATACTTAGATATACTGTATGCTTCTTTCTCTGGCGCTGTGCGAGAAGAAGAGGGCTCGTATATATATTGCATCATTGTATTTTTTTTCGTGTGACCTTTCGAGCTTGGATACAATTTTGTACAGCTCTGGCTGGCCTTTCGAGCATCGATAGTACCAATCTTTCAAGTGATACAACGTTATACCTGCTCTACCATTCTTCTTGACCAAAGTTGGGAAGTAATTGCATTTGTCATTAATTAATCATCCAAATTAGTCTTGACCGTACTTAGTGTTTTACAAATGCCAGCTTGTTTGTCCTATCTAGTGCTGCTATCAACGACCACATGCTAATCTCCACCCTTGGGTTAGCATATATGTTTTTCAGGATTTTTTTTTTGGGGTTTTCAAGTCGAGCTGTGCACAGCTAAATATTGCTCAAATGTTGCAAAAGAGCAAGGGACAGTTTAGTTCGTATATCTTCACTGTATGTTTACTGCTATGTGATAAAAACTTAGCATGTTGGACAGAAAAAAGTACGTGAGCATCAATTAATCCTGGCCGGCACCAATGGAAGCATATGCCATTTTTTGTCATTTCGTGGGCGGCTCTAGCATTCTTCTTGACGGAAGTTAGGAAGAGTAGCCACAGTTTGTCTTTAATTAATATATCCAAATTAAACCTAACCATACTCATTGTTTTACAAACGAGATCCACGCCTTATCGGAGGTGAACAACTCCACATAGATAGGCTTCCAAATATTATCATAAAACTCATCACAACTACTTCATCTGTTAGGGATTATAAGGCCGGTGTGTATTCATAGGTCATAAATTTAACTAACGTAATACAAAATATATATTACAAAACAAATATCATTATAAAGTTTAGTTGTTCTACTTTATAATGATATAATTTGTATATTATACAATGCATGTTATGTCGGTCAAATTGACAATGTAGAGATACACGCCAACCTTATAATCCCTAACGGAAGGAGAAGAAAACAAAGCACGGCTCATATAGCAAAGCTTCACCAAGTGTGCCGGCAACATGTCTCTTACATGGATTACCTCTATCCTGGAATAAGTCTGCACGGACTGGAAGGGCGGTTTCCCTTGCGAGACAGAGTATCAAAATTGTCGAGAAGGTAGACGAAAAAAGCATGAACCGGAATCATGTCAAAGTCGATGAGCGTACTTATCGATGCAAGCAAATTACAAGCCCCCAGGGCTTCTACGTTCCTACAACCATAGACAGAGAGGACAATCTCATCACCACTAGGGAAAAGGCTAGGCGCGGCGCACCGTTTTTTGCTACCCATGACGCACCCACGTGCGCCACGCCTAACAGGTACCCATGGCGTATGGTTCGATGCGACACGCATATAGCCGTGGCGTACTTCGTGGTGCGCCACATGGTGCGCCATGAGTGTTTTTTTAAAATTATTTTTTGAAACCATAGATCTACATCTAGATCTGATGACGGTTTTACGATTAGACCCCCGCACTGTCAAACATTTTTGCCATCGGATGCTCATCGTCGTCGGGAGGTGCATGGTCGATCTCCGGCGTTCATGGAAGGGGTGGAGCAGGGCATGGTCGGTCGTTCGTCGGCGTCCATTGGCAGGGCGGATTTCCCCCCTGCTTGTCATTCAAAAATAGGAATGGACTTGCCATATTCCTATGTAATACATTCCCATGCCCTTTAAGGAAATCAACATGGGCTGAACCCACATTTTATTTTTCCTTTGGGAAGTTCATAGTTCAAATATTTTTGTGTGTTGAAATCCTGTGGGGTTTCACACCTCAACGAAATTCCACTGAGATATTTTCTGTTGCTGAGTTCCAAAGAGGCTCAGTTTGAAAATGAACATGTTTGTGCCACGTTTTGCACCAACAAGGCAACCATACTCACATTCAGTCTCTACATATCCTCATTCTGCCTCAGTTGGTGGATAAGTAAAAAAGAACTTCGGTATCTGCACTTAAAAAAGCTCATTCCTCAGGGCGACAATAAAAATCTTAAACTTGCTATACAAGTCGCACATACCTATGAAAATTTAACAACTTGTTGCATTAATTAGTAAAAGCTTCAGGGAAGTAGGATATTATCTTCTTCACAGGTCACCAGTTGTGTATTCTATGCTTGGACTGTTGGACACATTTCTTTGCTCATCGCTTCCTGCTATACTTCATTCTCCTGTCATATTTATATTACCATGTAGCCTGTGCAGCGCTGGTTTAATTGATTGTTTGTCATTGAAAGAAGCAATTCTTGTAATTTCAGTCAATTAGTAATTTTTGTTCTATTTTTCCAGTATCTCCAAAGCTGTTACCGTTTAAGGTTTATATACTTTGTCCATGTTGCTTGGTTGTTAATTCATCAATTCAATATACTTGTAGAAGTTCAATCTGAAAGAAAAAATTGCTTATATATTACAAATTTGTAATGCAGCAGTGGAAATGGCTCAGCTTATATGTGGTGGCTGCCAAACTTTGCTGATGTACACCCGTAATGCAGACACTGTGAGATGCTAATGTTCCAGTACAGTCAATCTTGTCAGATCAGGTAATGCTAATTCTGCTCACTAGTCATCAACCCGTGCATCGCACGGGCTACATATGCCCACAAATCGATATATTAAAATTCTTTATTACAAATATTAAGCATGCCTAATTTCCTCAGCTTATCTTCTTTAATTAACTGAATTATTTGTATACATATCAAGATATTCTAGTTTAAATATATATTCATGTTCTAACATTGTCTTCATCGTCTATGGTTTCTTTTCTTAGCATGATATTTCTATAATGTTCCTTATATTCTTGCAGATAGTACTATCCACCTTACAACTTACATGCAACTAATGAAGGAGCACATTTACTTACATTGTCCCGGGGTTGACTGCAATTGTAGAAGTCTTCGGTATATTGTGTGCCTCAGTTTTACATGATAATTCCTTTTATTTTCTGATAGTTAAAAGATAAAGCCAAGTTGTGTTACCCCATCTGAAACGGCAGGCAGGCTAGAACACACAAAGGACAATATCATGCCATTCTCAGCCTGTTTAGCAGTATAACAGATCAGTGAAAAAAGTAGTAGTTCTAATATAAGTTCCAAAAACAAATTAAATATTGTTCAGTCGTCATACCTAGAAGTCCCACTGTTGCGGTGACAAACAATTCTCCAAACCGGCACATGCATGGCATCTAAATCCGAATAAATAGATGTAGCTTGTCAAAAGTGCATCATGCAGTGTATCAAATTTCAACGCACAAATATGCAATTGTATAGGCATAAATATATAGGCAGATTACCTGCTTCACTTTTCTTGCGAAATCATCTCCATGCTACAACAAAAATCTAATTATAAAGCAGGCCCAGGCCCAGGCCCAGATGGAAGCAACCAATATTTTGTTTAATAAAAGAATCACTCTAGAAGAACGTTTTAGAGTATGTGCATGTTAATAGAGACCATGCAGCATGTCGAGCTTACCATGATTTATTTAAAAATCCCAAAGGACGTCTCCCAATGTCCTTACCGGCAACAGATTTCTGCGCATATTTGCCCTAAAAAATGTATCGAGACAATGCCTACTTAAGTCGAGACTTGATTTGTATCCACATAGGCAATTTTAGCTTGATAAACAATTCGGGCATAAAATACAGAATCTGGTAATAGCTCAGATCATATAAACACTCAATATAAAGATTCTAATTCCTATTTGCAGTCAGTGTAAATAATTAGGTTAATACATACATCATAAATATTCATATTTAGATGATGGAAGGCATAAATTTGCTAATTTGGTGCACTAACAGTGTGTGGCCATTAGCAATCTAGGTAACTCATAGTTGTAGGTGACGAAAAGCATGTAAAACCTAATAGCTAAAACTTTCAAATTATATTCTTTGAGTGACCGCTCCAAACTATAAATATCGGACTTAAAGGAAATGTCATATGAATTGTTAGAAACTGAATATTGGAAATCCATCTGCTGCAGCGTTGGCAGGTGGCTCTTTAGGTCCCGCCACCGCTCCGGCAACATTATGGATGATCCAAATGTAATCAGTGCCCTATTCATTTTTTCAATCACGTGTCCTTAATAAGCACTTATGGTTGATAAATTTCATCCAGTATTCATAGTCATACAATCTCCGATGAAAATGCACGTAACTCATCACGCTCTATTTTATCCCATCATGGCGTGTACCCGCTGCGTTGGCCTCTATGACTTAATCTATGTGATGAAATAATGCATGGATAGACCTGTAGATATACAGCGAACCTGCGGCAATAATAATTTTTTTTCGTAGATCAGGAACAATATTATGAATCTTTCCCTTGGTAATATCAACAGCAGCCTCGGCAGCTACTTGGAAAAATCGTGTGCGTGTGCAACAGTATTTTGATTTTTTGTGATCTCCCTTCTTTCCTCTGGCTCATAATCCATGTTCAGGAGTATTATTGCAGCTAGACTTAAGTTTTTTATTTGTTTGTTGAAGATTTCAGATAATTTGTGGAATTCTGCTAATGAATTCAACAAAGCTGTAAAATAGTGCAGTGTATTTTATGGATGGGGATTTACCTGCCTGCGACGGCAGCGCAGTTCGTGTACTCGGCAGCCATGCCGACGATGACGGCCGCTTAATCTGTTCCAAACTGTTGATGTGTAATCTTCTTGGAGCAGCAATCATGAGATTTCTTAGAGCCTGGAAAGATCCTGAATCTTTTTAGAGCGGATTCTATATATGCTTCTCTCCTTGTGGCACACGTGATCTCTCCTTGGGTCTGCCTAGTTGCTAGCACCTAGGAAAAGCTGACGGGATATAGAGATTGAAGATGGAAAGGATTGGAGGAGGCCAGATTGGCTTTAGTGCACTGGTGGAGAACAGACCTTTCGTCCCAAACTTCTGGGAGCAACAGTCCCGTTTTTGAACCAAACCGGGTCCAATGAGGGGTACTAGTCCCGGTTCACCGTGGAAACCCTTTGGTCCCAGTCCGTTTGGGGTCTTTTATCCCGGTTCGTAATACCAACCGGGACTAAAGGGTTGGTCTCTGGGGCAAAAGCCATTAGTCTCGGTTCGTATTACCAACCGGGACTAAAGGTGGCTCCTCCACACACCCCCTGGATCGCCTTTTTAACACTGTAAAATAGAAAAGAAAATGATAGAAAATTTAAAAAATAAAATGTTTTCAGATTCTTGTATGTTATGCAACCTACTATTAGGGGAAATTAACAAATTTGAATTTTCACTTTTTTTTGCAAAAAAGGTTTGAAAAATGGTAAAACCGCATTAACTTTTGCATACGACATCGAAAAAAAACGTATAATATATCAAAATCATCGTGGGGAAAAGTTACATCCGAATTCACAGTAGTACTTGGCGTAGGTTATGATTGTAATCTCTTGTAGATTATGAAGTTAACTATTACTATGATAGTATTGATGTGATCTATTCCCCCTTTCATAGCTATTGGTGACAGTATGTATGCTATGTTAGTACTCGGTCTAAATTGCAACGATCTATTATGCACTCTAGAGGTTACTTTAATATGAACTCCGTGAAGTTGTGGAGCTTGTTTACTCCGGCTTGAGGTGTGCTCTTGTAGCCCTACACAATGAATGGTGTTTGTTATCCAACAAGAGAGTGTTTGAAAGTAGCACAAGTGAAGAGAAGTTATTTATTTATGTGATCATTGTTGAGAGTGTCCACTAGTGAAAGTATGATCCCTAGGCCTTGTTTCTAAGCATTGAAACACCGTTTCCAACAAGTTCTGCTATATGTTCGCTTGCTGCCATTTTTATTTCAGATTGCAATTACTACTTATAATCATCCATATTACTTGTATTTCACTATCTCTTCGCCGAACTAGGACACCTATACATCTGACAAGTGTATTAGGTGTGTTGGGGACACAAGAGACTTCTTGTATCTTAATTGCAGGCTTGCTTGAGAGGGATATCTTTGACCTCTACCTCCCTGAGTTCGATAAACCTTGGGTGATTCACTTAAGGGAAACTTGCTGCTGTTCTACAAACCTCTGCTCTTGGAGGCCCAACACTGTCTACAGGAATAGAAGCGTGCGTAGACATCAGCCCACCATGCCACCGAGACTCAGCGCCAACAATGTGGTAGATGAATACCACTCCACCAACATCCGCCAACATCCAGCAGCTGCTCCAAAAACGATGCCCCAAGAGGTAGAACGATCGTCCGATCCGGGAGACCCGGACCTAGGGTTTCCCCCGGAGCAGCACAAGTGAGAGACCGCAGACTGCGACGGCGATGCCTTCAAGAAGGTAGCGGCGCGACATGTCGCCATCATCCGCCAACCGAGGTCGGAGCATGGTTTTCACCGCCAGCCGCGCATCCCCAACTCGCCAAGTGTAGTGCCAAGCCGGGCAAAGATGATGCCTTCGACAAGGTAACGACGTCGACCGACGCTGCCATCATCCGCCAAGACCGAGGTCGAGGCTCAGTTTTCACCGGCCGCCATGACACCCCGGACTAGATCTTGCCGCCACCCTGCCGCCCACACAGCCAGGGCCACGGGCCACCGCCGCAAAGAAAACGGCACCGCTGCCACCATCCGGAGCCGCTGCTCCGGCGTCCAGGCCCCCGCCGAGACAACCGCCAGCAGCCCCTCCAGCACCGAAGGCCGCCGCCACCGAGCCGCCAGATCCCGAGTGTCGTTGCCTAATCGACGGTACCTCGGAGGAGGGATCCTCACGAGGGGGAGAAGAGGTAGGGGCCATAGGGCGGAGTGCACACGGGACGGTGGTACGCGAGTTACCCAGCTTCGGAACACCTGCACGATGACGGGGCCTACTGTTGCTTGTCCGGAATTATCCGGGCGCTTTCGCGTTGTTACAATGAGTTGTGGTTGTGCCTCTAGGGCTCCCGGGATCCGGCTTATAAAGGCGCACGGATCTAGGGTTTACATGGAGAGTCCTAGCCGGATTACGGATAGCCTAACTACGGTACAATATCTTGCCGTGCACGTCACGGATCCGCCTTCCATATATGTCGTATCGGATCCGGGTTCCTCATGGGCCTCCATGGATCCGGGTTACTCCTAATGTCGGTACGGATCCGGCTTACCGATCTCGGGCTGGACTTCTTCCTTCATGATCAACAAGCAAGTGGGCCGCCCGATGGGCCACATGCCTCATCACCATCTGTGGGCCACCCGGGCTTGCCGGATCTAGGCACTGTCGATGGTACACCCATGAAGTATACCCACAACAGTAGCCCCCAGAGTTCTCCGAGTTTCGCCTGCAGTTTCCGCCTTGCCGATCCAACACAATCTCCGGCAAACGTTGGTAACGCGGAGAAACTTGAAGAGCTCCAACTTTGCATTTTCTTCTTCTTTCCAACTTATAGCCGGATAATGCTCCCATCCCGCGGGACTTCATCCATCGACGTTCCAAAGAACATTTCCGGGTTACTCCCTGCTCGAACGAGAGCCAACTTATCCTCACGGAATTACCCGGAATCTTAAAAGACTCAAACAGTCCCGGAAATCTTTCACCTTCAGATCAAACTTAACAACGGAAGTTCCTCATTTCCCGCGCACAACTTCCTCATTTCCCGCGCTAAATTTTCGCAGACGCAAATCTTCAGCCGGAATTTTCGGGAGTGCATGGTCAAGTCACCTCCACATCGTTTTACCGCAGTTGACCTAAACACGTGTCCTCCATCTAACGGCGTGACCGTTCAGTTTCCACCGTCGGATCTGGATCCCGAATCTCCGCGCGTGGCCTATAAATACCCCGCGGCCCGGTGAAAAATCCATTCTTTTACCTCTCTTCTCCACCTCGTCTTCCTCCTCGCGCCGCGCCGCCCACCAGATCTTGACTCCGGCGAGCTTTGCCACGGTGAGCTCCTCGCGCCGCCAAACCAAGGCTCCCCTCGCGCCAAGATTCTCACGTTTGAACGAGAAATTCGCTCCGCCGCCGATTCGTGGTTACGCAGGACGATTTCCTTCAAGTTCGGCGACCTCATCTTCGCCGGAGCTCCGTCGAACCACCGCGCCATTAGCGGTAAGTACGCCGGCCTCGTAGAAGATAACTTAGTGTAGAAGATAGCCTTAGCGATCCGGGTACTCAAATACTTTGTATGGGTGCAGCCGGAAGCATGCCACTCGAATCGTCGCATTGTACTAGTAGCTCTCCGAGTAGCCCGGATCCCAACCAAATAGAACCCATATGCCCGGATCCCATATCATTCCTGCCACCATATATTTCCGACATCAGACTAGCTCAACCTTTTTCCGCATCTTCTAGCACCGCTCCAGGCCGGATCCCTTCCCTCCAAGAGCTCCAAGAAGAACTCGAGGGGCAAGCTCGGATGGCAGCAAAGGTGCAGGAGACGGAAAACAAGAAGGCGTCCAAGGCCCGGATCCGCGAAGGAGAACGGGGTCAATGGTGGCCTTGCGAAACTACCGACGTGGAGCTTAGGGAGCTCCAGAACGAAGGAATGATCTCCGCACATTGGAGTTTCACTCGTGATTCCGACGTCCCCAAGCCAGAAGCCGGAGAAATAGTCATGACCAAGGCTTGGGTGGAACGCGGACTTTCACTTCCCTGTTCGGAGTTTTTTCTCTCTATCCTCAACACCTACGGGCTCCAGCCCCACAACATCTACCCAAATTCATACCTTCTCTTGTCCAACTTCGTGACTCTCTGCGCTCCTCGTACCAAGATCTGGAAATGAAACTAACGGAGGCGGAACTAAAGAGGGAGGAGGCCGAAAAGCAGCTGGCGGAGAAAAATTCCGAGTTCATCAGGGAAAAGGGCGAGCTGAAATTGAAGATAAATGTTGACAGTGAGACCATCAAATGTCAGCAAAAAGAGCTCAATGGACTCCGGAAGTATATGGAGACCGCGGAACAGCACTGGGATTTGCTCAATGAGAACATCTTGGGTACCGATACTGGAACCTTGCCCAAATATTTGTTCCGACGTTTTACTTTATGCTCAAAATTGTATGCTTATATCCTGACTGTTTTATGCAGAGCCGCTTGGGTATTCGGAAGAGCGCCGGAATTTGTACCCACGGGATGACCTTCTTCAACTTGCAGGCGATGACTGCAAAGATCTCATCTCCGCCTCCCGCAAGATATGTTATAACTTATCCATCAAGAGGAGCCGCACTTGCGACGTCCGGAAACTTATTAGAAAGATGGATGTTCTGCCGGAGCTAGTGACGGATCTGCAAGCATCATCAGCCCGAGGCGCAGCTGCAATGGCCTTGACCATGTGCCTAGCACATAATGCGGATCTTGATCTTGATCAGGTAACCACGGGCGTTCCTCCGGATGCGGATGTTAGCGCGCTACTGGATGCAGTGAGCGGCTACGACACCCGTATTGCGCGCAGGATCCGGCACGAGGAATTCTACGACAAGGTCGTCCTTCCTGCGGACGAGCCCTTAGAAGCGGAACTTCAGAAGGAGCTTGCTGCCAAGGCGCGACCTGCGGAATCCGGAACCCAGTTTACCTGGACCAGCTCCAAGGATGCTCCCCAAGAGGAACCCAAGACCAGCACTGCTGCTTCTGAAAAAGAAAGTGATGAAGACGTGTCTTCTCCGGCCGAAGGCGCCAAGGAAAAAGATCCAGAGGGCAAGACTTCTCCGGCTAAGGGGGAGTGAAAACTTTTATTCCTGCGGGAAAAACAATGCATCATTTTGGCCCCAGCGAGGGTTTGGAATAAGACTTTAAATTCTTAAGTAGCTAGGAACGAAACGATTATGCATGGGGCGGAAACACTTATCCTGCTATCCGTTTAATATTATGTGCATGTTTCGTTTTATGTCGGAAAGCAAGTGCTGATTTCGTTATTTTCCGGCTTGCCCGCTTGACCTTCCACGAGCCGGAAAACCTTAGCCGGAAATGCTCGCCGGCGGCGACGAAGCCCAATGGCAATCCGTCCATAACCGCGGAAACAAGCCCCCAGGCATAGGTGCCGGAAATCGCTACTAGGAATCCACGAGTTCGCAACGGATAACAACTTAATCGAGAAAACTTAAGCTTACGTCCTAAAGGACGGTTTTAGAAATCACAACTTTTATACACGCCTAGGCGGAAAACATCCAGCTCTGCGGTTTTAGTCGGAAAAAACATACACGATCTAAAATGAACAAGTAAAGGAGGTAAAAGACTCAAAGAGTGAACCATAAGCTTTATTTCATTGATCATGTATAACTATTAGAGTTTGTAACTCGGAAAGAATATGCTAAGTGTAGAAAGGACGTAGCTGTGCGATATTCCAAGGGCGATCTGTTTCATCGTAGATGTCATCCGGATCCTCACGCTTGCGTTTCCGGCGCCAGTTAGCAGGTCTATCTCTCAGCTCGCGGAAATCAACAAGGTAGTACGACCCGTTATGAAGCACTTTGCTAACGACGAAGGGTCCTTCCCATGGAGATTGCAACTTATGGTCTTTCACTTGTCGAAGGCGGAGGACTAGGTCTCCTGCCATGAAGGAGCGATTCCGTACTCGACGACTGTGATAACGTCGGAGCTTTTGCTGGTAGATGGCGGAGCGCTGGTCAGCAAGATTCCGAGCTTCTTCGATCGAGGTCCACGGATAGGCTGTCCGGCCTCGTCGACTGTTTCTTCATTATAGGCGGAAACTCGCGGTGAATCGTGGATGATGTCGGAGGGAATCACGGCTTCGGATCCGTATACCAGGAAGAAAGGGGTAAACCCTCGTTGACCTGTTAGGGGTAGTTCGCAAACTCCACAAGACAGCGTCAAGTTCGTCGGCCCAAGCTCCGACTGCTCGTCGCAGCGGTTCTTCAAGGCGTGGCTTGATTCCTGATAATATTAGACCGTTAGCTCTTTCAACTTGACCATTGGATTGTGGGTGGGCCACAGATGCAAGGTCCAATCGAATCCCCATTGTCTCACAATAATCCTTTAATTCTCCCTGAGCGAAGTTTGTGCCATTATCTGTTATGATGCTGTGTGGGATGCCGAATCTCATCACGAGGCTGCAGACAAATTTTAGTGCCGTAGCACCGTCGGCTTTTCTCACTGGCTTGGCCTCGATCCACTTGCTGAACTTGTCAACAGCGACCAGAAGGTATTCACAACCACCAGGAGATGATCTTTTTAACTTACCAACCATATCGAGCCCCCAGACCGCAAATGGCCAGGTGATAGGTATGGTCTTCAGCTCTTGGGCTGGAGCGGTTGGTTGAGTAGCGTAGTACTGACAACCTCGGCAGGTCTTGACTATCTTGTCAGCATCCTCTTTAGCTGTGAGCCAATAAAAGCCTAGCCGAAAAGCTTTTGCAACGAGTGACCTGGGAGCGGCATGGTGCCCGCAATCCCCTGCGTGGATCTCTCTGAGGATTTCAATGCCATCTTGATTGGAGACGCATTTGAGAAACACCCCTGTTGCGCTTCGTTTGTACAGCTGTCCATCAACAATTGTGTAGGATCGTGCTCGTCTGATGATCTGGCGCGCGAGGACCTCGTCCTCCGGCAACTTCGATCGATGAGGTAGTCCAGGAAAGGTTGTGTCCAAGCCGGAATGGTAGCTAATACCTCTCTGGCCGGAGACACTGCCACTTCTGGGTTTTCCGGGTTAGCGCCCTTCACCGAGGGTATCCGTAGGTGCTCTAGGAAGATTCCTGGCGGAATTGGCTTTCTGCCGGATCCGAGCTTGGATAGCATATCTGCCGCTGTGTTATCATCTCTCCTGACGTACTTGACTTCGTATCCGAGGAAGCTCTTGGCGATCTCATCAACTTCGTCTCTGTAGGCCGCCATGACGGAATTTCTGGCGTTCCAGGTTCCGGCTACTTGCTGTGCCACCAGGTCGGAATCTCCGCAACAAATGATGTGCTTGATCCCTATTTCCTTAGCGATGCGCAGTCCGTGTAGTAGAGCCTCGTATTCCGCCATGTTATTTGTAGCTTCGAAGTGGATCTGCAGAACGTCATCGCAGTTCTTCTCCGGTAGGGGACTTCGGGGTGACTCCGGCTCCTGAGCCTTGATGCTGCTTGGATCCGTCGAAGTGCATGACCCATGTTTTCGGTTCCGGCTCCAGACTTGCATCCGGAGCTTCTGTCCAATCTGCAACGAAATCTGCCAAGACCTGGGATTTTACCGCAGTCCTTGGCTTGTAGGCGATGTCGAAGGCGGATAATTCAATGCCCCATTTAGCCGTCCGTCCTGTTGCGTCAGCGTTGTTGAGAATTGTTGACAGCGGAGCTTTGCTCACAACTGTTACTGGGTGCTCTTGGAAGTAGTGTCTCAGCTTCCGCTGCCTAGGAAAACTCCATAAGCTAGCTTCTGAAAGTGAGGGTATCTTTGCTTTGACTCCGTCAGCACCTCGCTTATGTAGTAGACAGGTCTTTGGACGTCATATTCATGACCTTCTTCCTTTCGCTCCACCACGATGACGAGGCTGATGACTTTGTTGGTAGCTGCCAGATAAAGGAGCATTGGCTCTGACTCTGCTGGGGCTGCCAGGATAGGTGGGGAGGTAAGTATTTCCTTCAACCCTCGAAGAGCTGCGTCAGCTGCGTCGTCCCAGACAAATTTGTCTGTTTTCTTCAACAACTTGTACAGAGGTAGCGCCTTCTCGCCAAGACGGCTAACAAACCTACTGATTGCTGCGACACAACCGGTTAGTCGTTGCACATCTTTGAGACAAGTTGGCCGTTTGATACACGGGATTGCCTTGATCTTTTCCGGGTTAACCTCAATGCCTCCGTGAGAGACTATGAAGCCAAGGAGTTTTCCGGCTGGCACGCCAAAGACGCACTTCAGCGGATTCAACATCATCTTGTACCGACGGAGATTCTCAAAGGTTTCGTGAGGTCGCTGATCAAGTCGGATCCTTTCCGGGTCATGACCGCGATGTCGTCGACGTAGGCGTGCACGTTCCGGCCAATTTGGTCCTTCGAGCATCGCTGCATCGTACGTTGGTAGGTGGCACCTGCGTTTTCAAACCAAAAGGCATAGTAACATAGCAAGTAAGTGCCAAACGGGGTAATGAATGAAGTCGCCTTTTGGTCGGATTCCTTCATCCGGATCTGATGGTACCCGGAATACGCATCAAGAAAACACGAAGTTCCGCCCCGCCGTCGAATCAATGACTTGGTCAATGCGCGGCAGGGGGAACGGATCCTTCGGGCAATGTTTGTTCAAGCCAGAGTAATCGATGCACATTCTTAGTATTTCAGTGTTCTTTTTGGGTACAAGGACGGGATTCACGACCCAATCGGTGTGGATAACTTCTATTACAAAACCTGCTTCTAGTAGCTTTGCTAGTTCCATTCCTATGGCGCGGCGCTTCTTATCTCCAAAGCGTCGCATAGCTTGCTTCACCGGTTTACCCCCGGATTTATGTTGAGGTAGTGCTCGGCGAGTTCCCTAGGTACTCCGGACATGTCAGAAGGTTGCCATGCGAAGATGTCCATGGTAGCGCGGAGGAACTCGACGAGCGCGCTTTCCTATTTGGGGTCCATGTTGGCTCCGATCGAGACTTGCTTGCTAGGGTCATCTTCCTTGAAGCTGACTTTCTTGGTCTCTATCGCGGCCCTGAAGGAGTTTTTCTGTTCGGAGATCTGCTTCTTGGTGGTTTGCATCTCGGCCGGATCCACCGCGGCCCCGTAGCCTTTCAGCTCTTCTCCGGATATGACTGACTCTGCGAAGGCGGCTTCGCCCAACTCGCACTCGTGAGCCTTTTTGTAGTCTCCGGTTATGGTGATCATACCATTGGGACCCGGCATCTTGAGCTTGTTGTAGATATAGCACGCTCTTGCGTGGAACTTGTGGTAGGTGGGCCTGCCGAAGATGACGTGGTAGGAGCTCTTGAAGGGCACAACTTCAAACGTGATCTTTTCTTCGCGGAAATTATGAACATCGCCGAAAGCCACGGGAAGTGTGATGCTGCCGAGGGAGTTCGCCTTCTTACCCGGAACCACGCCGTGAAACTCAGTTGTGCTGTGTTTGAGCTGTCCCTTGGTGAGGTTCATCCGCTCCAGTGTCTCCAGGTACATGATGTTCAAGCTGGCTCCGCCATCCATGAGGCACTTGGAGAAGTCATACCCGTCTATGCGGGGACTCACAACCAAGGCGTAGTATTCTTTTGGCACAATGGCGGGATGATCCTCCCTGTCAAATGTGCACGGAACTTCCGACCACCTGACATACTGCGGCACAGCCGAAACTGTAGCTGATTTTGTAGCGCGGACTGTGGGGGTTCCGAGGAAGGTGTGGTAAGCCCCCACGCTCTTTTTCTCGAAGGGGTTGGATTTACCTGCGGATCCGGCTTTGGGATCCGACGAGTTATCATCCTCGTCCATCGCCTCGGAACTGTCCTCCTCCTTGTCCTTGTTCTTGCCCTTGCCTCCTTTGCCGCGTGGGCGGTGTTTCCGGGCTCGCTTGTATCCTGCCTCCGGGTCGTTCTTTAGGTCGTTGACCCACTTGCAGTTGCGGTTGGTGTGAGTGGACTTCCCCGTAGCCGGATCCAAGTGGGCCAGGCAGGGCATGTCTCTGTACTCCTCGTAGGTTTGCGGGGCGCGGGATCCGCCAGCAGTGACCTCAGTGCCATGCTGCTGACCCCTGCCGGCTCCGCCTCCGCGGCCGCGTCCTCTTCCGCCTCCTGAGCCTCCGCGTTGGAACGCCATGGCGACCATGTCGGATCCGCCACTCTTCTGGTCATCAGGGTTTTTGCGTTTGTGGCCGCTGCCGTTACCGTTATCACGGTTCTTCTTTTGTTGGTGCAGGGGGATTGTCTGTAGCTGCGATATCACCGCCTGCGTCGTCATCGGCGGCAGTGTGATCACTGGCAATGGAGATCATCTCGTCCAAAGTCAGTTTGTTGGCGTTAGCCAAACATGTAAGCTTATGCCTCAGCAATCCTCCTCTCCGCAGTCCACCAACGAAGGCGTACATGGCGAGTGGTGTGGTCGACGTTTTCGCACTCGTTCCTGCATGCCAACCATCGTGTGAGGAAGTTTCTTGAGGTTTCTCCCTTCTTCTGGATACAAGCTTGTAAGTCGCTTGCCGTGGCAGGTCTTTTGTAGGTGCCTCCGAAGTGTTTCTCAAAAGCGGTCTTCGGGTCGAACCAGCAAAAGATGGAGTTTTTCTCGAGGTCGGCTGAGCCGGATCCGGGCTGGTCCTACAAGGTACAAGCTGGAGCATGCGGCGGCGATATTAGGGGTTCCTCCGGCGAAGGTTACTGCATTGTAGTAATCCTCGATCCAGGTATCCGGCCTTTCGGTGCCATCATAATGCTTCAGGTTTCCGGGTAACTTGAGGGAGCTCCTTGGCTTTGGTTCCTCTCGAATCATCCTGCCAAAGCACTTTGGTCCGATGTAGTCGGTTCTGTATTCGTTGAGGCGTTCCCGCGCGTCGCGCGAGCCGTGACGGGGGGACTGTGAGCGAGAGCGAGATCTCCGGCCACCGCCTCCGCCTCCACCTCCGCCGCCACCGCTAGGTGGTGGTGAGGAGACCTGCGAGGGGGCCGATCCGACCTCCTCGCTTCCGCCTACGGATTCTCCCCGGCCCTCCCGGTGCCGGCTCCGGCTCCCGTGGCTGCCTTCACCGTGGCGCCGGCTGCCCCGGTCGTTCCGGCTCCGGCGGGGCTCCGGGTCGCGCTCCTCATTCCGGCTCCTCCTAGGCTCGGGCTCACGATCATTGTTCCGATTCCGGCGAGGCTCCGGCGTGCGCTCCCTGTTCCGGTTTCCGGAAGGCATCACGATGTCGCGGATAATAATTCCACCATGCCCTTGAGGCCTGGTGTTTCCGGCTGGACTACGGCGACGAGGGGGACGCGGGTAACCATTAGGCGGAGGAGAGGCGTTGCGGTACTTGTCTCGTCCAGAGTACATTGCATCCTTTCCCTTTCTTGGATCTGACGGTGGCGTCTTTGATGGTACGGGGATCGGATTTGGCTGTTCCCTGGCTTTCCTTCTGCGTTCCGAGGATCCGGTTCGCGACTCGTCATCTCGATGGCGATTGTTGTGGCCGTCCTTCTGCGCAGTGGAGACGCAATGCTCCGGGTTGGATTCCAACTTGCGCGAAGTATCTGCCTTGCTCTGCTCGTTTAACCGCTGAAGCGACGAGCGTGCGCAAGTAGTTGATGTCAACCTCCTCATCACTTTTCTTCAGAATTTCTGCAGCTCTTGCCAAATTGTCCTTTGGGGTGGCGAGCGGCTGCTGTTCGGCAGGGGTTGCGAAGTTGATCCTGCGGGGAGGGATTGCTTCTCTGACGATTCTATCAGCCTCCGCCTATGCGTAGGTCATTTTCACCTCCCACTCATTTCTCATACTCTTGACTTGCTCGAGCGTTGCGGTGACTTCGCGATCCTGTCTTTCAAAGCGATCCATGATCAGTGCAGCTTCTTCCCTCTCATCCAATATAGCAGCTGCGGTGTTGGCAAACTTTTTAGCTGTGGCCAGCATCTCCTTTCTAGTGGCCTCTAAAGCCTCCGGATCTGCGGCATCGCCAGGGGTTATTGGCTTGTTGAGGACGTCTGACTTTGCGACCAAATCCATGCGTGCTTGTGCAACTATCTCTTCAGGCGACAGGAGGCTCTCCGAGGAAGGATCCCTACGGGGCCGCTCCCGTGACATCGGAGATCCGTGGTGGGATGGCTGGGGGTCGGATTGAGTGTCTGCCGCTTCTGATCCGTCTTCTCCGAGCGCCGCTACAGTTGCAAGTACCTGCTTTGGCTGGGCGGAGTCGACTTCAGGCTGGCCACCGTATCCGAGTTCCGTCACCTTGCGATCAAACTCTGCAGTGTCCATGGACTGGGTGTCTCCGGAGATTGGGCTTAGATTTCCCAAAGTCGACTCTTCAACCGGAGTTTCGCTTTCTCCGACAGCCTCTTGCTGATCCGGAGCAGCGTTGTTTTCCGGGGCCTCGACCTGCTCGGGACCAGCTCCGGCTCCATGAGGGGCGGTTCCGGCGGTATGGGCCAAGAAGTGTACGAAGTGACACCTTTGCTTCTCTAACACCTGGGAGACCCGGGCGGATCCGCATTGGTCTTCCACCGTTACTTCCTGCTCGGGGGCGGATTGGGTGGGTTTTGATTTTTTCGGATCTAAGGCGGAATCTTCGCTAGGAAGTTCCAGCGTCTCGGATCGGATCTTTGCGACTCGCGTCCTGCTCGGCGGCGGTCGCGTCAGCGCTACTTACCGGTGGGTTTCCGTCGGAATCGACGGTTTCCCCGATGAAGATGTGTATGCCGCCAACTGGGACGATGGAGAGCTTGACGGGGTCGGTTTTAGCCGGAATCCAGCACTCATCCGGAGGGACGATCGGCAGATTTCCGGCGTAAAGGACACGCCCCACATCGATGGTGTCGTCGTAGCTTCCCATGGTGGAACCCTCCCGGTTCCGGCCTCCAGACGCCGCAGGCCCCACGGTGGGCGCCAACTGTCGTTGCCTAATCGACGGTACCTCGGAGGAGGGATCCTCACGAGGGGAGAAGAGGTAGGGGCCATAGGGCGGAGTGCACACGGGACGGTGGTACGCGAGTTACCCAGCTTCGGAACACCCGCACGATGACAGGGCCTACTGCCGCTTGTCCGGAATTATCCGGGCGCTTTCGCGTTGTTACAATGAGTTGTGGTTGTGCCTCTAGGGCTCCTGGGATCCGGCTTATAAGGCGCACGGATCTAGGGTTTACATGGAGAGTCCTAGCCGGATTACGTATAGCCTAACTACGGTACAATATCTTGCCGTGCACGTCACGGATCCGCCTTCCATATATGTCGTATCGGATCCGGGTTCCTCATGGGCCTCCATGGATCCGGGTTACTCCTAATGTCGGTACGGATCCGGCTTATCGATCCTGGGCTGGACTTCTTCCTTCATGATCAACGAGCAATCGGGCCGCCCGATGGGCCACATGCCTCATCACCATCTGTGGGCCACCCGGGCTTGCCGGATCTAGGCACTGTCGATGGTACACCCATGAAGTATACCCACAACACCGAGAGCTACCCTCCGCCACGGACGGAGGAGCCACTGGTGAACACGGTATTAGAAAATGCAAGAAATTAAAAAGCACAAAGGCGTACAAAATCACCAATACTAACTAATCAAGATAGTGTCATAATGGCACAACAGTGAAAGAACTTCCCCTGAACATCACATGAAACTTTTGCAAATTGTTTTGACGAAGTAGAAATTTGAACCAAACTGGGATCATGCTTTCTGGTACACAATAATCAGAACCAAGAGGATCTTATAATGGAAAAGGATGTAAAAACATGAGATTGGACACTGAAATTGTGTATTATGAGGACTATGGCGAATCAAGTGTGTGAGGAGGCAAGGATCCAGTGCCACAAAATATTAGGATTAGAAATTATACAATAGTGCGAGCAAGGTATGCAAATAAATAATCTACAACCATTGTGTAAGATTTTGCTGACCGATTTTGTTTTGCGAAGCAGTGGTATATACCTTTATGAACACCTTCACTCAAAATAATCTGAAGATTCCAATAGTAGCACAAAGTAGATATAACCAGTTCAACAAAAAAATGCCGGGTTACATTGCTTTGTAGGATCCAGAACTACACAACGGTTTCATCCATTCATGACTTATTTATACATTGCACAAATCAAAAAATAAACATCATGGTGTATGCAAATCCAACGAATCCACCTTACTACTGAGCTTCTTAAGTGAGCTCACTTGTACACTAAGAATGTTCATTGAGTATTAGCATAAAGTATACATGTTTATTTCAAGGAGCACATATGACAATTCATATTAGCCTACAACTTGGATGGTTGGGATACGGTAATATACCACCTGTGTTTCTTTCTAAAATTATGGATTCTGCAAAAGCGTTAGCTGCAACACAGACTGCGGGCTGTGCACTACCATCAACATATTAATATTCGCCAAAAGCATAAATGATGTATCATTAGAGAACATAAAAACCTATAAGTACCTTGATATCCCTTCAATTTCTGCTTCAAGCTGCTTCAACAGTTCCCTTTCTGTGAACATCATATACAATCATTACAAGAACAAATCAAAGGACTCGGTGAGGTAGTAGGCTTGGTTCGCCGACCACACATGAGACATCCAACGCGTACTCCGTCATTGTGCACCCTCCCTATCACCAACCCCGTTTCACCGTTGTAGGTGACGAAAAGCATGTAAAACCTAATAGCTAAAACTTTCAAATTATATTCTTTGAGTGACCGCTCCAAACTATAAATATCGGACTTAAAGGAAATGTCATATGAATTGTTAGAAACTGAATATTGGAAATCCATCTGCTGCAGCGTTGGCAGGTGGCTCTTTAGGTCCCGCCACCGCTCCGGCAACATTATGGATGATCCAAATGTAATCAGTGCCCTATTCATTTTTTCAATCACGTGTCCTTAATAAGCACTTATGGTTGATAAATTTCATCCAGTATTCATAGTCATACAATCTCCGATGAAAATGCACGTAACTCATCACGCTCTATTTTATCCCATCATGGCGTGTACCCGCTGCGTTGGCCTCTATGACTTAATCTATGTGATGAAATAATGCATGGATAGACCTGTAGATATACAGCGAACCTGCGGCAATAATAATTTTTTTTCGTAGATCAGGAACAATATTATGAATCTTTCCCTTGGTAATATCAACAGCAGCCTCGGCAGCTACTTGGAAAAATCGTGTGCGTGTGCAACAGTATTTTGATTTTTTGTGATCTCCCTTCTTTCCTCTGGCTCATAATCCATGTTCAGGAGTATTATTGCAGCTAGACTTAAGTTTTTTATTTGTTTGTTGAAGATTTCAGATAATTTGTGGAATTCTGCTAATGAATTCAACAAAGCTGTAAAATAGTGCAGTGTATTTTATGGATGGGGATTTACCTGCCTGCGACGGCAGCGCAGTTCGTGTACTCGGCAGCCATGCCGACGATGACGGCCGCTTAATCTGTTCCAAACTGTTGATGTGTAATCTTCTTGGAGCAGCAATCATGAGATTTCTTAGAGCCTGGAAAGATCCTGAATCTTTTTAGAGCGGATTCTATATATGCTTCTCTCCTTGTGGCACACGTGATCTCTCCTTGGGTCTGCCTAGTTGCTAGCACCTAGGAAAAGCTGACGGGATATAGAGATTGAAGATGGAAAGGATTGGAGGAGGCCAGATTGGCTTTAGTGCACTGGTGGAGAACAGACCTTTCCTCCCAAGCTTCTGGGAGCAACAGTCCCGTTTTTGACCGGGTCCAATGAGGGGTACTAGTCCCGGTTCACCGTGGAAACCCTTTGGTCCCGGTCCGTTTGGGGTCTTTTATCCCGGTTCGTAATACCAACCGGGACTAAAGGGTTGGTCTCTCGGGCAAAAGCCATTAGTCCCGGTTCGTATTACCAACCGGGACTAAAGGTCTACCCTTTAGTCCCGGTTCGTAATACGAACCGGGACTAAAGGGTTTTTGGGTTTTGTTTGGCTCCTCCACACACCCCCTGGATCGCCTTTTTTAACACTGTAAAATAGAAAAGAAAATGATAGAAAATTTAAAAAATAAAATGTTTTCAGATTCTTGTATGTTATGCAACCTACTATTAGAGAAAATTAACAAATTTGAATTTTCACTTTTTTGGCAAAAAAGGTTTGAAAAATGGTAAAACCGCATTAACTTTTGCATACGACATCGAAAAAAAACGTATAATATATCAAAATCATCGTGGGGAAAAGTTACATCCGAATTCACCCGGGTTCACCCGGTTAGCCAATTTTTAAATTCTCAAAATTCCAAATGAAAATATGAAAGCAGGAAGATTTTAGTTTTTGCTAGAAATTCAGGATTTTATATTTTTAAATTTTATAATTTAATAATTTCATCGTGCATAAAGATTACTGTTACTTAACCATAAAGTTAGCCAATTTTATAGATTTTCAAAGTTTGGAAAAAAATTATTAAAAAATTTAATATTAAAGAACAATTATAATACAAATTAAAACAAATATTTATAAAAAAATAAAATTATAATATAATTATCAGAACATGTTATTACGTCATTAATTTTATTTATTAATATAATTATTTGGAATTCGAACAATAAATAAGTGTGACATCAACCAACATGTTAATAGGATTGATATGATAGTATTATCACAACATGCGCTTGAATCACTTGGAAGCGGGATGGGAAAGGAACTTAGGGCATCTCCAACCGGCTGACCCAAACGGACGCGCTGGGCCGTCCGGTTTGGGCCGTTTGGGTGGCCGAGCGGACACGCGGACAGCGGCCCGCGTCCGCGTGTCCGTTTGGGTCGCGCGCTGCGCCCAACGCGCGGACGCATCGCATAACCGGAGAAACACGAAAACAAAAAAAGAGGCAAATTTAAACGAAATTTCATTGAACATATGCCCTATTTTGGGCAAATTTGTACATAACCCTATTTTGGGCAAATAAAACTAACAAAAGAAGCCCCTATATGGGCTTTTAAATTTAAAGTAAAACCCTCTATTAGGGTTTGGTCGGCGGCGCGGTGGCCGCCGGTGCGCCGCCTAGCCCCTGTGGGCGGGGTCTCCGGCCACGGAGACCACAGGGCCTCCTCCCACGGCGAGTGGGGGTCCGGAGCCACCCGAGGCTGCGGCGGCGCACGGAGCAGCGCCTCCTCCCTGAGGCGCTCCTGCCTCTCCTGCCAGGCACGGCGCCTGGCCTCCTTGCGCCGCCGCTGCTCCTCGAGGCGCTCCTCGTCGGCGCGGCGCCTGGCCTCCTCCCGCCGCGCCGCCTCCTCCTCCTCCCGTCGCGCCTGGCGGGCCTGGGCGTAGAGCTCCCAGCCCTCCGCCTCCTCGGCCTCCCGCCGGGCCGCCTCCTCCATCTCGGAGGTGCGAATGGCCGCATGGAGGTGCGGCCATTTCGCCTCCTCCTCCGCCGCCGAGATCATGAGCGCGGCGCGGAGGTCCGGGTCCTCCTCCGAGGACTCCGGCTTCGGCTCGAGCAGGAGAGGCGGTGGTTGCGGCAATGCCGCACGGCCGCGGGCGGCCTCTCCGATGTGGAGGCCGCCTCGGTTTCTTCCCGCAGCCCGCAGCGCCGGCGGGCGACGGCGGCTGCTGCTCGCTTCGTCGTCGTTGGCGGAAGCGAACCGTCGCTTGGCCATGGCGGCGATTTCGCTGCGGGGAGTGGAGTGGGGACTGGAGTGGAGGACCAGATCCCCTCCAGTCCCCATTAAATAGACTCCCTGGTCACCGACAGGTAGGCCCCAGGGAGACGAGACGAGACGACGCGAGCGGACGGCGCGTGCCATCCGCGGCCACGCAAACCTAGCCCAGATTTGGGCCGGGTTTGCGTCGTTCCGGACGCGGCGGCCATCCGCTTTTGCGGTGCGTCCCCGCGCTGGGCCGCGTTTTTGTCCGGCTCGACCCAAACGGACGCGTGGGCGCGGTTTGGGTCGCGCGGTTGGAGATGCCCTTAGAAGTTAAGCGTGCTAGTGCTGGAGTAGTGGGAGGATGGGTGACCAAGCGGGAAGTTGGACCACAGGTAAGTAATTTGACTAGAGATTATAAGCGTAGTTAAAGATTAAGTGTAGTTAGAGACTAAACTAGTTAAATAACTGAAATACTAGAAATTCTGAAAAATAGAAAAAATGGAGGAGCGAAAAATAATTGGGCATAACAAAATGAATTAAAAAAATAATAAATAAACTTTAGTCCCGATTGGTGTTACAAACCGGGACTAAAGGTCATTTTCTCGACGCGCGCTAGCAGCCCACGTGGCGGGACCTTTAGTCCCGGTTTGTTTTACAACCGGAACTAAAGGGGAGGGCCTTTAGTCCCGGATGATATTCTCGCGATGATATAGGCCCTTATAAACCGGGATTATAGGCTCTTTTTCTACTAGTGGTCCTAGGTCTCTCGATGATATTCTCGCAGGACGGGAGATGTGATATTCTCCCAGGACGGGAGATGCAAAGCGGAGAACATATTTTTTCGGCTGTTAATGGAGAGTCCTGACACAATACGAATAACCGGATTCATCCGACGGCTGCACATAGCTTCGATATATTATTGGACGGATAATTAGTAGCTCTTTCTAGGATTAACGAGGAGGCTTGATGGGAATCTCCAATTAGTAAATATAAGATTTCCTTTTTTTTCTTTTTTCTTATAAGCTTCACATTATGCTTTTGATAGAAAGGCATGGTACATTGTCTGAGGAATGTGTATGTCATCCATGGAACTTTTGATGTCGTCAATTGGCTTCCGCTAATTAATTTAGCAAGTAGCGATGCAACACCTGATAGTGGCATGCTTCAGGGTTTAGAATAATAGCACCCTCACATGGAAAAGCATGTGTATAACTAGTTTGACTCTACATTGTTGGTATAGTTACTCTCTACTCTCTAGTACAGCCTAGATTTGCATGCTGAACATCTATCTATTATATATTAAAAGTAAATGATGGGCTCTAAGAAATAAGAGAAAAGGCTAGAAAATCTCACAATAATATTATATATTAAAAGTAAATGATGGGCTCTAAGAAATAAGAGAAAAGGCTAGAAAATCTCACAATAATCAGAAAAATCTGGCCATCAATTTGGGCTCTAAGAAATAAGAGAAAAGGCTAGAAAATCTCACAATAATCAGAAAAATCTGGCCATCAATTTATCCAACTAGCTAATAACAGCCGATGGATATTACAGATAATATGTAGGTAGGAAAGATCAAGAAAATTACCCACCACTGCCCTACATAATTTTTCACATACCTCTTCGATATGAAATCTAGCAAACAAACTAATAGGTCAAGATCTCTCTTCCATGGAAAGAAAACAACCACGACGCGCGCCGCCACCAGGCTATGGCCTCATGCACGCCGCCGCTGTGCGTTGGGTGGCTAACCCACTCCAGATGCATGCAGATAAAAGCTATATGTTTCAATTTCAGTTGCATCATGCATGCGTCAGACCATCAAGCAGTAGCAGCATGCACGAAGGACTGAAACCAGATCTAGCTCAGATAATCATACCTAGGTACGTGATGTATGCATCTTTTCTATAGTTCAAGAAAGAATTTTTTTAGCAAAGCTTCGTATATATGTCTACAGTATTACAACTTATCGTTGCCGGCCGGCCGGACGGATGTCGTGAATCGGATCGGATTTTCTCATGGACATGATCAAATCGCTCTCCTTGGCATCGCCGAAGTTGATGGACGTATTGCTCCGATTCCCTCTGCCAGTTGGCTGGGTCTCCAACTTTGCGTGCACATCCGACCATCAAGGACCTATGTTCTTATCGGCTGGTCAAACGGCTCTTCCCCGCACGGCGTTAGGTTCTAAAATTACCTCTTGCAAAACGGTCCTGCAGATCGAGCTATGGCTGGATTGTCCCAGCGGAGCTAAGCACCGGTATGTATAACATATGTATATATGTTTCCATCCGTTGATCACTTAGTCATGTACTGCTTAGAGGGAGAGGAAGATGTACATATATAGAGATTAGTTTTGTGTTGCTGCTACAAAAATAAATAGAGGTATAGACACTTCTTTTGCTGAACAAACCACATAGGAGTGGTGTGCTAATAGACCACTTTATACATCTCAATCTTGCAATAAAAAAAAGAGGATTAAAGAAAAGATACGCTCAGTTTTTGGCTGCACAAATTACATGGGAGTGTCAGGCTAATTAATCAGTACACCATACACATTGATCTCAAGAAAAATAGAACATCGAGGTTAATTAATTTCACCTTTTTGTTTTGCGGAAAAACACACAGAAGGCTATGTGGTGCATACTGGAAATATAAAATTATTTGTTTGATTATTTATATTTGCTTTCTTAGATAGTATGAATAGAAAAAACGATCATTATAGTAGAACAACAGGTGACGCATATATGAATTATGGTTTCCAATAAATATCTGACACTTCAAATACATCTAAGCACTTTGTAATACAAGCTCTTATCATGACAAAGAATAGATGCATTCAAATCAAAATTTGGTGCTGGCCTCTCCAGAGATAATCACTTGATTACGGTGCCACCATTATCTATAAATCAATTGACCACATGTATGTGACATCTTCATGTCTTTGTGTCTCAGCATATGTGCGCTTGCAGCTATCCTGCGCCATCAACGCAGCATAAAGGAGAGTGATGAATGGAGATCGATGCCGGAGCACTGCAGAGGCTCCCGTCTGGAACATCATTGTTGTCCTCTGTGACAGGATTGGTCGGAAAGCACTAATTCGCAGCTCAGGTGTGTTCCTCCCACTAACCTCTGCAAGGATATGATATCTCATTTCTCCTCGGATGTTTACATGTCGTATGTTATCCGCATGTAATGCAGAATCAAATGAACTCATCCATAGTGTCTATGAGACATTTTTTTTAGATGCATATTTTGGTTGTCAGAGCTTAGAAACATTGTATAGCAGTTGTTTATCACGCAGGTGCAACCAAGGAGCAAACCATCCAAGTTTACTTGGTTTCGATAGACACTTGGCTGATTAATTCACCGTAATGTGTGGATGCATATGGTGTCCATGAAGAACATGGACAAAAGGGTGTGTTGCTGTACAGGTTAACAAGAAAAAAATGACATGCCAAAATTTCCGACAAGAATCAAATTCGTTGGACATAAATTAGACAATATGTTGATATTGCTAACAGATTGGTGGAGTTGAATCATACTAACCACCATTTCTGTGATGCAAATAAACCTTTTCCACTTCCCTGAAAGAAGAACATGTTTAAAAAAAATCGTATCTAGACCTCTTGATAGGAATCTATTCTATTATGAGCAAAGATAGGTAGCAATAGGTTTAAAAACACTCTAATTAAGCTTCGACGTACACTGTAAGTACTTTTATGGTCATAAGATTTATTTTATATAGGTTATATAGTAGGGATTTCTAGTTTCGTGCCCCTGGTTCGTTAGTTGTACTCAGTTTTCCCCAGTCCCTTAGTTTTTCCTCAGTTTTCCCCTCCTCTAGTTTGAAACACGCACAAGTGCTGGAACGGCCGGTAGCCGTCAGGTCAGAGGCCTTGACCGTTAGTCCGACCGGGTGGGGCCGCACAGGGGCAGCTCCTCCCCGACCGTCTCGTGCCGACGGGTAGGGTCGGGAGACACGTCGGAGCAGCCATCCATCTATCGCCGACGTGTGGGCCGTTTTATTTCATGATTTTATACGCGGTGCTGCCAATGACAAATGGGGCCGCTCTATAGGGCTGCCGCAGCCAATGACCAGTGGGGTCGTATATTTCTCGATAAAAGACATATATTGCCGCTCCGTGGGGCTGCCGCAGCCAATGACCAGTGGGGTCGTCTATTTATTTAGGGAAACTCATATATTGCCGCTCTGTGGGGCCTCCGCAGCCAATGACCAGTGGGGTCGTCTATTTATTTAGGGAAACTCATATATTGCCGCTCTGTGGGGCCTCCGCAGCCAATGACCAGTGGGGTCGTCTATTTTTCAGGAAAAGACATATATTACCGCTTCCGTGGGCTGCCGCAGCCAATGACCGGTGGGGTCGTCTATTTATTTAGAGAAACTCATATATTGCCGCTCTGTGGGGCCTCCGCAGCCAATGACCAGTGGGGTCGTCTATTTTTCAGGAAAAGACATATATTGCCGCTCTGTGGGGCTGCTGTAACATCCCAAAAATTTCAAAATAAAACAAATGAACTTCCCTAGTTCCAAATTTTGGAACCAACAAAAACTTTTATTAAATTAAGTATGATACATAGTGATCCTGCTTAATTCTTGTGCTATTGCCATGTTTGCTTGTAATAGTAGTTTTGAAATGATCTTAAACCCTAAACCTCACCCCTCTTTTCACCCTACTAGTTAAAATAAAATAAAAGGAAATTAAATAAGAAAAAGGTATATGTGCCTATGGCTATTTTTATAAATCTTTACCCTATGCTTTTCTACTTTGCTTAGAGGTTTGGAAAACCTTCATACACCTTACCTAGTACCTATCAAACCAAATCCAAATGGTTTCCAAAGAAAATTTAAAAGAAACTAAAAATGCCATAGAGGCAAATGAGAGTAAAGTACAAATTGGTGAATTTAAGAATCTTGACCCTAGGACTTGTGGTGAATAGTTGGATCACTTCCATATACCCTTTTAATACTCAACAACCTCAAATGGGCCAAGAACACTCAAATCAAAAATCAAATGCAACATATGCATAGAGGCATATGAGACACATAGCCACTTCACCAATTTTTGCCCTATGACATTAAACCTTGACCAAAGGGTGTGCAACCATTTCTAAACTTCATATAACCCTAAATTGACCCTAACCCAGGTCCAAGTGAAGCAAGATCAACACTTTACAAAAATAATAAAAAGTGTCACATCACCTCTTATGTGTTATGGCCATTTTTGCAAATCTTTGACCAAGATCTTTTGAAATGGATTCAATGGTTTGAAAATGTTTCTAAACCAATAAGAATCACATTAGAGTCAACCAAAGTCAATTCAAAAATAGAGAAATCACATAGTGAGAAAATCCCCAAAATTCACTCACATACACTTAGCCCAATTTGCAAATCTTCAACCAAGGCCACCATGGCTTGATCTCTTGCTTGTAGAATACTTATATATGATAAACAAACACATTTGCATCAAATAAACAAGAATCAAATCAAAGGAAAATTCAAAACTCACATACATGTGATAATGGTCATATCACCCCTTTATAACATCTTCCCTACTTTACACCCCTGCCTTTGACTTTTCTCCAACCAACCTTGGTCAACTATGACCATGTAATCCAAGACCATGTCAAGGTCAACAACTTCCATGTTGACCATCTCTGCTGAAGTTGACTAGGTTGACCAGAATAGAATGGACAAGTGAGGACTTTGAAATAAAGAGAAGATGACACACTTTTTGAATTCTTGCAAACCTTCACCAAAATGACCACCACCACCACCAATCTACTTCAAATAATATATGAATAAGATCCACCAAGGGAATTTCCAAAATTTGAAACTTTTTCTCTTTCGGCCATATCAACAAACACCTTGTGGGCAGCACCTAGAATTGAGCCCATACCGATTTTTTTGGCATAGACTTGGTCCAACCCCGACCATCCTCGCTGCTCCGGAGCATCCCCGCATCTCCCCTCTACCTCACCACCCACTTGCCTGCCTCTGCTTGGACCATTTTTGACCGAACTAGACCATGCCGGCCCTCTTGTCACCTCACCATGCTCACCCCTCTCCTCTCACATCCATCTCCCCTCACCATGTCATTTGACTTCCCCCGACCTCGCCGAGGCTGACCCTGCACGCCCTTGACCGAGACGGCGACGACACTGCCCAGGCCACGCGCGCCCAGACACGCCCAGCACATGCCAGGATCGGCATGGACGCGCGCCAGGACGCGCACGCTGGCAACCCTGGACGCGACAGGACGCCGCTCGCCCCGTCGACTCAACGCTCCCCTCGACCTCTCCTTTCACCTGAAGCTTCCCATCGACGCCAGGAACCTGCCAGACACGCCCACTGGCCCTCGCCCGCCCTGTGGACGACGCCCTCGTCGCCGACCGTCCGCCAGTACCGCGCCAGTGCATCTCGTCGTCTGACCCGCTCCGTCCTTCCCTCGTCCTCGCCACGAAGCGCGTCGGCACCACCACGACGTCGCCAACGCTCGCAGCCCATCCCTTGCCCCTTCGCCGCCCGGAACGACGACGCCATCGACGACTCGCCCGCTCCGCCTCGGCCTTGCCTCGCCCCTATAAAAAGAGCACGATCCAGCCTCCAAAATCCACACCATTCGCTTCCCCTCACTCCTCGGCTCGCCAATCCCTCTTCCCCTCTCCGATTCACTCCTCCTTCGCCGGAATTTGGCCGCAGCCCGCCGCTGCAGTAGCTCGACGCCGCCGACGATCCCGAGCACCCCCGGAGCTGCTGCGACCCTCCTTCGACTCTTCGTCATCGACAACGTCGCCGCAGCCCGTCGCCGTCGATCGCCGGAGCCCCAGCACGCCGCCGACCCCCTACCTCCGCCGCTCCAGCAAGCTTTCTCCCCGACGGTGACGACGAAGCACAACCGTCAGATCTTCCTCTGATCGCGCGGACGAGGTTAGTCCATACCGTTTCGGTGTTATAAGCCACTGACCACTGGGCCCCATGCTGTCAGCAGCCCAAAACGTTAGTTGGGCTGGTTTCCTCTGTTCAAACCGTTCAGCCCATTAACTCTCCCGCCAGCCCACGTCTTAAATTCGAAAATGCAAAATAGAGAAATAATGCAAAACTGGTGCTGTGTTCAAAATTGAATAACTCCAAATCTACTGAGCCAAATTTTACAAATTTTATATATTTAGAAAGCTCATGAAAGGACCCATCCAACCACACTGGATTCAAATCAAAATATGTTGTATATTTTTAATAGTAAAAATAACAAAGCAGTAGCTTTTCAAACATCAAACAATTATTAAAAATCAACCATTTTGAATTTTGAGGTGATTCCACCTCTCAAAATTCACATTTCAAATACTCTAATTGATTATGTGAAAATATGATATGGGTACTGTATATGATCATGGGATAGAAGCGGAATATTGGCTATGTAGTCAATACTAGCCCATTTAAATTATTTCAAATTTTAGGAATTCAAATCTATGAGGTATAGCACCTCATTTAAATCATCTTTTCAAGATTGTATGAAGTCATGTGATGCCCCTGGTTGCTTGGTCTCATATTTGCTCACTTAAGAATATTAAATGTTTGCCATAGTAGCATTTAAATTGTTTCAACAAATTATTAAATCTTATGGGAGTGTTTCTCTCATTTAAATATTGTCATGAACAATTCAAAATGAGATTGAGACTCTGGTCATTTAAGTCTCACATGAATTGTTGATGATATTAAATCTTTACCATGCTAGAATGAAATGGTATGAGGTGCTCACCTCATTTAAATCTTTTTCTTAAATGATAAGTGTGAAGAGGTTGACTTTGGTCAACCTAGGTCACATATTATTCATAAGAGAAATTAAATCTTAAGAAGATAATGAGAGGAAATTATTTCTCTAAGTAATTGAAAATAACACCTAAGTTAGTATGAGAGGAAATTATTTTTCTTAAATCTTAAGGAAAACACCTCCACCCACTTAATAGTAATGCGTGATGCTAGTCTAAGTGTGTGAACCATGTATCAGCTTAGTTTAATTAGATAAGTTTGGTGTGATGATTGTGTACCCCGTATTCGTATTTTAGACGCTAGTACCGAGGAGTACCAGGAGGAGGAGGAGGTCTACTTCCAAGGAGAAGAAGACCACTTTGACCAGTTTCCCAACCAAGGCAAGATAATACTCTTGCAAAGTGCAAAGCTCACCATGAGCAAGGCATTACCCCAATTACTTTATGCTTATGATCCTATTTCCCAGTTTTACTTTACAAGCTTTATTTACTTTTGTTTTATCAAAGTACTTTTGGATTTATGATTCACTTGGTTAGTATTGGATTAGTACAAGAGTATCAAACTTAGCCTAGAAGCAAGGCAAATACTTAGCACCCCTCATACATAGTGGCTAGTGCTAAATACTAAAATGACTACTCTAGATGGGAACATGTGTTATGAAATGATGATGGTGAAAACCTTGGAATGATGAGTCATTTCCATTGAAAGATTTTGAAAGTGAATATGACATGAAATTGACTTGGTGATTTTGGCTAAAAACTCGATGATTGAGTTGGATGCGATACCATTCCAATTTTTGAGTACCCCCACAATACCTGATTATGGGTAAGGCTTAGTCGGAAATTTATGTATCTTAGTATGGGTTCCCTCTAAACAAGCGTCATCGGGGTTAGGCTGAAGGCTGCCTCTACAACAAAAGAAACGATGAGAAATGACGTGTAACGAGGTGAATGTCCGGCCCAAGCCCCGTGCGGCTCCCGGGTTAACAGCTTGGTTTTCACCGGGAGGCCAAGCTCATGGGGAGAGGTGCCTATACTAGGATATGTAAGTGAAAGGTTATGGTTGATGATCCGCGTACTGAGTTACGATTATTCGGGGTTTTATCCCTGACGGATGTAATCAAAAGTTGTGGCACAAGTGTACAACCTCTGCAGAGTGTAAACCTATTCGAATAGCCGCGTCCACGGTTAAGGACGGTTGGAAAGGCCATACTGTTCCGTCATCAGACCATTTTCAAAAATGTGACATATGACTTGTGATTTTTGCTTTTGAAAGGTAAATGTTGAGTTTGACTTGAATTACAACAAAGGTTGTGGGAATGACACTAATGTTCCCACTTGAGTTAGTTAGCACATGAAAGGTCTTGATTTCAAATACTTGTGAACAAAAATTGGCTTTATGCAAAGGAAACTAGAGCTTAGCACCCCCTTACTAGAAATGTTCGTACTTACATTAGTATTAGTTTGCGAGTACTTTAAAGTACTCACGGCCGTGTCCCCGGCTATTCAAATGGCCAGACTATGAAGAGGAGCAGCGAGTATGAAGAGGATGGACAGCAGGACGTCTACGACAACTAGGACTACTCCTGACGTCAAGCGTTGGCCTGTGGACTATAGAGTCCCCTTCTATCTACGCTTCCGCTATGTATTTGTGATGTGTGTTGAAACAATAGTTCAACTATTATTGTAATATTGGATCATGTGATCTATTTGTAAGACGACTATGATATGTAATGAATGATGACTTATGATATTCAACTCGTTATGTCTCGCAACAACAATATTCCTGGGATTGCGATGTATGGCATAACAGGCACTGGACTTAAAAATCCGGGTGTTGACAAGTTGGTATCAGAGCCATTGTTTGACCTTAGGAGACCCTAGTTAGAATGGACGTCTGAAAAACTTAGTTTCAAAACCAATGAAGTGAATATTTATGAAAACTTATTCTCACTCTTATCCTTGAAATCTTTTCAAAAAGGAGAAGTCCATGCTCTACTTTTCCTTGAAATTCTACCTAAAATTTTGCACACTTGATCACTTTAGTAGAACTCACACCTACGCAAGAGTTTTATCAGGATTCCCCTTTGTATCGTAGAGCGAATGAATGGTTCTTCAAACCAACGGTGTGTTAGATTTGTAATGTGTGATGCTTGGTATGAATGAAAAAGTGTTGTTGGTTTTTACCCCCGCAACACTACTCAAAATTTCAAATATTGAACTTTTTAAAATTTAACAAAACAAACCATAGAAATTTCCCTCTTATCTTAGCATCTACCTCGATGTTCAGATGGCCCCACCAACCCGCAACACCACCCAGGATGCCATGATGCAACTGCTGCAGACAATGATGGCAGACCGAGAAGCCGAGAGAGCTGAGCGCCAAGCAAACATTGCTGCACTGCAACAGATAGCTCAGAACAATCAAGGCCATGGAAACCACGATCACCCGGGATCGAAGTTAAAGAGCTTCCGAACACCAACCCTCCAATATTCAACAAGACTCGAAGAACCCCTAGACGCTGATGACTGGCTCCAGACAATGGAGAACAACCTCGAAGTTGCGGGAGTTGAAGCCGCAGAGAAAGTGTTGTTTGCCACGCACTACTTAGCCGGACCAGCAAGAGCTTGGTGGACAAGCACCCGTGCAATGAATGCAAGACAGATGATGACCTGGGAAGACTTCAAGCTGAAGTTTAGCAAGTACCATGTGCCCCAAGGACTGATCAAGAAGATGAGAGACGAGTTCCGCGAACTCAAGCAAGGAAGGATGTCCGTGGTGGAATACCGCGACAGGTTTCTTACTCGTCAAGGTACGCCCGGATGAGACCGACACCAATGAGAAGAGAAAGGAAAGATTTACTGAACGGACTACACGATGAGATGCAAACTCGTGTTAGTGAACATTCCGTTCGCCGACTTGGAAGCCCTGGTGGACTCAGCCATCCAGATGGAAGGAAAGCTACATCAAGCCAACGAGAACCGCAAGAGAAGAATGATGAACCAGAATGGACCCAACCACGCCCAGAAGTACCGCAACAGCTCAACCGGAGGATTTGCCTCAAGATACAACAAGCCCCCTGCTCAGACATACCGCCCAAGCTACACCAATAACAACGGAGGACCCCCGAAGCCCGGAGGCAACCACAACAACAGCAACAACAACAACAGCAACCCCAACAACAACACCAACCACCCCAATGGCACCAACAACCACCCCAATACTGCCCCGTGACCGGGAGTAACGCTGTTCCCGTCAACCCCAAAGACAAGTCAACTCGTGGAACTGCTATGAATGTGGAATCGTGGGTCACTACTCCAATGAGTGCCCCAAGAAGCTTGCCAGGATTGCCGCCAACACCGCAACGACCTCGCTCAAGCAACAACGCCGCTTTGCCGAAGAAGGAACCGGAACAACAACAACGGCCGTTTCTACCACATGACCGCCAATGAAGCCCGAGGAAGCCCCTCAGTGCCATGCCAAGTATGTTCCCCTGTTAACCTCACCGCTCAATCTTTCTTAGGAACCTAACTTTTCTTAAAATCTCGGGACGAGATTTGTTTAAGGGGAAGGGTTTGTAACATCCCAAAAATTTCAAAATAAAACAAATGAACTTCCCTAGTTCCAAATTTTGGAACCAACAAAAACTTTTATTAAATTAAGTATGATACATAGTGATCCTGCTTAATTCTTGTGCTATTGCCATGTTTGCTTGTAATAGTAGTTTTGAAATGATCTTAAACCCTAAACCTCACCCCTCTTTTCACCCTACTAGTTAAAATAAAATAAAAGGAAATTAAATAAGAAAAAGGTATATGTGCCTATGGCTATTTTTATAAATCTTTACCCTATGCTTTTCTACTTTGCTTAGAGGTTTGGAAAACCTTCATACACCTTACCTAGTACCTATCAAACCAAATCCAAATGGTTTCCAAAGAAAATTTAAAAGAAACTAAAAATGCCATAGAGGCAAATGAGAGTAAAGTACAAATTGGTGAATTTAAGAATCTTGACCCTAGGACTTGTGGTGAATAGTTGGATCACTTCCATATACCCTTTTAATACTCAACAACCTCAAATGGGCCAAGAACACTCAAATCAAAAATCAAATGCAACATATGCATAGAGGCATATGAGACACATAGCCACTTCACCAATTTTTGCCCTATGACATTAAACCTTGACCAAAGGGTGTGCAACCATTTCTAAACTTCATATAACCCTAAATTGACCCTAACCCAGGTCCAAGTGAAGCAAGATCAACACTTTACAAAAATAATAAAAAGTGACACATCACCTCTTATGTGTTATGGCCATTTTTGCAAATCTTTGACCAAGATCTTTTGAAATGGATTCAATGGTTTGAAAATGTTTCTAAACCAATAAGAATCACATTAGAGTCAACCAAAGTCAATTCAAAAATAGAGAAATCACATAGTGAGAAAATCCCCAAAATTCACTCACATACACTTAGCCCAATTTGCAAATCTTCAACCAAGGCCACCATGGCTTGATCTCTTGCTTGTAGAATACTTATATATGATAAACAAACACATTTGCATCAAATAAACAAGAATCAAATCAAAGGAAAATTCAAAACTCACATACATGTGATAATGGTCATATCACCCCTTTATAACATCTTCCCTACTTTACACCCCCGCCTTTGACTTTTCTCCAACCAACCTTGGTCAACTATGACCATGTAATCCAAGACCATGTCAAGGTCAACAACTTCCATGTTGACCATCTCTGCTGAAGTTGACTAGGTTGACCAGAATAGAATGGACAAGTGAGGACTTTGAAATAAAGAGAAGATGACACACTTTTTGAATTCTTGCAAACCTTCACCAAAATGACCACCACCACCACCAATCTACTTCAAATAATATATGAATAAGATCCACCAAGGGAATTTCCAAAATTTGAAACTTTTTCTCTTTCGGCCATATCAACAAACACCTTGTGGGCAGCACCTAGAATTGAGCCCATACTGATTTTTTTGGCATAGACTTGGTCCAACCCTGACCATCCCTGCTGCTCTGGAGCATCCCTGCATCTCCCCTCTACCTCACCACCCACTTGCCTGCCTCTGCTTGGACCATTTTTGACCAGAACTAGACCATGCCGGCCCTCTTGTCACCTCACCATGCTCACCCCTCTCCTCTCACATCCATCTCCCCTCACCATGTCATTTGACTTCCCCTGACCCTGCTGAGGCTGACCCTGCACGCCCTTGACCGAGACGGCGACGACACTGCCCAGGCCACGCGCGCCCAGACACGCCCAGCACATGCCAGGATCGGCATGGACGCGCGCCAGGACGCGCACGCTGGCAACCCTGGACGCGACAGGACGCCGCTCGCCCCGTCGACTCAACGCTCCCCTCGACCTCTCCTTTCACCTGAAGCTTCCCATCGACGCCAGGAACCTGCCAGACACGCCCACTGGCCCTCGCCCGCCCTGTGGACGACGCCCTCGTCGCCGACCGTCCGCCAGTACCGCGCCAGTGCATCTCGTCGTCTGACCCGCTCCGTCCTTCCCTGTCCTCGCCACGAAGCGCGTCAGCACCACCACGACGTCGCCAACGCTCAGAGCCCATCCCTTGCCCCTTCGCCGCCCTGGAACGACGACGCCATCGACGACCTCGCCCGCTCCGCCTCGGCCTTGCCTCGCCCCTATAAAAAGAGCACGATCCAGCCTCCAAAATCCACACCATTCGCTTCCCTCACTCCTCCGGCTCGCCAATCCCTCTTCCCTCTCCGATTCACTCCTCCTTCGCCGGAATTTGGCCGCAGCCCGCCGCTGCAGTAGCTCGACGCCGCCGACGATCCCGAGCACCCCCGGAGCTGCTGCGACCCTCCTTCGACTCTTCGTCATCGACAACGTCGCCGCAGCCCGTCGCCGTCGATCGCCGGAGCCCCAGCACGCCGCCGACCCCCTACCTCCGCCGCTCCAAGCAAGCTTTCTCCCCGACGGTGACGACGAAGCACAACCGTCAGATCTTCCTCTGATCGCGCGGACGAGGTTAGTCCATACCGTTTCGGTGTTATAAGCCACTGACCACTGGGCCCCATGCTGTCAGCAGCCCAAAACGTTAGTTGGGCTGGTTTCCTCTGTTCAAACCGTTCAGCCCATTAACTCTCCCGCCAGCCCACGTCTTAAATTCGAAAATGCAAAATAGAGAAATAATGCAAAACTGGTGCTGTGTTCAAAATTGAATAACTCCAAATCTACTCGAGCCAAATTTTACAAATTTTATATATTTAGAAAGCTCATGAAAGGACCCATCCAACCACACTGGATTCAAATCAAAATATGTTGTATATTTTTAATAGTAAAAATAACAAAGAAGTAGCTTTTCAAACATCAAACAATTATTAAAAATCAACCCTTTTGAATTTTGAGGTGATTCCACCTCTCAAAATTCACATTTCAAATACTCTAATTGATTATGTGAAAATATGATATGGGTACTGTATATGATCATGGGATAGAAGCAGAATATTGGCTATGTAGTCAATACTAGCCCATTTAAATTATTTCAAATTTTAGGAATTCAAATCTATGAGGTATAGCACCTCATTTAAATCATCTTTTCAAGATTGTATGAAGTCATGTGATGCCCCTGGTTGCTTGGTCTCATATTTGCTCACTTAAGAATATTAAATGTTTGCCATAGTAGCATTTAAATTGTTTCAACAAATTATTAAATCTTATGGGAGTGTTTCTCTCATTTAAATATTGTCATGAACAATTCAAAATGAGATTGAGACTCGGTCATTTAAGTCTCACATGAATTGTTGATGATATTAAATCTTTACCATGCTAGAATGAAATGGTATGAGGTGCTCACCTCATTTAAATCTTTTCTTAAATGATAAGTGTGAAGAGGTTGACTTTGGTCAACCTAGGTCACATATTATTCATAAGAGAAATTAAATCTTAAGAAGATAATGAGAGGAAATTATTTCTCTAAGTAATTGAAAATAACACCTAAGTTAGTATGAGAGGAAATTATTTTTCTTAAATCTTAAGGAAAACACCTCCACCCACTTAATAGTAATGCGTGATGCTAGTCTAAGTGTGTGAACCATGTATCAGCTTAGTTTAATTAGATAAGTTTGGTGTGATGATTGTGTACCCCGTATTCGTATTTTAGACGCTAGTACCGAGGAGTACCAGGAGGAGGAGGAGGTCTACTTCCAAGGAGAAGAAGACCACTTTGACCAGCTTTCCCAACCAAGGCAAGATAATACTCTTGCAAAGTGCAAAGCTCACCATGAGCAAGGCATTACCCCAATTACTTTATGCTTATGATCCTATTTCCCAGCTTTTACTTTACAAGCTTTATTTACTTTTGTTTTATCAAAGTACTTTTGGATTTATGATTCACTTGGTTAGTATTGGATTAGTACAAGAGTATCAAACTTAGCCTAGAAGCAAGGCAAATACTTAGCACCCCTCATACATAGTGGCTAGTGCTAAATACTAAAATGACTACTCTAGATGGGAACATGTGTTATGAAATGATGATGGTGAAAACCTTGGAATGATGAGTCATTTCCATTGAAAGATTTTGAAAGTGAATATGACATGAAATTGACTTGGTGATTTTGGCTAAAAACTGATGATTGAGTTGGATGCGATACCATTCCAATTTTTGAGTACCCCCACAATACCTGATTATGGGTAAGGCTTAGCGGGAAATTTATGTATCTTAGTATGGGTTCCCTCTAAACAAGCGTCATCGGGGTTAGGCTGAAGGCTGCCTCTACAACAAAAGAAACGATGAGAAATGACGTGTAACGAGGTGAATGTCCGGCCCAAGCCCTGTGCAGTTCCCGGGTTAACAGCTTGGTTTTCACCGGGAGGCCAAGCTCATGGGGAGAGGTGCCTATACTAGGATATGTAAGTGAAAGGTTATGGTTGATGATCCGCGTACCGAGTTACGATTATTCGGGGTTTTATCCCCGACGGATGTAATCAAAAGTTGTGGCACAAGTGTACAACCTCTCGCAGAGTGTAAACCTATTCGAATAGCCGCGTCCACGGTTAAGGACGGTTGGAAAGGCCATACTCGTTCCGTCATCGGACCATTTTCAAAAATGTGACATATGACTTGTGATTTTTGCTTTTGAAAGGTAAATGTTGAGTTTGACTTGAATTACAACAAAGGTTGTGGGAATGACACTAATGTTCCCACTTGAGTTAGTTAGCACATGAAAGGTCTTGATTTCAAATACTTGTGAACAAAAATTGGCTTTATGCAAAGGAAACTAGAGCTTAGCACCCCCTTACTAGAAATGTTCGTACTTACATTAGTATTAGTTTGCGAGTACTTTAAAGTACTCACGGCCGTGTCCCCGGCTATTCAAATGGCCGGACTATGAAGAGGAGCAACGAAGATGAAGAGGATGGACAGCAGGACGTCTACGACAACTAGGACTACTCCTGACGTCAAGCGTTGGCCTGTGGACTATAGAGTCCCCTTCTATCTACGCTTCCGCTATGTATTTGTGATGTGTGTTGAAACAATAGTTCAACTATTATTGTAATATTGGATCATGTGATCTATTTGTAAGACGACTATGATATGTAATGAATGATGACTTATGATATTCAACTGTTATGTCTCGCAACAACAATATTCCTGGGATTGCGATGTATGGCATAACAGGCACCTGGACTTAAAAATCCGGGTGTTGACAGCTGCCGCAGCCAATGACCAGTGGGGTCGTCTATTTATTTAGAGAGAAAAAATCATATCTTGCCGCTCTGATATATGTCTTTAGAGAATATCATAGAGAGAAGCAACAAGTTCGCTAATTAATTATTCTTAAGCTAGACCGGAGAACCGCCGGCAGCTCGTTCCCCACCGTCGGACGGAGCAGCCATCGCCGGCGGCGCGCCGGCGCCTCGTCGCGCCGCCGGCTCTGTCTCCCGGCGGCGTCGGACGAACTGCGGCGCTGCACGTCAACCACGGCTCCAGCACTTGTTTCGTCCGCACGCATTGTACCCACCGCAGGAAAGTCCGCCGCAAGCAGATCCGCCACCCACGACGACCGGGATTTGTTCCGCGCACCAATTGGTAGACCTCCGCTTCTGCCTCCCCCGCCCCCTAATCGATTCGGTTCCCGTAATTTATTGGAGTTTGCAGGTACGAAATAGTCCTCAATGTCTCGTCGTAGCGGGTACACCGGCGAGGGTGGGGATTCGATCATGTCGTGGCCACGTTCTACTTCTCCTACCTCGTCGGAAGTGCAGGTATATAGCTTCAGCTCTCTGTACTACCGTTGAATTTGGGGTGAATTTGAAGTTCCGCCATGGCCTCGTTGGGGTGATTTCAGTTGTTCTTTTTTCCATTATTGTTACAGTTAGCCGTGCAAGCCGATGATCCATGGTACATTGCATACCAAGATGAATCAACCCAGTGGTGTAGCCGGAGGATGGATTTGGAGGAGAAGGTGGCCAATTTAGGTGATGAATTGGCCCGTAAAAACCTGATGATATTCGAGCTGAAGCGTATTGTGGATGAAGAAAAGAAGAATTCAGAGCTTATTCGCAAGGAGAAGTTGAGAGTTGAGACAGATCTTGCCGTATTTGATCAAGTGGTAGAAAATCTAGAACATGAACTAAAAGTGATGGGAGAGGAGAAAAGTAGATTCATCTCGTGCAGTTTTATTAGGTGTCATCCCTGTCCTAGCAGCTTATGTGGTTCGGTAGACGATTTAGTATAGAATTGTTATTCAGTAGATGGCTCTAACCACTCGTATTTTGTTGTGGCTCTAAGCACTGTATTTCGGTGTACAATTTCCTACTTGTGCTAAGTAATGTGCACGATAATTTTAGCAAGGGATCCCAAAAGTGAAAGCATGTACCAGCCTCCGGATCAAATACATATCAATATCTTCCCAATCAAGTTGGGATAGAATTCAAATCATACATACGGATGTACATGGACACATCAAGAACGTGAAGAAGCTTTTTTTGAGACGGAGGTAGTAGTTCGAACAATTTTATCCCATTTGGAAATTGAAAAATACAAATTTATAATAATTTATCCCAATTTGCGGCGTCGAACACGGTCGCGCAGCGATGGGCAAGAAAGGCCGGGACGACGGGCGGCCGAGGGGTGGTCATCTCGCGCCATCAAACGTTGAAGCGATGTTATCGGCGATGGCTTCAATGTTCGTGGCATCGATGACCGGTGTCGGAACCGCCGCTGTCTTGGTGTTCTTCATCGGCGACGGATCTGCGGAGGGCTGGATCGGCGGCTTTGCAGCGCGGTTGTAGACGATGGCTTCAATCGTCTTGGCATCGATTCGCACTCTCGGCACCGGAAGTGAGACATCAACAGGCTCCGACATTGAAGGCTGGGTCTGCGCCTTCGAAGCGATGTTGTAGGCGATGGCTTCAATGTTCGTGGCATCGATGACCACTGTCGGCACGGCCGCCGTCTTGGTGTTCTTCATCATTCAACGGATCTGAGAATAGAATCGAAAGTGAGACAGAGAGAGACATTTCAACTATTTCTGACGGTTAGATCCTCACCGGCACTCTTAGATCCACGGCGCACGCACGGTTAGATGCACGCCGCCGCACGCACGGTTAGATCCGCGCCGCCGCACGCCGACGCACGCACGGTTAGATCCGCGCCGCCGCACGCCGCCGCACGCACGGTTAGATCCGCGCCGCCGCACGCACGGTTAGATCCGCGCCGCCGCACGCACGGTTAGATCTGCGCCGCCGCACGCACGGTTAGATCTGCGCCGCCGCACGCCGCCGCACGCCGCCGCACGCACGGTTAGATCCGCGCCGCCGCGACCGCCGTAGTAAGAGAGGAAATACGAGAGAGGAGGATGCGACTGGAATATGCGACTGCCAGTGGTTGGTAGGTATGTGCTCTGCTCTTGTCTCCGTATGCGTCCATCGTGGTAGAGAGAGATACAGGCCGTCCGATCATAAATGATCGAACGGTGCAAGCGTTCGTTGAGCTTTCAACTAACCAAGATCCGTGTGACATACATCTCGACCAATCGGAGATCAGCCAAGTGAGTACAAGTTAGGAAAACTGAGTAGAACTAAGAGGGGGAAAAGTGAGGAAATGTTTATCGGAAGGGCAAAACCGAGTATGACCGAGTAAAACAAGTGGGCCCGAAGGGGAAAACCGAGTAACACTAAGTAAAACAGGGGCACCCAAATAATAAACGGACTAAGGGAAATTGAAGCTTTTGGCATAAAAATTGTAAAATTGTGTTATTTGAACAATATATTACATTTTGGCCGACTAGATATTGTTTGCAACTCAAAGATACACAAGTGTGACGAATTTGGACTCATTTGGACAAAGTTTGTAAGCATAGTGGGTATTTGGGAGGTGTATTGAGCGTAAAGCCCCGCATCTTCATATCTAGTAGCTCATGGACTAGGAAGTGGTTTTGAAGCTTTTGGCATAAAAACTTCATATCTCTATATTTCCTTTTCCATTATTATTTCTCTAGGTTGTAGGTAACATAATAAGGCTCCATGGGAAGGTTCCACCATGTTTTGAATTATTTTGAATTGAACCCTAAAACCCTAAAACCCTAAAACCCTAAAATGATAAATGTGGCTTAAATGTGGCATACAAATTGTTCATACAAATTCAAATTGTTCAACACAAAGGGATCCCCAATACAAAGGGAACCACAATACAAATTGTTCATACAAATTCAAATTGTTCAACACAAAGGCATCCCCAATACAAATTGTTCAACACAAAGGGATCGCCAATACAAAGGGAACCCCAATACAAATTGTTTATACAAATTCAAATTAGTTGTTCAGTAATAAAATCTTTCTCTTGCTCCCGGTGTGACTCGCCGGGGCCACCACCTTACTCCGGGTAACCCTAACAGTGGATATTACCGGTGTCTACCTTCCTTTTGCCCTCTTTCTTGTTCTTCTTCTTCCGCAAAGCTTGTGCTTTTTCTTCCGCCATGCACTCTTCGAAGTTAGCTTGTATCATGGCCTTACCACTTTCGTGGCATTCTCGACTATACTGTTCCCTCTCCTCTAGACTCATCGGTTGAAGCCATTCTATATCCATCTTTTCCCTCTGCTCTCCATCCAATGGTTCAAGCAGCTCTACATCCATCTCGTTCCCCCCGCTCTCGATCCATCGGTTCAATCTCCTCATGTTGAACTGCTGCTTCAATCTCCTCTCGCATTTGCTCGCTTCAATCTCCTCATGTTGAACTGCCGCTTCAATCTTCTCCGCATTTGTCTGCTTCAATCACATCATGTTGAACTGCTCGCTTCAATCTCAAGTTGAATTGCTGCTTCATTCTCCTCTCGCATTTTCTCGCTCCCGCCCGATCTTCCATTCCAAAAGCTGGGTCAACTCCATTTTTACAAAGCCTAGCAATGTGTCCAGGGATTCCACAACGTTTGCACTTACGTTTTCGAATCGGTGCACCACCCTCCGCACTAGCTCGATCCTATTCTTCCTCGGCCTACCTGCCGGTCTAGTCAATACTGGAGAGTACAGCTTTGAAGCCCGGATCGACTTTCATCCATTGGTCTTTTCCCAACAAGGTAGGAACATTCATAGCATATGCAGCCCTAAATTTGGCAACAGAGAAGTACTCGACACATACCGATCAACTTCACCCTCTTCACCCCCTATAACACTCATGAAAAACAATGCGTGTATGCAGGGTATCCCACGGATCTGCCATCCCCTACAATGGCATTTCCTATCAACCAAACTCACCGGATACCTCCACCGCCTCGTTTTCTTTGTCGCTGTAGGTTACCTCAGCCTCCATTCCTTTTCTCGACGCACTCGCATCCTCAATTGTTTTGCCCTGGCATGCAAAGACTTAATCAAAGACGGGAGCATGAGATGGCCAACATAATTTGTGGATGCAATTCTTTGACGCTGATCGATCTTTATCATGATCATCTGCCTAATCTTATCAAATATTTGCCACAAGCATAAGCCCTTTCAATGACTTGACCTTTGAATTGAAACTCTCCGCAAGGTTACTTGTTACATAGTCTACCTTGCAAATTTCATTGAATTGGCTTCTTGACCACACCCTACCATGATGTTCATCCAAGTACTCCTTCACCCCAGGTTTTTGTTTATACAACACATCCAAATGAAACAGATGCTTCCTAGAGCTGCATGTGTATGAAGCTGGCCATAGGTTGTCAGTAAAAACTTTACCCTTGAATTTCTTTGTAAAATTCTGTACCAAGTGTCGCATACATTCCCTATGCTCCACTCCAGGGAATACTGCTTCTACCGCAGTCTCCAAACCTTTGCAAGCGTCTGTGTGGATAACAAGTCCTGTTGGATGACCTATAAGGTCGCGCAAATTCTGCAGAAACCAAGTCCAACTTTCCTGTGACTCAACCTCCAAAACCCCATAAGCAACAGGGAACATCCAATTATGTCCATCAACTGCAAGTAGCAGCAACTAGCTGTCCTTTAAACCTGCCATGAAGAGCTGATGCATCCACGGCCAAATAAGGCCCGCAACCGTCCAAAAAGCCTTTCCAAGCAAGCTTTGAAACAAACAAAAGCCCTTCTCGAAACATTCCTTGTGCATTACCTTTCCGCTTTTCAATTTGTAGGGAACTCGTATGCTTGTCTATCGCTACAACACTCGCCTGGACTAGCCATCTCCACTTCAGCTTTGAAAGTGTAAAGCAACCGAAAGCTTTCATTCCATGGACCATTGATCTTGTCAAGAGCCATTTCCTTTGCATAGAACATTCTCATGTAAGGTACCTCCATTTTATACTTCTCAACCAGCTTTTTTACGAGTGCTGTTGGACCAAGTGAAGGCTCTTCTCTCAGCCAATCTAGGATTACATCTCGCCAACCACCTAGTCTTCGCTAGCTTTGTTTTCAGCTCGGCTCTCCCCTAGAGGTGGACACCTATGGATCTCATTATTCTTCTTTATCTGAAACATAATGATAAGGGATGTCGTAATAGATAACAAATTTTACACCGTGATCTAAATACACAACTGGTTGGCGTAGTACCCGAACCAAGCCGCTTCGCGCATTGTGGATGCATGCAGCCTAAACCTACACCTTGGGTATGGGCATTTAATTGTGAACCTACCCGGCTCACTTTTAATAACCTCGAAATTATTCTTAGTGAGAATGTGATATGTAGTAATTGCATTACGGCAGTCCAACATCGTTTGAAACACGGTGCCTTCTACAAGCTGGGGTTTCTCCTCGTTCCACTCAATTGTTGGCAAGTCTTCACCTTCGTAATCGGCTAAAACGAGGCTGTCATCATTCTCATTCTTCTCTTTATCATCGGTGTCATCAAATCCGGCACCAAAAGCCATATCTTCCATGTATTGATCCTCCATTGCCCGCTTACTCGCATCGATCTACCAATTCAGGAAACATCAACTCATCCTCATCATCTTGAGGAGGCTGATCCTCAATGTCCGCATCGTCCTCCACATCGACCGTACGAACGATCTGGCTACCACTAGCACTGGGACAGATGGTGCTGCTGTGGACCTACAAGGAGCGCCACGGCGCACACTATTAGCAGAGGCAGCAGCAGTAGAGAGACATGATGCCCGACCACCTGATGATGCCCCAGCACCAGATGATGCCTGGCCCCTGTCCACATGGATACGAATTTTACCGAACCGGCAAGAAGCATTCAAAGCAAAAAAGAAATCCCAGATCTTCTTCGGAAATTAGTGGAACAAATCTTCCCTCCGAGCTGTTGAAATATTCGTAATGAACTGCATCGAGAGAGCTCCAGGTGTAGTTATCGTAGATGTTAGCTTTGAAATCCGTTAACGAGATGGTGGTTGCAACCACCGCAGGGAAGTTAAACCCAGTCTTACAGCGTTTAGAATCACGCGTAAAGCTAGAATCCAGCCTAACCACCAGCCGAAAAGCCAGTCACTGGATCCATCCTATTCGAAAAGCAACGCAGCTTAGTTGAGCAACAACGATTGGCGCTCAAAAACTGCCTACTGTTAATTCACATGGGATAGGCAGACGATGCTTACCCAGATGGAATCCATGCGTTAGATCCCTCCGATTCCCAATCTTCTCCACGGCTGGCGGGAATAGTCCGCGCACCAGACGGAATTACAAAGAGGACAGGGGTAGATCCAGATCTGGTGGAGGCGGAGCCCGGGGGTGGTGGTGGGGGCGGGGCCGGCTCGGCGGCGGACGACGCCATAAGGTAGGTGGGCAGGATGGCGTGGCGGCGGAGGGGCGGTGTGTGAGCTCCTCCAGTCTCGGACGGAGGGGAAAGCTTTGGGTCAGCTCTTCCAGTCAATAGTCAACACATTTCGAAAGCAACGGTCAAGTCAAAACCACCGCGGCTCCCTAGCCGTCACCGGTAACGGAAGGCCTCTCGAACAGACGGCAACCCTCCCGTCCGAGCCTCTGGAAGGGGTTTCAAACTAGAGGGAGGGGAAAACTGAGGAAAAGTTAAGAGGCTGGGGAAAACTGAGTACAACTAACGAACCAGGGGCACGAAACTAGAAATCCCTATATAGTACATAGATAGAAGATTGATTTTTCTCCATATCCTCATATTTTCCTGATTTCTTAGTCTACGCTTTACTCATTGATCTTCAGGTTTGACGCACTTCAGTAGGTAAGTATACAGTTTTTCATGTCCATTTATCATCAGTTAGCTGTAGTAAAGAAGTTAGCGTAGTATGCTGGTCAATTGTTACTGTATGTTTTATGGTGGAGTCAAGCAAGAGTTTGTTGTCAATAAGAAATTCCTGCTTCGTTTCGGTGCCTAGGTGAGAGTGTTCATGGTGTGCATAAGGACATAACTTTCTGAGCTCCAACTATTTATTTTCCGTTGCTAGCGAATGGTCCCATGGATATAAAATTATCTCACATATATTTCCTTTTTATCCAAGTTTGATTTAGAGATCAACGAAAACCTATAGTGTTTAATTTCATTATTGTAGTATCAAGAACAATTGTTTGAACATAATATTCAAAATTTTGTTGTCTATTATTAAATTTTAAAAAGGTGGAAATGGAACATAATTCATCCATTCAAATGAGCAACTTAAAGGGCCATGGACGAATATAGTGTTTAATTTCATTATTTTAGTAGCAAGAACAATTATTTTGAACATAATATTCCAAATTTTGTTGTCTATTAAATTTTCAAAAAGGGTAAAATGGTAACATAATTCATCCATTCAAATGAGAAAATTAAAGGGCCATGGACAAATTGATTTAGATTTTTCTCAAACTCTTTCTCTTACACCAACCTGGATTTCAGCGAAAAGACTTGAATTCTAGGAGGACTATAATGAGGAGGACGACAGACCACGATCTACTAAAAAGAGAAATTGTGGTTCGAGTCCACGTCGTGAGATGGCCAGGGCCATTAGGAGGTTTTTCGAAGAATAGGATTATTTGGTTTGTTTAACGTTTTCAATTGTTCACGGATGGGGTTTGTGACCACTACCATTTTAGTAAAGGATTTATCATCATATTGTTGTAGAAACCATATTAGACTCACACAACTACCCACTTTTGATTCAATACTTTGGTAATTAATGTATATTATACATTATTTGGAAAAATAATCAAAATGGCTAGATTTTCTTTAAAACAATGTTACATAATTCATTCTTATTTCATAAAACATAATCAAATATGTATATATAAAGTAAATATAAAGCTTACATATATAAACATAACGATGTGTATTTTATAAAGGTTATACATTAGTGGAGAATAATATTTGCGCATGATAAAAAAATATAGTTAATGGCTCCGAAAATTTGAAGATGATGCCCTCGCATTTGCGAGGGCCACTGTGCTAGTTGAATAAAACATAATGTTCAGTTTATCGAAAATTTGATTTGCTCTCTCGTTAGTAGGCTATGTTATACTGGCTCTATGAAATATTGCACTTCAATTTCGTGTGTACTTCCTTTCCTTGAGCTATTTTACTTTTGCACGTAATGCAGTCAACAATATAGCCCACGTGAACTGTGGTCGGTGCCGGACAACTTTGATGTATCCACATGGAGCACCTTCTGTCAAATGTGCCATCTGCGAGTATATCACAAAATACTGGGGTAAGTTGAGCCTCGCTCTCAACCTTCATGTGATGCAAGTTCATGCAATATATTACAGGAATATTTACTGATTTTGAACCATCTGTGTTCTGAATTTCAGATAAATACCATGTCACCAACACCATGTCCAAGGCCTACATCAAATGATTTTTTTTTTTGATAATGAGCGCTTTTATTACTCATAACTGCATTTTTTGATAAAGGAGCATAGCCCCAGCCTCTGCATCAATAGATGCACACTGCTTGCTTTATTAAAATCGAAATATCAAGTCATAATAGATCCATCATCACTTATTACAATCACGGAAACGCTAAGGTCGATACATGAATCAACCAACTACAAATACGGCTAACAGAAAAGCTATGCATTTGCTATTCTATTAAGATGCCGCCACCCAGTAGCCTGAAAAAAGAAATCCTGAGCAACCACTAGCATCCAGTTGCATTCAATAACCATATCCTCCCGCTGCTCCACCGGGAGAAGGAAAACCCATTGCTGGATTGAATGAGAAGCTCGCCGGATAACCTGCAAAAAATTAATCCACTTTGTTTGTTGAATTACACCCGGCCTCTGCATAACCAAGATGCACACAACTGTCCAAATCTGAGGAACCAAAGTTCTAAAAGGATAAAAAAAGACGTTGTATATATCAATGATGAGCAACTGTGTAGCCAGTGTCGGCTCGATCCGTAGATTATGCTGCCACTCATGTTGGGAAAAAATATCCCTCGCCGTAGCCTCCAACCGTTAAAATGGGGAGAATTCCACTTCCCGGCCTCTGCACCGACCAGCCTGGGCCGTAAGTATAAATAGGAACCTTAATTCGCGTTCGTGGGGATTTGAATTCAGGTGCTAGATTTGTACAATCACTCCCCCAACCAGTTGAGTTAGGCTCACTTCCCAACTGTTTTTGGAATTTACCAAGGCATGAATGTATCAAGGCTTACCTTGAGGAACAAAGAAACATCAAGTGTTTTTGGAATTTATAAAGGCATGAATGTCAGAAGGCTAAAATTGTGAATCTGTTGATTCTTTTGTATGTATATGAGCTGTTTTAGACTTCTATGTGGGAATGGTAAAATGGTTTAATGTAGTTATACATGTTTTGAATTGTGATATACGATGTGGCATATAGTGTTTTGGCGTAGGATGTGCATTTTCTAAAGATTTTGCAGCACAAAAGTTAGAAAAATGATTCGACTTGCTCTCTACCGAAGTGCTGAGAAATTTCACCTGCCCACTACCTCACGGTGTTTGCTACAATTTAGGTCGCACTATCTCAAAACAGGCTCTAGGAGCAGAAAATGGGTTGATTGGATGACTGAACTCCGCGTACTGGCTTGGATGGCTGAACTCTGTGTACTGGCTGGCATGCTGCGAAAAGCAGCTTTGAGCTAGGCTCGATGGGTACGTCCGAATCGGCCCTTTCCTGGATACTCGCTGGTTGCACCCAGAGTGCTCGCCGGATGCAACCTTGCATTGTGTGGCTGTTTCCTGGATGCTCGCTAGCTGCAACCGAGTGCTCGCCGGATGCAACATCCAATTATGTTTGTGCTTCCCCTCACCCTCCTTAATCTTTCTCATATTTTCTCACTTTTAATCAACACAATTTTACTTTATATCAAAGTAAGTCGTACATGCAAAATATGTGCGTCTATGAGGTGATTTCGTTCTGACTATCGGTTTCGAGTTCTTTTTGATGTAAATCTCTAATTTTGGTTCTTGTTTGTAGCGTTTTAGACCGAACTTCTTCAAATTTATCGCACACGGTTCGTCGTTTCAAAATTCTTTGACGAGCAGCTTCACCTCGCTGTTTCGCACACTCCTTGTGTGGTAAATTTTTTCGTTTCGACGGACGTAGATGAATATATCTATAGCTCGCTAGTATAATGTAACTTGTGAACACGTGTGCGGCGGTGGCATGGTGGTCTTTCTACACGCTGTCGTGGTAGCCCAAGTGGCGGCGTGGTGCTGGTTATGGTTGTGAGACGTGTCCTACATGTAGGCAGAGTAACCGCCTTGGCTGCCATCGACGACATCAGAATGGTGGTCTTTCCGTGCGCTGGCTTGGTGTTAGCTGTGGTAGTGAGTGGTGTCTTGCATGTAGTCAGCTCCCGGAGTTGTAGAAGGTGGTGGAAGTGCTTGTGGCTGTGCCCATCTTCGTGGTGATCCACTCGTTGCGCCAGCGGCGTTAGCTAGGCCTCCCATCGTGGCTGGTGGTCGGCATGCTCCCTTCCGACCTGCACCGCGTGCTCACCGTCGACCTACGCAAACCTTGAGCACCTTTTCAAGACCAAGTTCGCTGCCGCCAACGAGGTGTGGCGGGCCTAGCGAAAGGCGACGAGCGTACCGACACAGGTCACAACGAGTTCCAATCCATCGAGTTCCACACACTCACGTCGATGGGGCTCATGCATCGGCAGCTACTACCAGTGATGGCCACCCTTATCCAGTTCAAGTGCGGTGGTGTGAGGTAAGCTCACAACGTGAACAAGTGGTGAGATCAACTTGCGTAGAGAGGCAACCAAACAAACATGCCAAAGTTGCTCTAGAAATACGTCCCGAGCTACCAAGGGCGCGTTTGGTTGTTTGGGCCAAATTTCCGCATGCCTGCGCCAGCGAGATGTGAGGCATTGCGCGTCGCGAACTGGCCATGGGCCACTTTTGGCGGGTCATTTGGTAGCCTGTGCGGGCTTTTGCGCGCCGGAGAAGAAACCCAGGCTCCATTGTTTGGTTGCCCATTTCCAGCCCATTCTTCCCAGGTCGTGCAGCCCACAGCCTGTTTGGTTGCAGATAGCTCAGTGTTGTGGTAACCCCTCACTTAGAGTGGTGAGATTACCCAGTACTGAATAACATCACACATGAGATTCAGTTCATCAGAAAAGATGTTGGTAATACACAACAACTAGTATTTAGTGAGCGATGCATCACGAACGAAGCAACTACTTGGTGATGCATCACAGGTTCCTCACGAGGGGTTAGTATATACCACCTCGAACAAGTTCATTATTACAAACCGGGGATCAGGTTGTAGCAAGTCCTAGCTAATGGAGGGATACAAGATCACCTCCCAAAATCAGCGGATCATGAGAAAGGAGCAGAAGCACTAAGCAGGAAACTGGTTGCGGAGCCAGGTCCTAAGCCAACTCCTCCTCTCCGGTGGCTGCAGCTTACGGTAGACGGCATACTCGGCTTCATTGTCTGCAATGAAGTCGATAGCCCTGACCAACAAGTTAGGCTGGAACAGCTGCGCCTTGCAGATGTAGTCGGTGATCGGGGTGCCGACGTACTGACGGTGCTTCGGGTACCGCTGCAATCGACAAGGAACACCTATTAGTGCGGATGACATTGACATGTATATACTTTTAGATCTATGCAGGAGCTCAATGAGGATTCATACCAGGATGTACTCGTCCGCCGCCCCTTCATCACCGCTGTAGAAGCAGCAACCATCTTCACTCCAGTTCAGAATGCGATCGGATTTCATCTTCATGATAACGCTCCACTTCGTACTCCAGTTTCTGATGTGGTTGTACAGCTGAAGAGTGGTGACATGTACGCCGGCAAATGCAAGAACATCCGCGGCTACCTTCTTCATCTGCTGCTCCTTGAATCCCATGTTGAAGCAGACGCCGCTACGGACGAGCTGAACCAACCGGTTCAGCACAAACTCTGATAGCTCAGGTTTCCAAACCATGGCTGGTTTGCTTGCTATCAGAAATGGCTGAGCATTCACAGTTGCGTAGACAGATCAGGGGAATCCAAAGGTATGATCGCCTACATGACAAACACTAGCAGATCAATGAACTACCACATGGACATCCTTAAGCACTAGTAGATCTATGAACTACCAGTACCACATCAAAGAACAACGAGGTAGGTAAGATCAGTCTTACAGTCAAAGGAGCCACACACATCACCGAGGTAGGGGAAGCAGGGACCCTAGCGAAGATGCATGCAGCACCACCGTCCTAGTGGAAGATGCAGGCAGCACCACCGTCCCCGTCGTAGAGTCAGATGGAACCTGGAAAACTTCCACAACCTCCACCGGCGACGAAGGAATGTCCTACAATGGATTCGTTCAGACCCCGGTTGTGTACCCATAAGATCTAGATCTAAGGCAAGGGTTTGCAGAAGCTTACCACAACCGAAGTCATCGACGCAGACGAAGAAGACGACCATCCTCCACGGCCAGTAGCTGCTGCCACACCCGCCGACGCTGCCGCAAGCCTCGCCGATCGTGCGGGTGAGGTAGAGCCGGCCATGTCGTTAGATTGGGGGTGCTGGATGAGCTCGAAATGGGGGAAATGGAGGATTTGGATTTGCCGGTGAGAGAGCCGCCCCTATATACGGTGGCAAAAATTCAAACGCGGTGACCGAATTCATGGCGCCGAGATTTCGCCGTCCCACGCGAGCTCCCGCCATCTCTCGCGGTGGCTCTACGAGGATGCCGCGTTCTCCACTTATGCGGAAACAGGGGTGGCTCGCTAGAAACGGCCGAACCGAGCGTTCCTCCAGGGTCTGACCCGAGGGTGCTTTGAGAACCGATTCCTGCAAGAACGCGCCGTCGATCAGGTAACCAAACGGGCCAAAAAAAACTTAGACGATGCGAACCAAGGAGCATGCAGCCTACCAAACGCGCCCCAAATAAAGTGGATAACATGGTTTTTGGCGCTCGCCCGGTTAATGTCAGCCAACAGACGCCTGGTGCCCGCCCGGTTAATACCGTAACAGAAAATAAATAGTTTCAGTATGTGAGTACGAGTTATAACATGATATAATTCGTTGTGAATTTCTGATCCTTGGTTAAGCACATGCCATACGGTTAATGCCTTAAGGGCACGTATAATGGTAGAAGCCATGTCTTGTTTTACTCCACATCATCTATAGAAGATGGTAAATATATGCGGCACAATGTATTATCTGCTTAAAAAAGGTATATGAAACAATGAAAAAAATAGTCTTTTCTTATTTTTTAATAGATAATCTCTTAGAGCATCTCTAACAGTGTAAATTAGACTTGGTGGTATAAAAATCCTTTTTACATCATATTTGATAAAGAAATGCCTCTCCAAAAGTTAACCTTGACCTATTTGGTAATGGTAATGTGAAAAATTTACATCGTGATGTATATTTTGAGCCATGTGACCCAAATATACATCAGAAGGATATGTGATATATCCTATATTTTACCTAGCGCGCACCCCAACCTCCACAATGATTATTCACCCGTGTCGCTTCCTCGTAGCCGCCCGTGCACGCTTGCATCCTAACCCCCGCCGATGTCGATTCCCATCGCCTCCGCCACCCCCGCGCCCCTAGACCACTAGATCCACCATCGACAAGGCCCATCGCGCCGCTTTGCGCCGAACTGTGGCTGATTTGATGCCACCGCTCCACCATGTTAGGTCGTTGACGAGTTCCTCGGCGTGCGCTGGTGGCTCGGGACCTTCGCGTTGTCGGAGCTCACCTCACACGCCTATGACTTTGGCGCATGGTCGTTCGGCTGGCTGCGCGTGGATATGAACTATCCCGATGTGGAGACCCTCACGGAAGAGGATTCGGCTGCGCTGTCTGAGGCTAGCCCCGCCGCTCTACCATCGTCATCTCATCGGGCTCCTACTACGAGTTGGATTCGAACTTCTGAAACAACCTCGACAACTCCGACGACGATTGGAAGTGAACTCTTGAGCTATCTATCGCAGTGTCGAGTTTTAGTTATCTATCGTAGTTTTATGGTAAAACCGCGACAATGGTGATGTAAAATACATCAATTGTTGCAAGCATACCGTTTTTCGCGATGTAAATTTTTAGCAATGCCATGTACTGCCTCCATCCCAAAGATTAAGGCTTATTATCTTTAGCTAAGTTTTTTTACCAAAAATCATTAGCATGCAAAATATAAAATCAATATCATTAGATAGATAATGAAATATATTTTTGTGTGGTATCTACGAAGTATTATATTTATTGATATATTTTTCTAACTATTTGGTTAAACTTTATTTTGTTTAACTTTTCAAAAAAATATAAGCCTTAAGCTATGGGATAGAGGTAGTATATATCATCTCTTAGAGATGCCTATAGCTAAGAGAAGGTAGCCTTCTTTTCCTTAATTCTCTTTCCTCTAACTAAACAAACATCTAATATGACAACAATAAGGTAAAGGAAAAGGTGAAGTCACCCCAACCCACTCGCCGTGCATGCTAGTAGGCTACTCTACTGTAGCTAGCGGAATTGATCGGTGCCAGGTACAGCCCTGGTCAGGTATACACGTTTGCACGGAAAGTCCAAACACGAATCCATGTACGACTCCGAGGCTCCAGTGGAGATCATTTTTAGCGAGATTTCATCGAATCTATTATATATTAAAAGCAAAATACATAGATTTAAAATAGAGACACGAGGTTAATCCACATCATTAGAATTATTTTAGATGTTAGATCTATAATTTAATGGTCAAGATTTAAAGATTTTACGTAACAAGTAAAGCGCATATTTGTGGACATACATGACATATTATGTTTGACACATACGTGCACCGTTCGTAGGAAAGAAGAGATTAATAGGCATACGTTGGCTAGAGTCACCATGAATAATATATCTCATCTTTCCTAAAACACTCTTGCCTTCCCCCCTGCGCGCCACCAAACACGAGGCCATGAACGGATCGCGCTTCCTCATCACCTCTGCAAACTACCGTGGTGGCATGTGGCCTGGGCCAAGGACGCCACTTATGGAAGGCAAAACAGGCTAGGGATTTCTCTCAAAAAAAAAAAAAAACAGGCTAGGGCTCTGACTCGAGATTGACTGAAGATTCTGGATACGTTGCTCGCTCGCCCACACAACACATTGCACAGAGCAGTCAATCTGAACGCGGTGTATATAAGCAGCATGCAAACGCTGTGTATATAAGCATCATGCAAACATAACATCAATCTAAGTGCAGATATGCATAGCTCTCTCCATGTTTCGATTGTCTCCAGTTTTTTCTTTCTCAAAATAGGCAAGCCCGTTTAGAAAAAACAAATACACTAGCTAGCTAGCTACGTTGGAATATTAACAAGAGCCAGATTATGTTAAACAAAATGTATAATACTATCTAGAGAAATCCATAGAAAGAAGCCAGTCCGTTTTTTTTTTTTAAATGCGTACAACAGATTGCTAGCTACAACACTGAAAGTGTGATTGCAGGTGGAACTATGTATAACGATATAAACTTATAACAAAATACAAATGATCAATACGTATTTGGCAGTATAGATCTATGCGTGCACATGGATGAGCGTAGATAGCTACAAGACTATGTAAATATTTATTAATATAATTGGACTTAAATTAATGAGTAGAATTTAATAAAAGAATATTAATTGCATAACTGTATGGTTCCATTTGACAAGTTTTATGTCCAATAATATACAAAACCGATAAAATTATTCTGAAAATCAGTTTCTTAGAATATTCCATGGAAGACCTATTTATCTACTTGGTTTAGTTTACGCATTAGGGCCACATGGTTAGAACTCTGAAATTTGTTTATTTTTTAAAAAGTTAGATGTTACCATGTTAATATGTACGTATCCTAGAAATTAATGACTTGATATTGTGTAAATTACAATCACAATAAACCCTGAGACATGAATAACACCATAAATTTCTTTGAACAATAAAAGAATTTTGTCCGTCAATCTGATGGATTCTCTTTTTATCACAATTTTATAAATAAAAATATTAGTATATCAATGTCGCAAATGTTGGCACTATTTTTTTATTTAGAGGCCCCAATTTCTGTATATTTCAATTCTTAAAATAATGTCCCAATGTGATTTTTTTATGTTTAGATATCCTTAGAATAATTACGTGTCTTACCTATGATGCCACCAAGTTAACATAGGATCACATGTCAGTCCAGTAATGCAAGAAAATAGAATGTTGATTAAGAGGCTGAAACTATATTATCTGAGCCGTGTAGTCATGTTATATGAAACAACAAATACATCTCACCGAGTGTGCATAAACAACTAAACCAAAGATTGATATACATATAATTTGTCTCAAATAGAAAAAAGTACTATATCAAAATAGCTGATATTATAAGAAGTTTGGAGTAGCACCTCTCTAACTTCGACTAGGAACGTAAAAACATATTAATGGCCCCCAAAAGATAATATTGCTGACATAATGTTAACTTGTGTTTATGTTAATTTTTAGGATCATTTTACTTTGGAAAATAGTGGTCAAAGTTTCACCATGGAAATCGTGGTCTAAAAAGTCACACATTTTTCAAACTGCCCAAGTAATTGTATGGAGGAAAAATAAAGAGAGGTAACAATTATAACTGCCAAAGTTGGCCCACCTATTAACCCACCTATTAATGATAATGAATCATTTGAGCTCATAGTGAAAATTTATCAATGTTAATAAAATCACATAGTGATCTAATGCCATACACATTTCTATTATTTATCTAATAATACTTATAAACAACAGAGATGGTTGTTCCCACAAATGAAAAAACTTTTAGGATGAATAAATTTGTCACTCACGTATAAGATACTCGCAGATGTTATACTTTATTTGCAAAAATAAATTTAAAAGCTTCACCAAATAAAATTTTATATCATGAAATCATTACTTTATTTCTTCGACTCACATCTACTAAAGTTGATGTCCTCGCTTTTGCGAGGGCCACTGTGCTAGTTTCATTGAATTTCAGTAATTTCAATAGACCCTGAAATACTCCTACCTTTCGGTCAAAATATTTCAGACATTTCAGTACTACACACTAATTCGAAAACAATTTTCAATTTTCCAAATATTTAAGTGATTTCAGTAGTGGCCGAATTATTTCCGAAACTAAAATTCCAAACCTTTCGCCCCACAGCCCTAAACCTTGGACAGCCTGTTTGGTTGGAGGGAATTGGGCATAGGGAATGGGAGTTTGAGGGAGGGAGCCTAATAAATCTCTTGTTTGTTTCATGGTCTTGGGAATTTACGGGGGATGGGGAAGGGGAGTTGGGGGCTTCAACTCCCACAGATCTCTTCCCAGGGGAGACCCTGTTAATTCGTGAGATTGGGACGTAAAAAAACGGTTCACGCTAATTTTCCATGGAGAATTCCCACCGTTGTCAAACGAAGGATTGGGACTAAATAGCAAAGTCCCATGTCTAATCCCTCCACCAACTCCTTCGTCTGAAGTCACATTCCTCTTCCCATCCATTGCCAAACATGCTGTCCTCCCTTGGACTCATCCAGAAGTTGTATCATGGCGTCGTCGACGAAACCACCGTTCCAGTCGGCATGGCCGAACCTGCCGCTGGATCTCCTGGGCGACGTGCTCTCCCGCCTCCCTTCCCTCGCCGACCGCGTCCGCCTCGGCGCCGTCTGCCGCCCGTGGCGCACTGCCGCCAAGCTCCTGCCCCCGCCCCCGCCGCAGCTCCCCTGGATTGCTCTCCCTGACGGATCCGCCTTGGACGTCGCCAACCAGAGACGGCACCGTCTGTGTGTTCCAAAAGGCGACGGCCCCTGCTACAGCGCCGGCGAGAACATGTTCTTCATCCACCACGACGACGGGCGGTGCTCCTTGGTCAACGGATTCTCCGGCGCCGCGACGAGCTGGCCCGCGCTCTCCTGGAGTCTCGCAAGGTAAAACCCTGCGACGAAAAGTTGGAGCGTAATCTGTTCCCGGATATGCAGATCAAGAAGGTGGTGATGTCCTCGGCGGCGCCATCCTCGCCGAACCATCAACATCCACTTGTGGCCGTTCTAGTCTAGTCAGCGACTCCTGTTTGTCCAGAGTCCTTATTTCTACGTGCCGGCCGGCCGGCGAGATCAACTCGTGCGTTGTGACGCGAGCCATCCTCCTCATCGTCGACATCGCCTTCTTTCAAGCGAAGTTGTACGCGCACCTCCGATCGTTCGAAGAGCTTGTCGCCGTCGATCTCGGCAGTGGCTGCCTCGACAAGCCGACGCCGCTAGGCGTCAAGCACGAAGTGAATCTGACCTCATGGATTTGGCCTCCTGGCCTACCGGATCAGGTACAGGATCTTCTCGGCATTTACTCAAATAATTCCATACGAGATACTATCCAGCAGGATCGATATCTAGTGGAATCCGATGGCAAGCTGCTGATGGTGAGGAGACGTGTCCCCGGAAGGCACCGCCACCTGACTAGTCGGTTTGAGGTGTTCGAGGCTGTCCTCAGCGACGGTCCCCGTCGTGGCCGGTGGAAGAAGGCCGAGAGCCTCGACGGCCGAGCGCTCTTCGTGAGCACGCCGTGCTCCAAGTCTGTCCGTGCTAGTGATGGTTATGGAGCTCGAGCAGACTGTATCTACTTCGTGCTCAACTATGGCGACCCCCTTCTTGATTCCGGGGTGTACAACGTGGTAGACAAGACGATCATGCCGTTGATGCCACCGGTGCCAGCGTCGCGGAGGGCAAAGCTAAAGTGGCTTAGGCAGGGGTCTCCGGCGTGGTTTTTCCCTGTACAAATTTAGACCTTCCGTGTCATCATGGCTGCTAGTGTTTCTTTGGCTAAACTTTTCCCATTACATCTTTGTTTCGTGTTAGCAGTAATAACACTGATAATAACTTGAGCTGAACACTCGTTGAGTAAAACGACATTTCAGTACAAGATGTGTCTCGTGTTGTATATTGGTTCTGCACCAGTTTTGATTTCCCATGGATGACTGTTCGTTGGTCCTCTCCTTCAGTCACCATTTTTTACGGAACTTGTGATATTTATGATTTGTCTGCAGTTTTACGGAACTCAATTTGCTCAGCTGATTTTTGATGGAATCCTGTTTGTGGGAACGGGAATTCACCGGTGTACTGCTGTTATGGATGGCTGGGTGAAGTGTCCCTTTTTCTTTTAAATGATGGTACTGCAATATTCAAGCAACTCTTTTAAATGCAAGTGTTTTCTTGTCTCTCGGACATGCTCACTCTATTTTTTGTGCAACACATGGATGTATTGGTCTTGGATACTTATAATGAACCTGACATATATATTCTCAAATGATCCCTTTCTTCCAAGATATGTTGGCACATTTTCGTTCAGTTTTAACTTCCTGTAAGAATCCTTTAAGTACTCTAATGTTAGATAATGCTATAGATGCTGCACCGACATATTTATTGGATGCGAACTGCGTGTAGTACATCAAATAAATTCTAGATTGTGATAATCATCACACAATTTCTGCATATTACGTTCACTCATATAAGTGGCATCATATCTTGTGTGAGGTGCACGAGCCCTGTTTGTTGAACTTTAGATGATATCATATTGCGCACGGCAAAGGCTACGTTGCCGTGCAACTAAGTTGCGCGCATGGCAACGCCCAAATCCTTTGCCGTGCATCGATTCTTTGTCGTGCGGCGTGTTGGGTCATTGCCGTCCAAGTTTCTTGGCCGTGCGCTTTCTTCAGACTTTGCCGTGCGAGGTTTCTTTGCCGTGCGCTTCGTTCATATTTTGCCGTGCAAACTTTCTTTGCCGTGCGTGCTGCTTGGTGCGCATGACAAAGAAGTCTTTGCCGTGCGTGCTGCTTGGTGCGCATGACAAAGAAGTCTTTGCCGTGCGTGCTGCTTGGTGCGCATGACAAAGAAGTCTTTGCCGTGCATGGACGCACGGCAATGATTTGCTGCACGGCAGCCCATGTTTTTCCCGTAGTGGATGATGCCACACAAACTTCTGATCATTTCAGTCATGTTTGGTATTTTGAGGACTTGGCGTGAGCCTTTGATTTGATCATTAAAACAATGATTATCCAAAGAGTCAAAATAATTAGATTAAGGAGCAGTACTATAAAGGGAAACATCATAGGTGTTCAAAAGCGTGTCATGCCAACCTGAATAACAATACCATTTCTTACCTTTTTGTCATTTTATGTTCTGCAGTTCTAATGTGATCCATTTATGCAGCTCTGGTTGAAATTTGGAATAAAAGGAACATAAATTTATCTGCTGAAGCCTGGCGATAATGATAAAGCAATGCTGCAACTTTCTTTGTGGTATGACTGTCTCTGGTGATAATGCATTTTAAACCCATACAGATTTATATGATTGAACTCCGTAGTTATATATAGGACATGTTAAACACCAAATTTGGTTCCACCTTTGAGTTTGCACTGAAGTACTTGAATTTTTTTTATCCTATTGTCAAGAGTTCGAAACCTAAATAAAATCGAGTCAACATGCACCTTTTATTGTGATGGCTCTACATCAATCCACTTCGGAGAAATTGGAAAGATCTTTGACACACCTTGGATATCATGGTTCATCTCTCACAAGCACACACAACGACTGAGCACACATACAAATGCCCTATTGTCACATTGGCATTTTAAATCATTGTCATCCACTTAAATAAGTATACATAGGTTGTCTTAAAGGAGACCACTCTGCCTTTATATTGAAATAGGAACCAAGAAGTGTAGATGCAGCTGACAACATGTTATTGATCTTTTCTTTGGGAGATCACTCTTATTACTACCTCCATCCTTCCACGTACATTTGTGTCCACCAAGGTTTACCACTGTGTTCCTAATTCAGGGGGCACAAGAAACTTAATTTTAAATGGTAGATAGAGGAAAGCAATAAGCTAGACTATAAAAGAAATCTTATGAGTTAAAGAGTCATAGATATTGATTTTTGAACTGATAGTCGCACAAAGAGTTAACCCGCTGCCTCCCTCTCCCCCCCCCCCACCCGGGCGGCGGCGGAGGCTCCTCCTCCCCCCGCGCCCCACAGCCACCCGTCGCCCGTCGCCCTCAGCCGATGCCGCTGCCGGCCGCGGCCCCGACCCTGGCCCCGGCCTCGGCCCTGGACCTCGTGCTTCGGCCCCGGCCATGGCCCCGGTCCCGACCTGGCTCTAGCGGTGCTGGCGGCACCCCTCCGTCGAATCGACGAGGGGGGGGGGGGGAAGAGGGTTTCCGCGGCGGCGTTCCATGGGTGGTGATGTAGCGCCGGTGGAGGAAGCCGTGCGGCACGGCTACTTGGCCGGGGCCTGAGGCTCTCCGTCGGTAGCCATGCAGGATTCGGTGGAGCGATGGCGGCCTCCGCCCCCGGTAACGGTTCGACGGAGGTACGCATGATCCGCGTCGCTGTCCACTTCCTTGGTGATCCGGCAGGAGGGATTGGCGGTTGGGGCTACTGATCTTGCTTTGTTTTTTGTGGCGGTCATCGGGTTTCTCGCATGCGAGGATGAAGATCTTCCGGAGGTCAGTTTGCTTTGATCTGGCTGGAGAGATGATATCTGGAAAGCTCCGCTGGCGAATGGAACAGTGCATCTTTTGCCTGCAGTTTGCTGGATCGGGTGGTATTCGGTCGCGCGCACCCATATTTTTATTCCGACCGTTTGGTTCCGGAGGGAGCAGCGTGAAGCTCTATTCTGTGTTGACATCAGGTGACTTTTTGGTCCATGGTGAAGTCAGAAGAAGGAATATCATGAAGGCCGGATTGGTGGACTGGCTAAAGGAGGTTCGAGACTGCTTGATGCAGAGGGATCTTCTTGGCGTTCCGGGCTCTGCAGAAGTGGTATGCATGTGGGGGCGGCAGCACAGGAAAAGTTCAGAGTCTTACCTCTCAGGGTGAAAACCCAAGGTCTGGCCTTAATTGGTTGTGCCTAGCAATGTTCTTGTTGGAGGCATTGTTTTGAGAGTGGGGACTATCTTCAGGGTGAAAACCTAAGACCTTTGGTCGGGCGACAATGGTGCTGGTGCACTGTTCCCTTCTTGGAGGCATCACTTTTGGAGAGTCTGTTCCCTTCTTGGAGGCATCGCTTTTGGAGAATCTGTACTTCAGGTGTTGTCATGGTAGTGGTTATATTGCTATTGCTAGATCTAAAAGATTGTAGCGGGACTTTTATTTCTTAGTTTCTTTACTCTTTTTTGGATGTGTTCATCCGTACTGCCATTAGGGTGTGTGGCGTTGTTGCAGAGGCTGGGTGTAATTGGTATCTTTTGATATTAATATATTCCCTTTATCTAAAAAAGATATTGATTTTTATGCATAGTTAGTACATATATGTGTAAAAGACAGGAACATTTGCGCCATCTCACTCGCTCGAACTTTCGAGCAAATTTACTTAAAAATTTGGTATATTTGGAGAACTACTTGCTAATACTTCATAGTTCAGATGTTGTAGGATGCTACTAGGACGGGGCCATAACTTTAGACCATGCCAGTCGGACTTGAACTTGATTTCACCATTTGTGTAATTGTGTGGTTATATCCTTTTCACGATGAATTATCCGTAATTTAGTGTCCTTCCAAATCACTTCACATTATGTTTCCTTCTGTAAGGCAAAATCCTCCTATTACCTTCAAATTGGTCGTGGTCTCTGTAATTGGCATGCAGAGTGTTTTGACTTTGGTCATTCTTGGGTGCAAACACCATTTCAGGCTTGACACCAGACATCATTGCTAGGATGGATGCAACGATGTACATCGTCTATGTCTACTTTCCTATCCTAGCCAAATAAGGATTTCCATGACTTTGGTCATTCTTGGGTGCAAACACCATTTCAGGCTTGACTCCAGACATCATTTCTAGGATGGATGCAACGATGTACATCGTCTATGTATACTTTCCCATCCTGGCCAAATAAGGATTTCCATAGTAAGAAGGTTCTTTCCATTTTCGTACACATATATAGTTACCTTGACGACACAAATGCTAAAGTATAAGAAAGGTCTAAGGCTCTTACATCAACGACAGCTGATTTAGTACAATATTGATGTGTAAGCAGAGAGTAGGTTGTTGTATGCATATTTATCCAGAATTCTCTCTCACTATCTCTGAATATAGTGCACTATTATTGTGTAAACACAAGGTTTGTCCAAATTAATGCAATACTAGACTCTTTCTCACCTTTATGCTTGCAAAATTACAATCCTATGGCTTCCCTATATGCTCAAGTTCGCTATAAAGTTCTATGTGAGTGAGATATTTTGCATTCAGATATATAGGGGCTTATTATGAGCCTCACGGTGCATTTGAACTACAGGTTCCATGCCAATCCCTGTGATGCATTTATGCAAGGGTTCTGTCTTGCAAATAAACAAACTTCAGTTGAAGGTTTACATGCACAATATGAAGCGCGGATACTTCGATTGTCTGTTGTACCGGTATCGAATACTGCTCGGATACAAGATACTGTATGAATACTTCTCGATATGTATCCCGTACGTATCTGCTAATTTTTGAATTAAAGAAAAATAAAAAAAATTACAGACACATGAGGGATACCCAAGGATACTCAAGCCTTACTCAAGGGGTACTGCCCATTCATCTTCTACCACTGATCCTTCCACTCCACTCCACCCCCATCGAAAGACGGTGATCGACGGGTCTTCTTCTTCCTCCATCTCCTATTCCCCTTTGGCCATCTTCATCCATTGCTTCACACACCATTGATTTTGATCTCTGAATTCATTCCTTCTCGTTCAGATAAGCAATGACTAGTGCTAGTACGTCTTCATCAAACAGACCTTCGATTGGGAGCTCGAGCTAGAGCATGTACAACGGTAACAACAACAGGAAATGCAGCCCAATTACTAGCCATTTATCTTGTGATTTCTAGAGATGAATTTTAATTCTTTAATTGTTGAAATATCTATGCTGGATGTGGAGGAGAATATCCACATCCATGTTAATCCTATGAGGAATATTAATTTAAGTATTTTTAAAAATATTTAGATATATATGAAATGTATCCCTGTATCTGAGTTTTAAATAAATTGTCGTATTGTAGTATCCCTGTATCGCGTATCGGATACGTATCCAAGTATCGGTGCTTCCTAGCTTGCAAATAAAAAAACTTCAGTTTTCCGCTTGTGTTATGTGGTTTTCATGAGTTGTTGGCTTCAATTGACATGTTCTTATAATAACTTGGAGGTGTTATGGCGTTTAAACTATTTAGATTTTGTTTGGTATAATGTCTTTACTTGGTACATACAGAAGGCTTGATTTTATACTTTGTTCCTCCGGTTATCAAGTACTTTGTTTTTCTATGTTCATTATAACTTGAACTGTATGAATGTAAACTCATGTAGAAGGAAGGAGAGTGTCTCCTCGACTGGATAGATGTCGGATGCCCGAATGATGGCAAAGCTGAGCCTTCTACAGGGATCTCACCAATGACGCTATTCCTTAAAACAGTACATGAAGGCAAGAAAATTGGACCAAGTAGAAAGAATCAAGATGATTGCCTTGTTCTACCGTGTTTTTAGTCTATGGTTATTACCAAGTGTGCCTCCTGTTTTAAATTAAATTGTACTGTTTCATTTATGTTTCGTGGTATCCGACGGTGTAATGAAATTTATGATGAGATACAAACTTACTTGATAATATGCATGTTAATACACCAATGTGTCCTCGTGGTTTCTCTCACAGCCAGTTTGAATATTAGCGGAAGTGACAACTAGCATTATTGTAGAAGTATGCAACACACTCTAAAAAAAGACCATTGTTTATTCTAAGCCACATTCGGCAAGGTGTGTCGCCGTGCCAGATCTTGCTAGTTATTTTCATCTCTCAACAACTTGATGTCCAAGATAACACCAACTTCTCTAAGATCTTTCATCTTGAAACACCAAGATAGGAGTGTTTTGGCCTCCTCGATCACTTTGATACTTGCCCCAAAAACTAGTATACCATACACATACAAACATAGGACACCCCCTTACCCGCACCATGGCGGTAGTACACATATTTGCTGGCTTAGTTAGCAACAAAGCAACAGATGTCAAAGTTCGTTTAAACTTTCCATTCCATTGTCTCGGAGCTTGTTCGAGGCACACAAAGATTTCTTTTAATTTACACACCTTTATTTCTTGACCTTCTAGCACATAACCATTAGGCTTTCATGTAAATTTTCTCGTCCAATTCTTAATTTAGGAAAGTTGTCTTAATATTCATTTGATGAACGAGAATGCAGTATGAGTCAGCCAATGACAATAGTACACGAATTGTGATCAATCTCACCACATGTGAGTATGTATCGAAGAGATTGTCGTCTTCATTTTGGGTATAACCTTTAGCTACAAGCCGAGCCTTGTACTTCTCAATAGTACCATCAACTTGAATCTTCTTCTTAAACACATAGTTACATGCTACAGGGTTTCACGCATACGGAGGTTCTGTCAACTCCTATGTTTCATTAGCTAAGATAGAATTCATCTCACTGTGAATCTTCTTCCAGTAGCCCGCGTACGGAGATGCAATGGCTCCTAAAATGGTTGTGGAGTGTTATCCACGAGGTACATAATGAAGTCATTACCAAAAGACTTTGCAGTCTTTCACATCTTTATGCTTGTGAGGACTTCATTGTGATCCTCACAGAATCTGAACTCTCATCCGTTAGAATTTTCACCAAACTCCATAGGATTTTCAGGAATTGGAACAGATATTTAAATAAACATGTCACACATAAATATATCCTTAAAGAATGTTAGCATCTGGACTCACGGATGGTACCGACATTCATGTCATCCAATCCAGATTTTGGGAAATTTTACAATTTGCCACACTTTTTTTGCACTTCTATCATTTGCCATTTTATGTCTCACTGACATGTGGTGGTCATGTGGCAAATAATAGACACTTCGAAGAAAAGTGTGGCAAATCATAAAATATTAGAGAAAACTATAAATCTAAACAATGTCAAGTCAATCTTACTAGATATATAATGCAATGTACTTGCATACTATGAATATATAATATCATAGTTTTTGGTATTTTCTCTATAAACTTAAGCAAACTTTCCACAATTTGACTTTTGATAAAATTTACTTCCTCCATTCCAATAATTAAGACGTATAACTTTCCACGTTAATCTTCTGACAAATATTTTCATAGTTGTTGATAATTATTTCTATAAAGTCAATGTAACACCCCGGTTTTCCGATAATCTTTTTCCGATAAAAAAACATATCTTTCGACTCTTAATACCCACATTTAATTGGTTCTCTGAATCAAAAATCCGACTCCATAGTTGTGTCGGCCTCGTCAAGATGGTCGAAACAGACTACTCATACCCCGAAATCGAACTCCGGATGCATCTTCCATTGTTTATTTTATTTCAATGGTTATGATTATTTGGGAATTTCGAATTTATCTTTTAATTAAGGTAAAGAGGGTGAGCTGACCCTTATCTCTATCCTAGTCTTGAGCCTCATCCACTCCATCGTGAGCACTCCATCATCATCCCCAAGCCAGACCCCCTCCCTCACCCGTGGTCTCCTCCTTTCCTCATGGCTTTCCCTCCACCTCCCCCTTCCTGGCCTCTTCTCCCCTGAATCTCCAACCTGTACCACGGCCCAGGCCTTCTCCAAGGGCAGCTGATAGTATCTTGAAGAGACAAGCAGAGGAGAGAAGAAGATCGAAGAAGAGGAGAAGAAAAGATGATCCTCAACCCTTACCTCTGTCCGATTTCTTCTGGTCAAGCTCCAAGTGTGAGCTTCCCCATCTTTTGTGATTTTTCTTACATGCTATACATGGTGATCCCATGGTTCCTAGGGTTGGGGATGAGTAAACCATCATTTGGATTAGGGAAAGAGAGCCATATTTCCGTTTCTGGGCAAGCAGTTTCAGAAACCTTCATTTTCGAGTACCCAGATGCCCGAATCAGAGGAGGCTTGTTTGGAATGATTTGTAGGTCTTGTTCCTGCGATCGTTTTGAGTGGTCATTCACTCAATTTGGTTGAGCGGTTTAGTCGCAGCGGTAAAAACAAGTTCCTGATCCGTTTTCACAAAACAGTGTTATCATAGTTGTTGTTCATAACTTTTCATGCTATTCCATGGTAGATAAATTGGTGTTCTACAGGGGTATAGCTATCTGGTATCTTGTACTTCATAGATTAACTTGTTTTACTTAAATTCCATGGTTGTTTATCTTGCTATGAATTTCCAAAGTCAGCTGTTTCATATTCTGAAATATGTGAACAGCATAGTAGTATTTGCTAGATATGAGCTAGTTAAGTTAATAATCTGAGTTTGAATAGTTGGACTTATTTGTAGGTATGTTTCTTGTGAATCCATAGCCATATCATTTGCTTCGTTCCGAGCTTTCAAACTCTAGTTTTGAATTGTTTTGCGAAGGGGCAGCAAAGGGTTGCTTCCCCGGGGTTGCGATTAGGACCGTGTATGTGCTTGTTTGTCATGCCTTTCTATGGTGCAATATTTGAGCCTTGTATGCATGTTGTTACAGCAGGTTGCAGCACCACCCCGCAGGAGGTAGCCTCATACCACCTCCCTCGCAACGGTTGAGGCGAGTACACCGGGCAATCCAAGATATATTCATTTCTATAATATGCCCATGTTTATTCACTTATATTCATGCAATGGTGAACATGACATTTCCTAGTGTACATTCCAATGCACCATACCATTAGTATGATATAGGGATTGGTTATTCTTGGTTCTTATTGATACAAAATCCATCATGGGCGTATCTTCCCAACTCCAAGGAATGATCCTCGCTTTGCGAGCGTATGGTCCTTCGTGTCCATCCCCATGCTATGGTCCTCTCACTTGGTGAGATGGAAAGGAGTTGTGGTGAGACGTCGCCCCTCCTCAGCTTGCCGGCAAAAAGCTCAGAGCCTAGTCACGGTCTTATTCGATTGCATTGTTTCCTCATGCATACCTATTTCACTCCAAGGATGGGAAGTTCGAGCATTACTTTCACATGTTCAGAGATGGAGTCATGTTCTTACTTTCCAGTATTGACCATGCTTATGTTGTGTACTTGCTGAGTCTTGCGACTCACCCCTCGTGGTTTTGTTTCAGGTACAACTTAGTGAACGATGGTTTGCAAGTGGTTGGAAACGCGTAGCTCCCACGGATGTGCACTCACAAACTACACCACTCTTGTTTCCACCTAGCTTTATCATGACATCTCACATGCTTTGGCTTATGGTTCATGATCGCTAGGTTTGCTTGATGTGTATAAAGTATAAATCTTGTTTGGTTTGTGGTTGTGACCACTAAGGTTGTTTGTCTGTGGCGTAGCGGGGTGGGACTTCACCATCTAGCTCCGCATGTGTTGTATGAGCTTGTTTATGCTTCCGCTGTGGTACTCTTATAAATATATTGTGTTTATTTCAATTGCCTGTTGTGGATGTCCGACAGTACAGGGGAGGTGCTGCCGGAGTTTTCCACTAGCATGTTAAATTTTGTTGTACTTGTGGTAACATCCTTCTTACAAGGAGGGGTGTTATAGTCAATCAAACTTGTACTCCCTCCCTCCAAAAATAAGGGTCTCATTTTTTTCCAGATACGAATGTATCAACTAAAATGTGTCTAGATACGTTTATATCTGGACAAAACTAAGGCATTTATTTTTGACGAAGGGAGTACCGAGACTTGATCAAATTTAGGTTTACGGAACGGATTTAGTACTCTACGAGGTAAGGGACAGGCACACTAACGATACAAAAGATTCATTGATCAAGAGGAGGCACAGCTAAGCTAGCTTTGCATTATTGATGTGGTCCTCGCAAAAAATGCTGCGAGGATGCTTCCTTCACTGTACTGTACCTGCATCTTGGGACTCGTTTGGTGCATTGCCGTCGTGGCACTGCGTGTTTGCATCCAGAACCTTCTGTTTCCTCGCTACACGGTCGGGACTTCTGAATCCTCAAGTTCAGGTATGTACGTGGATAGCATTATAGCCCCACTCATGGTTGTTTTCCGCCGTAGCATGGAGCAGCAGACGCTACACACAGGCGCCCGACTCGGGCTTTTGTCCCGTTTGAGTTTGGAGAAGGCGAGATATTTGCCGATTCTCACATGGGTGCTCAGCTGTTTCCTGTGCAAACTCTCATCAAATTGGTGCGAAATAGCTGCATTTCAAATGGTGCCTAACAAGGAAAGGAGATGGAAACAATCTGATCAGTCTGAAGTCCGAACTCCGAACCACTACGTAACCTGTCGTTGATCCATTGATATAGCAACCGTTCTGATCTTAATTTCTCACCAGTCTGCAGGAATTCAGGAACTAGGATCTATACGATAATAGGCGCATTAAACCTGAAACTCCAATTGTGTACCTTCACGGGCTGAGAATTCCCGGTCATCATTCTAGTTGTGTATAAATAACGAAAAGTTGCAGAAAACTGCTGATAAGTCGATAACGCAAACTGTCAAGAGAACAATGCAAACCTGAACAAGGAATCGAGAATTAAGCTACTCCATAACAAACTATAACGATACGGTGGTAGAACTAGATGAGAGCACGGCCTGTCATGTAGGCGCAATGTAGCGCCTTGGCTTGGTCGAGGGTAGATTCAGCTAGCTCCTGCCACTTTTGGTTCTAAACTGAGCAAACTTTGTGCCTGGCCAGCATGGCCAAAACTTATGGATCAGAAGTTCCAACCGCGAACCGGGAAGATCCATAAGAGAAAAACATCCAGCCGCCAGAGTACATGGAGAAAGAGTTTTAATCAATGGCGCACGTTGTCCCACGTACTTGTTGTGCGGGTCATGCACATCTAGCAATCGTCCAGCAGCTTTTTTTTTGTTGCCCAGTCCCCTACCTAAGGACTAAGGTGAAGCTCGATCTTGTCTTCTTCTTCGCGTCGCCGTTCGGAAATTAGAAGTCTCCAGAACATTGACAGCCGAACCCCATGTCAATGATTGTGCTAGCTAGCTCTGTCATGCTACATATATATGGAGGGACATGAGGGTTTACGTTACGATGCACGGCCGGCGCCGGATAGAGCTGGCTTTACATTGGAAGTGGAACGGGGATTCTGTCAGCCCAGTCATGCAATCAACCAGCTGGATTTCTATCCTGCGTCGAGGGCAAAAGCTTAGTGGGAAGTCACCACTCACCGTACCAGCGCCCGCAACATGTAGCTCTTCACCCTAGCACAAAGTTCACGAGTAAGAGGGAGCTTGCTTGTCGAAAATACACAATTGAACCTAGGTCCATTGGAACCCGTTTTACTATAGCCGCCAAAAATCGTATTTGTAGAGCTTCAAAAATTGCAAACAAAACTTTTGCATATAGAAGATGCGCCATTTTTTATACCGAAATTCAAAAGTATGTAGCTTGAAGAAAATACCTAGCAAACAGAGCTTGACTCTGGTGGTTAGGTCCCTTGTGGTGGAACCAGCTCACCCAGGTTCAAGTCCTAGACTTGACATGGGTGTTTGCATTTACCTGAATTTATTTCAGGATTTAATCGGCGCTATGCTTTCAGTGGTAGGTGACGTGCCCGTCAACAGCGAGGCGCCAGTGGTGACTTCGTCAACCTCAAGATATGCCGGCTCAGTCCCTTGGAGGTGCTCGTAGGGGTAGGGTGTGCGTGCGTGCGTTCATAGGGGTGTTTGTACGTGCGTGTTTGTGAGCGTCTGCGTTGTACTGTGTTCTCAAAAAAAAAAAAAAAAAACCTAGGTAACTCACCCGCATAGTAATTTCTATAACTTAGGGTAATCGGGTTCAGGAGTGTACCTAGGTTGCAAATTGCTTGTGTGCTTATTTTGTCACTCACCAGCGGACAACGGTGTCAGGCTAAGTGCGGATACTGTGCAGGCAGGCAGGCATGTCCAAGATCCCGGCGCAGGAACACGGCGCATGGGTCCTAGGTTAGCTACAATAATTCAGTAAGATATGTGACTTTTGAGTTAGAAAAACAGAAGCTGCATGGCCGGATTGCTCCCAATCATTTGTATGCGCGCCTTTACGGAGAAGCTAGGCTAGCTGCACTGAAATCAGCAGATTCTCTCCATACATCAGGTCGCGCTCGCGCAGACAGCTTGCGGCGATAAGACGATGACATGATTCCGTGTCCCTTCTCCACCGGTTTGGAACAATGCTCCATTCATGGTGGCGCGAAACAGCTCTAGCAGGATCTGCTTACTGTTGCATGTCGTGGTACCACCTTAGCCAGCTGGTTCGAAACTGATCCTTTGGCTATCGATGAATCTTGCAAACACTTTCTGAAGGAGCGTGCTTTCAGAACCCGGCCTTGGGGAAGAGTTTCACAAAGAAGAAGAATCCAACAAGACAGTCAGCGGCTTTCCGGCTGGCACTAGCTAGGGATGACGGAATAATCGAGTTCGATCCTCAACTTGGTCTTGAGGAACAATACTGTTGTATTATTGGCTTCCTTAATATCTACCACCATTATGGAAGGAACTGGTACCGAATATTTACAGAAGTCACTTTCGAGTCTCGACTCAGATCGACGCGATATTTGTAACATTGGTTTGCTCAAGTCCTTGGAAAAGACATTAGATTCATCATCACTTTGGTGATTATCATGTATGATTGGACTATCCAACCTTACTGAACGCCTGAGAATCTTCTTAATTAATGTGAGCCAAAATAAATATCATAACAAGAGTACTAGCAATATTAATCACACACAAGAAACTAGACATGTCAGTTTCTACGAAGTGTTGAACTAGCACAAATGTGAGTTCTTGTGCGTGGAGACGCTCACCAAAATCTTATTGCCCCTTGCTCGGTTCAGATTCGCTGTTCACAAGAGGTGTTCACTTGTTCTAATGGTTTTAGGAGGGTGAGTGACACGACTCATTATATAGTGGTATCAACCCTTCTCCACTCTCTATGCGATACTAAAGTTGCACATATTTCATGCAACCAAATAGGGCATTGAGATTTTTTTATATTTTATTATTTAATATGGATTAAACCAATAAAATACCAAAAATATTTTAGTTTGATCCTCAACTATACCTCGAGTAATAGTCTTTCTTGGCTTCATACTTATGACCGTCACCGGGGTAACTTGTGTTGAACATTTAGGAAGTCCTTCACAATTACAACATTTCAATTTTTACATATGAACTGGCGGTGAACTCGTTGAAAGAATAATCAGATTCTTCATCTTTTGAAGGTTACATAGGCAGGAAGAAATGTCGCCATAAGAAAGAAAAGAAAAAGCACGAGATGTGCAAGTAGGGTCGGGGCTGGCGAAGAGTTTTTTAGTAGAGTTTGTTTTCACAAGGGGATGCAGTTGAAAGGACACAGATGTCGCCTAGAGGGGGGGGGGGTGAATAGGCGATTTAAAACTTTTACGAGATGGCCTTAACAAATGCAGAATAAAAGTAGCGTTTACTTTGTCAAGCCCAAAGCCTATATACTATGGTTCACCTATGTGCACCAACAACTTATGCTAAGCAATACAAGCAACTATGTGATAGCAAGATATATAACTTTACGCACGAAGGCTATCACAAAGTAAAGTGCATAAGTAAAGAGCTCGGGTATAGGAATAACCGAAGTGACGCGAGACAACAAAGTATACCGAAGTTCACACTCTTGCGAATGCTACTCTCCGTTGGAGCGGTGTGGAGGACAAGTCACTCCAAACGCACGAGGGCCACCGTATTCTCCTCGAGAATTTCGACCAAAAGGGATGTCCTCGATCCACTATGGAACCTTAGGGAGGTTACCGAACCCGCACAAAGCTTGGGGCTATCTCCACAACTTTAATTGGAGGCTCCAAATAAATTGCCCCAAAGACTTTGCCTTGAAAAATCAATTGGAGTCCCCAAGAACACCACAAAGACTACAAAGACCACTAAGCACTGCCACAAAGGCCTTGCCCTTGAAGAATCTTCACAACTTAATTGGAGTCCCCAAGAACACCACAAAGACCACAAAGACCACAAAGACCACTAAGCCATCTAGGGTCCAAAGACAAGAACACCAAATTTATGCCGTTGCACCAACAACTTATGCCGTTGCACCAAATGCAATGGCAAGAACACCACAAAGATGCTCAAGTCCTTCTCTCTCAAATTCCAACAAAGCTACAAAAGCTATTGGGGGAATAAGAGAGGAAGAACAAATAAGAGGAGGAACACCAAATTTCTCCAAGATCTAGATCTAGTGGATTCCCCTCACAAAGAGAGGGATTTGATTGGTAGGAATGTAGATCTAGATCTCCTCTTCCTTTTCCCTCAAAAAGATTCAAAAAGCATAGGAGGAGTAGAGGGAAAGGGGAAGCTCTCAAGGTCAACAATGGTGGAGAGAGCATAAAGGGGAAGAGGTAGCTGCCCAAGGAGGAAGAAGGGGGTCTTAAATACCCCCTCCCATTGAAATATGACCGTTTGGGTCCTCCCAGGCCGGATTATCCGGGCCCGGATTATTGTAAAACTCCGGCCCCCGAAAAATGGCTAAGGACTTGAGAAAACTGCTCGCAGTAAGGGGGCCGGATTATCCGCCCCCACCCCCCCCCCCCCCCCCCCGAAAAATGCAGAAACACCAAAACGAGTATGATCATAACTTCCTCCGATTTTGATGATCTTGGGCTCGTTTCGAAGCTAGTAACAAGCTCTACAAGATCATGCAGGGAACCATCATAGTCCAGCAAGGTATGATAGAAATAAATGATGAAAAGTTTGACCTATCTAAAAAAGACATACCGGTAAAACCTCCAATCTTGAAAATGCAACAAGTTGCCCATGCAAACCATTCTTGATGAACTAGAGATTGTCATGAGAATAAGCACAAGATCTAAAACATAACATGTATAAGATCCAAATAACAACCAAGAAAGATGATTCAAGGATGCAAAGGTCTGAGCTCTCCGAAGGATACGATTGAGTTACTCACCCGAGAGCCCTCTTGATAGTACGACAACTAAACTATAAACCGGTCTCCAACTACACCATGAGACCGGTAAGAAAGAAACCCTATCAAGAGCAAACCTTAACCTTGCACGTTCCTCTTGAGCTCGATGATGACGATCCCGCATCAAGATGGAACGCCTTTCTTGATGGTGCTTGCTTGACGAAGTCTTGTGGATTGCTCCCTCCATAATCCACCATGGGAGAGTTTCTTCTTCGGCGCAACTTCACATATCCATGAACACCATATGGATGGAAAGCTTCAAGCAAATGGTTTCTTCCAGTTGGCTCATCTTGAACTTGCACTTCATTTCTTCATTCTTCATCATGTTGATGTCTTGAAGTTAACTTTGAGGGCTCACTTCATCTTCAAGACATACTTGGCACTTGATATCCTTCATCAATTTCTTCTTATTGCAACCTTGAAGCCAACATATGGTTCAAGCATTGCCTATGGACAATTCCTATAAATATAACTTAATGCAAACATTAGTCCATAGGGATTGTCATTAATTACCAAACCACACATGGGGGCTCTATGCACTTTCAATCTCCCCTATTTTGGTAATTGATGACAATCTCTTTGAGAGGGTTTATATAAGGAATTAAAGTAACAAACAAGTTGAATACATAGAGCAAACTCCCCCATAATATATGCAAGAGCATACATTGACATTCAAAGCCTAGTGGAGTTTTCTCTAAATATTCAACTATGCAAAGCAACAAGATGCAATGCAATAAAGGCACATGCTTAAGAAAAGCAAAGACATAACAAAATTCCCTTAAATCTTCCAAACTTCTCCCCCATTGGCACCAATTTCCGAAATGGGTGAAAAATTTAGAAGGCCAATATAGTGAGAGTTCCTCCATACCATGTGCATTTCTCACAATTTGAGTGAAATCAAATGCACGTATCTAATAACGAATATTCGGAAGGAATCACACTATAGAGAGGATCAAAGATTGCAAAAAGATAACAAACTCAAGAAGCCTCAGCAAATGAAGCAAGCAACCAAATGAACCACAAAGAAGATACCAAAAGAAATATATATATTATGATATGGTCAAGAAGATTGCTCTAAATAATATGAGGAAGCTCCCCAAGGTTTGTGCACAAAAAATAGAAAACTTAAATTCGAATATGGGTGCACAAACATGGAATCATTACTCCCATAATATCATTTAAAAGCAAAAAAAAACCAAGTGAATTAAACTCTAATGATCACCATAAAATAGTGCTTTAAATAAAATGAGGAAGCTCCCCAAGGTACATGCATAAATTAAAATGTTGCATTTGAATGTAAATGCATAACATGGAATCCTCACTCCATCATTACAATTTAAAACACAAACATTCGCAATAGATCATAGATAGAAAATTAAGCTTAACACTTGCAACAAACAAATGATTGAGCAACAAGTAAGAGGCATCATAATAAAAGCTCATCCAAGCATGATAAAGCATATTATAAGACTATTACAAGGATGAGCAAAAAGCATCATTATAGTCTTTAATGAATTATATGTTGGAGATATGCCCAAGAGGCAATAATAAAAGTGGTTATTATATATCTTTATGTTTATGATAAATGTTTATATACCATGCTATAATTGTATTAACCGAAACATTAGTACATGTGTGATATGTAGACAACAAGAAGTCCCTAGTATGCCTCTTAAACTAGCTTGTTGATTAATGGATGATTAGTTTCATAATCATGAACATTGGATGTTATTAATAACAAGGTTATATCATTATATGAATGATGTAATGGACACACCCAATTAAGCGTAGCATAAGATCTCGTCATTAAGTTATTTGCTATAAGCTTTCGATACATAGTTACCTAGTCCTTATGACCATGAGATCATGTAAATCACTTATACCGGAAAGGTACTTTGATTACACCAAACGCCACTGCATAAATGGGTGGTTATAAAGGTGGGATTAAGTATCCGGAAAGTATGAGTTGAGGCATATGGATCAACAGTGGGATTTGTCCATCCCGATGACGGATAGATATACTCCGGGCCCTCTCGGTGAAATGTCGTCTAATGTCTTGCAAGCATATGAATAAGTTCATAAGAGACCACATACCACGGTACGAGTAAAGAGTACTTGTCGGAGACGAGGTTGAACAAGGTATAGAGTGATACCGAAGATCAAACCTCGGACAAGTAAAATATCGCGTGACAAAGGGAATTGGTATTGTATGTGAATGGTTCATTCGATCACTAAAGTCATCGTTGAATATGTGGGAGCCATTATGGATCTCCAGATCCCGCTATTGGTTATTGGTCGGAGTGAGTACTCAACCATGTCTGCATAGTTCGCGAACCGTAGGGTGACACACTTAAAGTTGGATGTTGAAATGGTAGAACTTGAATATGAAATGTAGTTCGAATATTTGTTCGGAGTCCCGGATGAGATCCCGGACATCACGAGGAGTTCCGGAATGGTCCGTAGAATAAGATTCATATATAGGATGTCATTTTATGTGAATTAAAATGATGCGGAAGGTTCTATGGAAGGTTCTAGAAGGTTCTAGAAAAGTCCGGAAGAAACCACCAAGGAAGGTGGAGTCCCGGAGGGACTCCACCTCCATGGCCGGCCAACCTTAGTGGGGGAGGAGTCCCAAGTGGACTCCCCCTATGGGGGCCGGCCACCCCCCACATGGAAGGGGGGAATCCCACCCAAGTGGGATTCCCACCTTGGGTAGGTTTCCCTATCACATGGAAGGTTTTGGGTTCGGGTCTTATTCGGAGACTTGTAGTCCAACACTTGGGGCTTCCACCTATATAATGAGGGGCCAAGGGGAGGGGGCCGGCCACCCCAAGACCACAACCTGGCCGCCCCCCTTGAGTGGTCGGCCACCCCCTCCCAAACCCTAGCCGCCCCCTCTCCTCCATAGCTCCCGCGTGCTTTAGCGAAGCTCCGCCGGAGTTCTCCACCGCCACCGACACCACGCCGTCGTGCTGTCGGATTCAAGAGGAGCTACTACTTCCGCTGCCCGCTGGAACGGGAGGTGGACGTCGTCTTCATCAACAACCGAACGTGTGACCGAGTACGGAGGTGCTGCCCGTTCGTGGCGCCGTGATCAAGATCTTCTACGCGCTTTTGCAAGCGGCAAGTGAACGTCTACCGCAGCAACAAGAGCCTCATCTTGTAGGCTTTGGAATCTCTTCAAGGGTGAGACTCGATAATCCCCTCGTTGCTACCGTCTTCTAGATTGCATCTTGGCTTGGATTTCGTGTTCGCGGTAGGAAATTTTTTGTTTTCTATGCAACGTTGTCCTACATTATATTGCTTAGCATGACCAATCAACACGCAACAAATAAATAATATATCAAATGGAGATGTATCATCTCTTATGTGTATAAGTTTCTCTAAGTGGGCAATATCACAAAGATATTTATCCACAAAGAAACATGCACACACAAAATAGATACACAAGAAATATAGCATGATATCCAAGACGAAGTCATGCAATATACCAATAAGAACTTTTGCTTAATAGCATGGCTAAAGGCTCAATTTTATCTTATGGTACATTCATGAACTTCAACCATAAACACATAAAATACATCACAAGTATCAACAAGGGATAGAAGATAGTTGAGATGCATTGAGAAGGGCAACAAGTATCACAAACGAGGATACCAAAAGAAATAACTAAATTTGCACTTTCATCTATATTGCACACGTGAGAGCCTTGAGGAATTGATATGCAATAAAATTGCTAGATAGGCATAGATGGGATGGATGAATCATGAGCATGATTTAATATAGTTCCCAACAAATGCACTCATCTCAAATTACTCACATTCACAATAAAGATGTTTCATTAAGACTTTTGCAAGAAACACAACATTTGCAAATCAAGATATTCATGCCAAGATGCAACCACATGGTTGGATGCTAGAAAAATATGCATGAGAAGATACTTGTTACCGAGATAGCATTGGTGTGGATGTAGTAGATATGTGTTCGTTGACCATCCTAGCTTGCCTCAAGTTACCATTGAGTCACCACTTGTTCCCAAGAGTGAGACAAGCATCCAATGCATATCCATTATACCTAACACAAAGGTAAGTACAAAATGGTCCCCAAACTAATTGGGTCTGAAGTAGTTAGACACACTACAACATATAGGACAAACTCCACAATACTATGTGCATATAGATATGAAATTGAATTTAATGCACATCTTAGCCAAATCAGAATTTGATGGAGTTTACCCTATATATTGGATCAAAGAAAGTAACACATGCCATAATATATACATATATTAAATATGCATGCACAATACTTTCAAGAACCAAAGGAAGATACAATTTTGACAAAACACCAAATAAATCAAGAGACAATGGTTGTCCAAATTATATCAAAGAATCAAATCAACACAAGATTGACTCCAAAGACTTATCTCATTATAAGAAGCTAATTAAATCCAAAAACAAAGGAATGAGATAACCAACTCCCAAAAGAGCAAGGTTCCAACAAATAAACCAAACCCTCAACACTTTTTATGATGGCACAAAGTACCAAAAAGAAAATTTATGTCTCCCAAAACCAAATTTTTGATAATGATCAAGATATGTTAATCATTCTAAAAAATATAGGAGAGCTCCACCAAGATTAGTGCATTATCTAGGATTTTGCATATGAATACAAAATGCACAAAACTAGGATCATCATGCAACCTATATCTACTAAAATGCTAAGAAAGTTTGAATAGACAAATTAGATCCATAAGATGCAAGGAAGACACATGGGAGTCAAAGCACAACAAATTCATGGTAATAAGGAAATTTAAACACAAGAGCCAATGTAAATATGATCAATAAAAATATACCTCATAATAGATTGCCAATTGTCCTAGGACAAGAGGTATTAGGAAATATTTCCCGGTGGTAGTTTGTAAGTATATGTAAGATCATATTTACAACAAATAAAGCATATGGTAAAAGATAAGATTTAACCATCATGCAAAGGGAGTTTTTCTTGATAGCTTCAATTAGTCATACCAACATGCAAAACAATTAATAGTATTTATACCAACATGCAAAGCAACTAATAATATGACTTGAAGCACATGGTTTTCCAAAAATGTATTGAGGGACATGTTGTGAAAAACCATGCCAAGAAAAACTTTCACAAATAAGATCCACAAATATATTAGCAATGAAGCCATTTAAGCAAATTGGAGCTTGTTTGAGCAAACATGCCACATAGGAGAGAGATAATTTACAATATCAATTCTATGTGACACAACCTCAAATGTTCACATTTTCTAGGCTTGTAATATGCACAAGGCTTATTATTCCCCCATTATGTGATAAGGAATTTATTTTCACAAGAGGCAAATAAGATCCAACTAGATAAATTAATGGACATTAGAATTTGAATTCCCCATGAAGATGGCATACCACATAGAGACTAGATAATCTTGCAATATCAATTCTAAGTGATATTCCTCATGTACACAAATTGTTAGGATTGTGACATTCCCAAATGAATATCACTCCCCCAAAATGGGATAGTCCATTAATTGCTCAAAGGAGCCATATAAGATACAACAAGATGCAAAGAGGCTCCAACACAAACACAAGTATATGGTGTGCAACCCAACATACATAAACTTGATTTCACAAGAAAAGCAAGTAGGAAGCACAACATATACAAACACATGCTAGGAACAAAACTAACACATGCAAAGGGGCGAGTAAATTTCAATATAAATGAGTTGAGAACATGTTACCGCAAGGAGGAACATTGAATATATGATAGAAGCAAGATAACCAAAAAACTTGGTTTGAGATAATATAAATGATGAAGATCCCTTAATTCTTCATGATGTAGCCAAGTCTCCAATGCCCTCCAACAAGCACCTATTGATCAAGTTTTGGATTGTTGGTCCCCAACTAAGTTGGGTCCTAAGAGGGGTTAGTCACAATAGGCTTGGCAACCAAAATGGTTCTTTTCTTGACACCACTTTGAGCACCAACAAATTTGGCAAACACATTGCCACCCTCATCCTTACGAAGAGAATAAACATCATCAATGGTGATAGAGTTGGATGAGGTACCGATAGTGCAAAAGGAGGATATGTGGCCCTTCTCACGGCATATGTAGAAAGTTCTTTTCTTCCCCTTCTTCTCACTAGATTTCTCCACAATAGGAGAATTGGCTTGTTTCTTCTTGGGAAGTGGCATTTCTTCAACTTGAGGTTGAATATGAGTTTGAGCTTGAGGCCGCTTCCCTTTTTGCTTCTTCTTCAAAGGGCAAGATCTAACATGGTGTCCTTCAATATTGCACTTGAAGCAAACAATCTTGGCCGGGTCTTTGACTTGTACTTGGCCCTTCTTATACTTGTTGTTCTTGGACTTGTTCTTGTTGTTGGATTTGAATCCAAGTCCACTCTTGTCATTGGAGGATTGTTGTACACTCAACATCGTGTCAAGTTTGCATTTCCCTTCATGACTCTTTACCAAGTCATTCTTCAAAGAAGTGACTTGGGCCTTGAGCTCTTTGATTTCCTCTACATGGTTAGTAACAACACAAGTACTAGAGGAAGTAGAACCTTCATTGTTAGAGCAACAAGGCAAGAAAGATAATTTATCACAAGATTTAGCAATATTATGAGTGGATGAATTACTAGGACTAGCACATGGCAATATAACATTTTGAGTACTAGTGCTAGTATCCACATGAGGCTCACAAGGTGTTTCCTTTGATATGATAGCCTCATCAGCTAACTTTATCCTATCATGGGAAGCTACAAGATCCTCATGGGAGCTAGAAAGTTTTCCATGATTTTCTTCCAATTTTCCATAATTGCTAGTTAGCAATTCAAGTTGAGCCCTTAGCTGAACATTCTCCTTCAAGATAGATGCTTCACAAGAAGTAGAGTTAGTAGCACAAGCATCATCACAAGACATATCAAGAAGAGAGGGTAACATAGCATGCTCTTTTAAATATGAAGCTTGTAGTTGCTCATGTGACTTGGTGAGGATAGAGCGTTCGCTCTCCAAGGCCTTGTGGGCTTTGTCTAGATCATCTAGATCCATAACAAGTTTATCATGACCAACACCAACTTTGGACTTTTCATTTTTAAGCATTTTTAATTTAGCTTTAGCATGGTATCTTTCCTTAGTGAGTTTAGAAAATATTTCATTTTGAGACACCTTAAGGGTTTCAAGTTGCTCCTCAAGAGAGGCTACGGTCTCTTGTTCTTCTTCAAGATCATTCTTTAGGGATGCTACATCATTGGCATACTCTCGTTCAAGAGCACCCATTTTATCAATGGTGTTCTCATGCATCCAAATAAGTTTTTGGTTCTCAATAGCGGTAGTCAAGATTTCAAAGAAGTGAGAGCTAGCAATTTTATCTTTGCAAAGAACCTTGAATACACTCTTACCCTTATCGCGTAGAGAGACAACCCAATCCTCTTCTTCATATTCATCCTCATCCTTATCACCACGAGAAATATTAGGTTCCATGGTAGGAGGTACCGTGGAACCCTTGGACATAAGGCATATATGAGAACCGTGAGATAAAGATGAGGAGTTACTTGAGGCTCCTTTCAAGATCTTGTCTTGACCAATAGAATATTTGGTTTCCTCTACATTGTTAGTCACATAAGCACTAGAGGAAATAGAAGCATTTTTATCATGCCCACAAGACAAAGCAAGCATATCATCATGAGATTTATTCAACCAACTTACACATGATATGCACGGACTATCAACACAAGCATGTAGATCATTTCTCGTGCTAGATGTGTTGAAGTCCAAGGATGAACCATTGCAATGAGATATAGATGAAGGATAATAAATAGTAAGCTCAATACCAACATTGCAATTTCCATCACCACTCACCATATCATTACCTTGTGTCTTGCCACACATTGGTGAAGTGGATGAAGATGAGAACTCATCACGGCCGGAAGTGGAAGCAATGGAATCATCCTTAATAATGTTGGACACATCATATTTATCTTGAATCTTTATCTATAACTCATGAGCGCTCCAAAAAGGCAAGTATGGAAAAAGACCTATATCTCTCAAAGCATTCATAAGAACATTAGAAGCTTGAGAATTGAGATATAAAATTTTCTCATCCTCTAAAGATAGATTTTGTGAATCCATAAGAGGAGAAAAACCTATATCTTACAATTTTCTCCATATGAGGGTCAATGTCCCGAAAATGAATAAGCATGCAAATTTTCCAAACATCATAATTTGTGCCATCTAATATAAGAGTGTTATCGTGCACTAATCCTCTAGCCGACATCTTTACTCTCAAGGCGGTTGATACGTGTCAAACGTATCTATAATTTCTTATGTTCCATGCTACTTTTATGATGATACTCACATGTTTTATACACATTATATGTCATTATTATGCATTTTCTGGAACTAACCTATTGACGAGATGCCGAAGGGCCAGTTGCTGTTTTCTGCTGTTTTTGGTTTCAAAAATCCTAGTAAGGAAATATTCTCGGAATCAGACGAAATCAACGCCCATCATCTTAGAATTCCACAAAGCTTCCAGAACACCCGAGAGCCGCCAGAGGAGAGCCACAGGGCCACCAGACGGTAGGCTGGCGCGGCCCAAGGGGGGGCGCCCCCCTAGTGTGTGGTCCCACCAGGACTCCACCGACCTTGCCCTTCCGCCTACTTAAAGCCTCTGTCGCGAAAACCCTATACGAAAAAGCCACAGTACGAGAAACCTTCCGCAGCCGCCGCCATCGCGAAGTCAAGATCCGGGGGACAGGACTCTCGTTCCGGCACGCCGCCGGGACGGGGAAGTGCCCCCGGAAGGCATCTCCATCGACACCACCGCCATCCTCATCAACGCTGCTGTCTCCCATGAGGAGGGAGTAGTTCTCCATCGAGGCTAAGGGCTGTACCGGTAGCTATGTGGTTAATCTCTCTCCTATGTACTTCAATACAATGATCTCATGAGCTGCCTTACATGATTGAGGTTCATATGAGTTTGTATCACTATTCATCTATGTGTTACTCTAGTGATGTTATTAAAGTACTCTATTCCTCCTTCATGGTGTAACGGTGACAGTGTGTGCATCATGTAAGTACTTGGCGTAGGTTATGATTGTAATCTCTTGTAGATTATGAAGTTAATTATTGCTATGATAGTATTGATGCGATCTATTCCTCCTTCATAGTGTGATGGTGACAAGTGTGCATGCTATGTTAGTACTTGGTGTAATTGCAATGATCTATCATGCACTCTAAGGTTATTTAAATATGAACATCGAATGTTGTGGAGCTTGTTAACTCCGGCATTGAGGTGCTCTTGTAGCCCTACACAATTAGTGGTGTTCATCATCCAACAAGAGAGTGTAGAGTGGTTTTATTATGTGATCAATGTTGAGAGTGTCCACTAGTGAAAGTATGATCCCTAGGCCTTGTTTCCAAACACCGAAACTCCGTTTATTTATCGTTCGTTGCATGTTTACTCGCTGCCATATTTTATTCAGATTGCTATTACCACTCATATACATCCATACTACTTGTATTTCACTATCTCTTCGCCGAACTAGTGCACCTATACATCTGACAAGTGTATTAGGTGTGTTGGGGACACAAGAGACTTCTTGTATTGTGATCGCAGGGTTGCTTGAGAGGGATATCTTTGACCTCTTCCTCCCTGAGTTCTATAAACCTTGGGTGATCCACTTAAGGGAAACTTGCTGCTGTTCTACAAACCTCTGCTCTTGGAGGCCCAACACTGTCTACAAGAATAGAAGCACCCGTAGACATCAAGCACTTTTCTGGCGCCGTTGCCGGGGAACTGAAGAAAAGCTACACCACAGAGAATTGCCTCCCACGGCAACAAGCACTTTTCTGGCGCCGTTGCCGGGGAGGAAAGGTAAAAGGCACTCATACTCCGGTCCCAGGTAACTAAGTACTTTTCTGTTGCCGTTGTGTGTGTGCTCGAAGCTATTTCCTTTAGATCCTGCAATTGCATCTTTTTGTTTCTTGTTAAACACTAGTAAGGCATAATGGAAAACATCTATGAGCTTTTTATACTATTTCCTGAGTCAAGACATGAATGGTTTAATGCGAAAATTAAAAACCTATGGAACCTTATTTGCATGCTAGTAGCAATGATATTAGTATGAACGCTTTGAACACCATTGTTGCTAATGATATGGAAAATTCTAAGCTTGGGGAAGCTGGTTTTGATGAGCATGACATTTTTAGTCCCCCAAGCATTGAGGAGAAATTTTTCTTTGATGATGATATGCCTCCCATATATGATGATTATAATGGTAGTGGTCTTTTGGTGCCGCCTACTATGGAGGATAAATTTTATTATGATTATACTATGCCTCCTACACTTGATGAGAATAATAATGATAGCTACTTTATTGAATTTGCTCCCACTACAATTAATAAGAATGACTATGCTTATGTTGGGAGTAGTAATAATTTTATGCATGAGACTCATGATAAGAATGCTTTATGTGATAGTTATATTGTTGAGTTTGTTCATGATGCTACTGAAAGTTATTATGAGAGAGGAAAATATGGTTGTAGAAGTTTTCATGTTACTAAAACACCTCTCTATATGCTGAAAATCTTGAAGTTGCGCTTGTCCAGTTTTCCTATGCTTGTTGCATTATGCCTACATGACTTGTTTATTTACAAGATTCCTTTTCATAGGAAGTGGGTTAGGCTTAAATTTGTTTTGAATTTGCTTCTTGATGCTCTCTTTTGCTTCAACTACTATTTCTTGAGAGTGCATCATTAAAACTCATGAGCCCATCTTAATGGCTATAAAGAAAGCACTTCTTGGGAGATAACCCATGTGTTTATTTTGCTACTGTTTTGTTGTGTCTTGGAAGTTGTTACTACTGTATCAACCTCTCCTTATATTTATTTTATTGCATTGTTGTCCCAAGTAAAGTCTTTGATAGTAAAGTCAATACTAGATTTGGATTACTGCGCAGAAACAGATTTCTTGCTGTCACGAATTTGGGTATGATTCTCTGTAGGTAACTCAGAAAAATCTGCCAATTTACGTGCGTGATCCTCAGATATGTACGCAACTTTCACTAAATTTTGGCATTTTCATCTGAGCAAGTCTGGTGCCTCAAACAAATTCGTCTTTACGGACTGTTCTGTTTTGACAGATTCTGCCTTTTATTTCGCATTGCCTCTTTTGCTGTGTTGGATGGATTTCTTTGTTCCATTAAAGTCCAGTAGCTTTGTGCAATGTCCAGAAGTGTTAAGAATGATTGTGTCACCTCTGAACATGTGAATTTTTGATTATGCACTAACCCTCTAATGAGTTTGTTTTAAGTTTGGTGTGGAGGAAGTTTTTAAGGGTCAAGAGAGGAGGATGATACAATATGATCAAGAAGAGTGAAGAGTCTAAGCTTGGGGATGCCCCAGTGGTTCATCCCTGCATATTTCAAGAAGACTCAAGCATCTAAGCTTGGGGATGCCCAAGGCATCCCCTTCTTCATCGACAACTTATCAGGTTTCTTCTCTTGAAACTATATTTTTATTCCGTCACATCTTATTTACTTTACTTGGAGCGTCTTTGTGCTTTTATTTTTGTTTTGTTATTTTAATTCTCTGAATAAATACATGCTTGTGTGGGAGAGAGACACGCTCCGCTGTTTCGTATGAACACATATGTTCTTAGCTTTACTTTTAATGTTCATGGCGAAGGTTGAAACTGCTTCGTTCATTGTTATATGATTGGAAACAGAAAATGCTACATGTGGTAATTGGTATAATGTCTTGAATAATTTGATACTTTGCAATTGTTGTGCTCATATAAATCATGTTTAAGCTCTTGCATCATGTACCTTGTACCCATTATTGAATAACTACATAGAGCTTGTTAAAATCTGGTTTGCATGATTGGTTTCTCTAGAGTCTAGATATTTTCTAGTTGAGGTGTTTGA
>NC_061510.1:267874556-268007265 GCF_022539505.1 Lolium rigidum | reverse complement strand
AGTATATCTATCCGTCATCGGGATGGACAAATCCCACTGTTGATCCATATGCCTCAACTCATACTTTCCGGATAGTTAATCCCACCTTTATAACCACCCATTTACGCAGAGTGGCGTTTGGTGTAATCAAAGTACCTTTCCGGTATAAGTGATTTACATGATCTCATGGTCATAAGGACTAGGTAACTATGTATCGAAAGCTTATAGCAAATAACTTAATGACGAGATCTTATGCTACGCTTAATTGGGTGTGTCCATTACATCATTCATATAATGATATAACCTTGTTATTAATAACATCCAATGTTCATGATTATGAAACTAATCATCCATTAATCAACAAGCTAGTTTAAGAGGCATACTAGGGACTTCTTGTTGTCTACATATCACACATGTACTAATGTTTCGGTTAATACAATTATAGCATGGTATATAAACATTTATCATAAACTTAAAGATATATAATAACCCCTTTTATTATTGCCTCTTGGGCATATCTCCAACAGATTACAATGATAGTGGTCTTTTGGTGCCGCCTACTATGGAGGATAAATTTAATTATGATTATACTATGCCTCCTACACTTGATGAGAATAATAATGATAGCTACTTTGTTGAATTTGCTCCCACTACAACTAATAAAATTGATTATGCTTATGTGGAGAGTAATTATTTTATGCATGAGACTCATGATAAGAATGCTTTATGTGAGAGTTACATTGTTGAATTTGTTCATGATGCCACTGGAAATTATTATGAGAGAGGAAAATATGGTTGTAGAAATTTTCATGTTACTAAAACACCTCTCTATATGCTGAAATTTTTGAAGTTACACTGGTTTTATCTTCCTATGCTTGTTGCATTATGCTTCATGAATTTGTTTATTTACAAGATTCCTTTCCATAGGAAGTGGGTTAGGCTTAAATTTGTTCCATACTTGCTTTTTGATGCTCTCTTTTGCTTCAACTCTTATTTCTTGCGAGTGCATCATTAAAACTGCTGAGCCCATCTTAATGGCTATAAAGAAAGCACTTCTTGGGAGATAACCCATGTTTTATTTTGCTACAATACTTTTGTTTTATATTTGTGTCTTGGAAGTTGTTACTACTGTAGCAACCTTTCCTTATCTTTATTTTATTGCATTGTTGTGCCAAGTAAAGTCTTTGATAGTAAAGTCAATACTAGATTTGGATTACTGCGCAGAAACAGATTTCTTGCTCGTCACGAATTTGGGCAGGGTTCTCTCGTAGGTAACTCGGACAAATCTGCCAATTTACGTGCGTGATCCTCGATATGTACGCAACTTTTATTCAATTTGGGCATTTTCATCCGAGCAAGTCTGGTGCCTCTAAAAATTCGTCTTTACGGACTGTTCGTTTTGACAGATTCTGCCTTTTATTTCGCATTGCCTCTTTTGCTCGTGTTGGATGGATTTCTTTGTTCCATTAACCTCCAGTAGCTTTGTGCAATGTCCGGAAGTGTTAAGAATGATTGTGTCACCTCTGAACATGTGAATTTTTGATTATGCACTAACCCTCTAATGAGTTTGTTTTGAGTTTGGTGTGGAGGAAGTTTTCAAGGGTCAAGAGAGGAGGATGATATACTATGATCAAGAAGAGTGAAAAGTCTAAGCTTGGGGATGCCCCCGTGGTTCATCCCTGCATATTTCAAGAAGACTCAAGCATCTAAGCTTGGGGATGCCCAAGGCATCCCCTTCTTCATCGACAATTTATCGAGTTTCTTCTCTTGAAACTATATTTTTATTCGGTCACATCTTATGTACTTTACTTGGAGCGTCTGTTTGTTTTTGTTTTGTTTGAATAAATTCATGCTTGTGTGGGAGAGAGACATGCTCCGCTGTTGCGTATGAACACATGTGTTCTTAGCTTTACTTTTAATGTTCATGGCGAAGGTTGAAACTGCTTCGTTCATTGTTATATGGTTGGAAACAGAAAATGCTACATGTGGTAATTGGTATAATGTCTTGAATAATTTGATACTTGGCAATTGTTGTGCTCATATAGATCATGTTTAAGCTCTTGCATCATGTACTTTGCACCTATTAATGAAGAACTACATAGAGCTTGTTAAAATTTGGTTTGCATGATTAGTTTCTCTAGAGTCTAGATATTTTCTCGGTTAAGGTGTTTGAACAACAAGGAAGACGATGTAAAGTCTTATAATGCTTACAATATGTTCATATGTGAGTCTTGCTACACCGTTTTATACTTGAGTTTGCTTCAAACAACCTTGCTAGCCTAGCCTTGTATTGAGAGGAATTCTTCTCGTGCATCCAAATCCTTGAGCCAAATACTATGCCATTTGTGTCCACCATACCTACCTACCACATGGTATTTCTCTGCCATTCCAAAGTACATTACTTGAGTGCTACCTTTAAAATTATATTCTTTGTCTTTGCAATATATAGCTCATGGGAAATTAGCCTTAAAAACTATTGTGGTGAAGAATATGTAGCTATGTATCTTATTTCTTAATAAGTTGCTTGTTGAGCGGTAACCATGTTTCTGGGACGCCATCAACTTTTACCTTTGTTGAATATCATGTGAGTTGCTATGCATGTTCGTCTTGTCTGAAGTAAGGGCGATTTTCATGATCAAATGGTTTGAGTATGCATAATGTTAGAGAAGAACATTGGGCCGCTAACTAAATCCATGATTCATGGTGGAAGTTTCAGTTTGGACAATCAATCCTCAATCTCTTATGAGAAAATTAACTGTTGTTGAATGCTTATTCATTAAAGAGGAGTCCATTATCTGTTGTCTATGTTGTCCCGGTATGGATGTCTAAGTTGAGAATAATCAAAAGCGAGAAATCCAATGCGAGCTTTCTCCTTAGACCTTTGTACAGGCGGCATAGAGGTACCCCTTTGTGACACTTGGTTGAAACATATGCTATCAATGATAATCCGTGTTAATCCAAGCTAATTAGGACAAGGTGCGAGCACTATTGGTATACTATGCATGAGGCTTGCAACTTATAGGATATCTTATACTCCCTCCGTTCCTTTTTAATTGACTCGGATTTAGTACAAACTTGTACTAAATTCGAGTCAATTAAAAAAGAACGGAGGGAGTATATAACACATATGCTTTATTACTACCGTTGACAAAATTGTTTCTATGTTTTCAAAATGAAAAGCTCTAGCACAAAAATAGTAATCCATGCTTCCCTCTGCGAAGGGCCTATCTTTTACTTTATTGTTGAGTTAGTTTACCTATTCTTTCTATCCCAGAAGCAAACACTTGTATCAACTATGTGCATTGATTCTTACATGTTTACCTATTGCACTTGTTATATTACTTTGTGTTGACAATTATCCATGAGATATATATGTTCAAGTTGAAAGCAATTGCTGAAACTTATATCTTCCTTTGTGTTGCTTCAATGCCTTTACTAAGAATTTATTGCTTTATGAGTTAACTGTTATGCAAGTCTTATTGATGCTTGTCTTGAAAGTATTATTCATGGAAAGTCTTTGCTATATGGTTCAGTTGTTTACTCATTGTCTTCACCATTGCTTCGAATCGCTGCATTCATCTCATATGCTTTACAATAGTATTGATCAAGATTATGATAGCATGTCACTTCAGAAATTATCCTTGTTATCGTTTACCTACTCGAGGGCGAGTAGGAACTAAGCTTGGGGATGCTTGATACGTCTCAAACGTATCTATAATTTCTTATGTTCCATGCTACTTTTATGATGATACTCACATGTTTTATACACATTATATGTCATTATTATGCGTTTTCCGGAACTAACCTATTGACGAGATGCCGAAGGGCCAGTTCTGTCGTTTTCTCGCTGTTTTTGGTTTCAGAAATCCTAGTAAGGAAATATTCTCGGAATCGGACGAAATCAACGCCCAACATCTTAGAATTCCACGAAGCTTCCAGAACACCCGAGAGCCGCCAGAGGAGAGCCACAGGGTCACCAGACGGTAGGCCGGCGCGGCCCAAGGGGGGGCGCGCCCCCCTAGTGTGTGGTCCCACCAGGACTCCACCGACCTTGCCCTTCCGCCTACTTAAAGCCTCTGTCGCGAAAACCCTATACGGAAAAGCCACAGTACGAGAAACCTTCCAGAGCCGCCGCCATCGCGAAGTCAAGATCTGGGGGACAGGACTCTCTGTTCCGGCACGCCGCCGGGACGGGGAAGTGCCCCCGGAAGGCATCTCCATCGACACCACCGCCATCCTCATCAACGCTGTTGTCTCCCATGAGGAGGGAGTAGTTCTCCATCGAGGCTAAGGGCTGTACCGGTAGCTATGTGGTTAATCTCTCTCCTATGTACTTCAATACAATGATCTCATGAGCTGCCTTACATGATTGAGATTCATATGAGTTTGTATCACTATTCATCTATGTGTTACTCTAGTGATGTTATTAAAGTACTCTATTCCTCCTTCATGGTGTAACGGTGACAGTGTGTGCATCATGTAAGTACTTGGCGTAGGTTATGATTGTAATCTCTTGTAGATTATGAAGTTAATTATTGCTATGATAGTATTGATGCGATCTATTCCTCCTTCATAGTGTGATGGTGACAAGTGTGCATGCTATGTTAGTACTTGGTGTAATTGCAATGATCTATCATGCACTCTAAGGTTATTTAAATATGAACATCGAATGTTGTGGAGCTTGTTAACTCCGGCATTGAGGTGCTCTTGTAGCCCTACACAATTAGTGGTGTTCATCATCCAACAAGAGAGTGTAGAGTGGTTTTATTATGTGATCAATGTTGAGAGTGTCCACTAGTGAAAGTATGATCCCTAGGCCTTGTTTCCAAACACTGAAACTCCGTTTATTTACTGTTCTGTTGCATGTTTACTCGCTGCCATATTTTATTCAGATTGCTATTACCACTCATATACATCCATACTACTTGTATTTCACTATCTCTTCGCCGAACTAGTGCACCTATACATCTGACAAGTGTATTAGGTGTGTTGGGGACACAAGAGACTTCTTGTATTGTGATCGCAGGGTTGCTTGAGAGGGATATCTTTGACCTCTTCCTCCCCGAGTTCTATAAACCTTGGGTGATCCACTTAAGGGAAACTTGCTGTCTGTTCTACAAACCTCTCGCTCTTGGAGGCCCAACACTTGTCTACAAGAATAGAAGCACCCGTAGACATCAAGCACTTTTCTGGCGCCGTTGCCGGGGAACTGAAGAAAAGCTACACCACAGAGAATTGCCTCCCACGGCAACAAGCACTTTTCTGGCGCCGTTGCCGGGGAGGAAAGGTAAAAGGCACTCATACTCCGGTCCCAGGTAACTAAGTACTTTTCTGTTGCCGTTGTGTGTGTGCTCGAAGCTATTTCCTTTAGATCCTGCAATTGCATCTTTTTGTTTCTTGTTAAACACTAGTAAGGCATAAGAGAAACTTGCTGCTGTTCTACAAACCTCTGCTCTTGGAGGCCCAACACTGTCTACAAGAATAGAAGCACCCGTAGACATCAGCGGTGAAGCCTAAAATGAGAGACCTTGCTCTGATACCAATTGAAAGGACACGGATGTCGCCTAGACGGGGGGGGGGGGTGAATAGGCGATTTAAAAAATTTACGAGATGGGCTTAACAAATACGGAATAAAACTAACGTTTACTTTGTCAAGCCCAAAGCCTATATAGTATGGTTCACCTATGTGCACCAACAACTTATGCTAAGCAATACAAGCAACTATGTGATAGCAAGATATATAACTTCAAGCACGAAGGCTATCACAAAGTAAAGTGCATAAGTAAAGAGCTCGGGTATAGGAATAACCGAAGTGACGCGAGACAACGATGTATCCCGAAGTTCACACTCTTGCGAGTGCTACTCTGCATTGGAGCGGTGTGGAGGACAAGTCACTCCAAATGCACGAGGGCCACCGTATTCTCCTCGAGAATTCCCACCAAAAGGGATGTCCTCGATCCACAATGGAACCTTAGGGAGGTTACCGAACCCGCACAAAGCTTGGGGTTATCTCCACAACTTAATTAAAGGCTCCCAATAAATTGCCACAAAGGCTTTGCCTTGAAGAATCTCCACAACTTAATTGGAGTCCCCAAGAACACCACAAAGACCACAAAGACCACTAAGCATTGCCACAAAGGCCTTGCCCTTGAAGAATATCCACAACTTAATTGGAGTCCCCAAGAACACCACAAAGACCACAAAGACCACAAAGACCACAAAAACCACAAAGACCACTAAGCCGTCTAGGGTCCAAAGACCCAAGAGGAACAAGCTCCGGGAACAAGCTCCCGAAGTGAATATCTCACAAACTTTCACCACCACGTATCACCGCGGAGAAGTCAAACCGATGCACCAAATGCAATGGCAAGAACACCACAAATATTCTCAAGTCCTTCTCTCTCAAAATTCCAACAAAGCTACAAAAGCTATTGGGGGAATAAGAGAGGAAGAACAAATAAGAGGAGGAACAGCAAATTTCTCCAAGATCTAGATCTAGTGGATTCCCCTCACAAAGAGAGAGATTTGATTGGTAGGAATGTAGATCTAGATCTCCTCTTCCTTTTCCCTCGAAAAGATTCAAGAAGCATATGAGGAGTAGAGAGGAAAGGGGAAGCTCTCAAGGTCAACAATGGTGGAGAGCACAAAAGGGAAGAGGTAGCTGCCCAAGGAGGAAGAAGGGGGTCTTAAATACCCCCTCCCATCGAAATATGGCCGTTTGGGTCCTCCCAGGCCGGATTAGCCCGCATATTTTGAATCCGGGCCGGATTATCCCCCCCCCCGCCCGAAAACTACAGAAACACCAAAACGAAAATGATCATAACTTGAGCATCCGGACTCCGATTTTGATGATCTTGGGCTCGTTTCGAAGCTAGTAACAAGCTCTACAAGATCATGCAGGTAACCATCATAGTCCAGCAAGGTATGATAGAAATAAATGATGAAAGGTTTGACCTATCTAAAAAAGACATACCGGTAAAACCTCCAACCTTGAAAATGCAACAAGTTGCCCGTGCAAAAACCATTCTTGATGAACTAGAGCTTGTCATGAGAATAAGCACAAGCTCTAAAACATCACATAGATAAGATCCAAATAACAACCAAGAAAGATGATGCAAGGATGCAAATGTTTGAGCTCTCCGAAGGATACGATCGAGTTACTCAGCCGAGAGCCCTCTTGATAGTACGGCAACTAAACTATAAACCGGTCTCCAACTACACCATGAGACCGGTAAGAAAGAAACCCTATCAAGAGCAAACCTTAACCTTGCACGTTCCTCTTGAGCTCGATGATGACGATCTTGACCGCATCAAGATGGAACGCCTTTCTTGATGGTGTTTGCTTGACGAAGTCTTGTGGATTGCTCCCCCATAATCCACTATGGGAGAGTTTCTTCTTAGGCGCAACTTCACATATCCATGAACACCATATGGATGGAAAGCTTCAAGCAAATGATCTCTTCGAGTTGGCTCATCTTGAACTTGCACTTCATTTCTTCATTCTTCATCATGTTGATGTCTTGAAGTTAACTTTGAGGGCTCACTTCATCTTCAAGACATATTTGGCACTTGATATCCTTCATCAATTTCTTCTTATTGCAACCTTGAAGCCAACATATGGTTCAAGTATTGCCTATGGACAACTCCTACAAATATAACTTAATGCAAACATTAGTCCATAGGGATTGTCATTAATTACCAAAATCACACATGGGGGCTCCATGCACTTTCAGGAGTTGGTACTTGTTTTGTAGACGGCACATGGCAAGGCGATATGCTTTTGTGTCAGGACTCAGGAGTCAGGACTATACATCCTTTTATTACATTGCAGAACAAAAATAAGTTTATGTAGTCAATGTTATATGTGTGAAGTGTCATTGAATGTTACTCCAGCCGGACTGTAACCAGGGATAAATGGACATCTCGGATTGCATTTGGTATGGAGTTTGATGAAACTCAATTTATGTCAAGAGACATATATACTTAGACGACGGTTGGATATTTCTGACATTTTTTCGTGAAAATCTATGTATGATGACCTAATGAATAAGAATAATGGGTTTCGTTGAAAAAATATTAAAAAGTTGAAGGTGCCCCTAAAACTAAGGAAATTCACTTTTTATCTCTGGTGCATATGCTCCCTTTATCCAAAAACCAAATTTGAAGATGTTAAAAAGTTTAGAAAAAACTATTTCGCATGTATATCTCCATTTTCTATGTGCGTGCGGAATGTTCTGCTGAAAACCGACATTTTTTGCTAGTCCTTGAAAAATACATTAGATTCATCATCACTTTGGTGATTATCATATATGATTGGACTATCCAACCTTATTAAGAATCTTTTTAATTGATGCCAGGTAAAATAATACCATAACAAGAGTACTAGCAATATTAATCACTTACAAGAAACTAGACATGTCAATCTCTACGAAGTGTTGAACTAGCACAAATGTGAGTTGTTGCACGGAGACGCTCACCTAAAACCTGATGGCCCCTCCCTTCATGCAGATTTACAAGAGGTCCTCACTTGTTCTTATGCTTTGAGGGTGAGGGGGCGACTCGGATTTGGTGGACATGGATGTAGGCGCACCTATTTAGAAAAATCCAAAAAATACTATCTATTTTTTTTTGAAAAATTTAAAATTAATATCTTCATACGCATATTATGTTGATAATTACTCGTACCAATTCTCAAGTGAAAATAAGATTATATGTGATCTACACGAAAAAAAAGAAAATTGAATTTTCACATTTTATCATATTTATGTAGGTCATGTACAATCATATTTTTCGTTGAGAATTGGCATGAGTAAGTATCAAGATAATATGTACATGAAAAAATTATTTCAAGTTTTTTTTGAAACTTTAGATGGTATTTTTTCTTTCAAATTTTGAATAAACTGATGCGCCTACATGACTACATCCATGCTCCACTAGCTCTTTCTGGGTAAGGGACACAATTCATTATATATTAGTCTGGACCCTTCTCCACTCACTATGCGGTCGTAAAGTTGCACATATTTCATGCAACAAAATAGGGATTTGCACTTTTTTAGATATTGTATTTTATGATATGGATCAAAACCAATGAAAAATTAAAAATCTGTGAGTTTGATCCTCAAATATGTCTCAAGTAACAGTTTCTTGGATTCTTACTTATCACCAGCACCGGTGTAGTCACTGGAAGAGCCATCGGATTCTTCATCTTCTCAAGGTTACGGAGGCATTAAAAAAAGGTCACCATAAGTAAAAATAAAAGAAAAGGCAAGATATGGGCAAGTAGGGTCTCTTGAGGGGATGAGTATTTTAGTAGCCCTCGTTTTCACAATGGAACACAAAGCCCACAACACGGTAACATTACACTTCTCGAGTTGATACTTGTTTCTTAGAGGCTAGAGCACACGTGGCTGGGAGATATGCCTTTGCGTCGGGACTATGCAATGTTTTATTACATTGCACAACAAAATACATATAGTGTATGTAGTCAATGTTGTGTCGCTGAATGTTAGTTCTTGCCGAACCTTAACAGAGGATAAATGGACGTCTCTGGTTGCATTTAGTCCGAAGTTTGATGACGATCAATTTATGTCAAGAGCCAGATATACTTAGATGGAGGTTGAATACTTCTGGTGTTTTTGGTGTTTTTGTGAAATCTATGTATGATGACCTAATGAACGAGAACAATCGATTTCTTTGAAAATATGTAATAACCCTGATTTTCGGAGTTATTAATTAGTTTGTGTTAAATAATAATTGGGCTCTAATTCTGTTTATTTTTTTCTAATATCCAATGTTCAAGTGGGATATGATTAAGTTTTTATATGCATGTAACCAGCTTAGGCAAATAGATAAAGAAACAAAAAAATTAGATTCTTCAAATTTAAACTGGACTTTTTTTTGGCTTGTAGATTTTAATGAAAAAAATAAAAAATTACTCCCAGCACACCAACATATTGGTGCGCCGGCGGTAACCTTTGCTATATATGCAAAACCAGCCTGTCAGCCTCTTGTTTTTTCTCACTTTCTCTCCTCCTCCTCTTTCCCTCCTCCTCCTCCTCCTCCTCCTCTTTCCCTCCTCCTCCTCCTCCTCCTCCTCCTCCTCCTCCTCCTCCTCCTCCTCCTCCTCAACCCGCACCTCCTCAATCCGGTGACCTCCATCCGGCGAGTACTTCCCCAAGCCGTCGAGCTTCCTCCGGTGACCACCTCCTTAACCTCGTCGGGACCCCCTTCCGGCGACCACCCCCTCAACCTCAACGGAAACCACCTCATCAAGCTTCCTGGCGACCTCCCGTCCGGTGACCAACCTCCTCAACCCTCGCTGGCCACTGTGACGAACGTGAAGAACACATCACGACGAGATCTAGATCTAGATTCGTCTTTTTTTTGAATTTTGAAAAATATACCGCCGGTGCACTAGTCGAGTTACTGCCAGCAGACCAGGAGGTGCGCCGGCAATAAGTCGAGCTACTATCGACGGGCCAAGATGTGCGCTGGCGGTAACACGTTACTACCGGCTGGTTCCCACCAGCGCGCGTTGGTGCACCGGCGGTAGCCTTTTTCGTAGTAGTGGTCCAACGAAACTCATCTTGCCCATGTGAAAGTTGGACGAAAGCCAGCCGATGTAGCATTTCATTCCATGCTGTTAGATGGTCCCGACAAGATCTCTTCTGAACGTCACACGTACTGGGTGAGTTAGATTCCATAACCTTAGCTAAGGTATCACCCTTATGACGCATACTATTATATAAAGGCTGATACCTAATCATTTGTACTCCCAGAACTTAATCTCAGATCCATCCTTAATAGAGAATGATGCAAACTGGAAGATCATGGAGAGTAAGTTGTACATGAACAACATTCTTCATTCAAATTTTCTTCTCAAGTGCTTTTATTGTGCCTAAAGAAACATACAAGTGCACAATTTACAATTACTTTAGGTGTTAATTAGCTACCAGAATCTTCAACCTTGACAGCTTCCTTTCTAGGTAAATACAAGTGTGAAATCTAATTTGTTCAGTTCTTAGCTGAAACAAAATAAAAGTGAATTTGATATTAGTAAGAGAGGGGTGTATGCCCAATTCGTAGACAACAATCCCAGGTATCATCTGAACAAAATCCAAAAGGTTATATTGACAATACAACCAGTTAGCTACAGAGCCTAAGGATCTGCTAGAATTTTCCGGCACAAGATACAGCTCCAAAAACAGGCAGAAAGTGAAGAAAGATGCCGGCCGCTTGATTTCCATCAGCGTTTCCTCTGCTCCACCCTGCATGCTGTGAAGCCGCAGCCGGCAGCTCCTTTTTTTTATTGCCATACTTCTTGCTGGATCAGTGTGCAGCCATGTATATTTTCTTGTCTTTAACGGTTTTGGTAATTGCCCTGTCAAAATATGATAAGAAAAATAGTATAATGCCAAAAACCATGGACAGATTATCGGCACGTAGAACTCGTTTTCTCTTTCATTGACCAGTGGTTGCTTCTACTTGTTTCCGCCAAAAAAATGTACTGTATATATGTACAGATGAAGACGATATGTACGTAGTACAACCATTGAAAAGTATCCTGATGTCGACAAATTGAGATCGGAACTACAAACCATTGACATGGCTAGGTTAGCTGCATGTACGTACATGAATTGGCCATAGAAACCTAATTCTTGGCATATGGGAAAATTGTCCGAAAATGACGGATTCTCGCACCAAACACCGAAGCTTATCTTGTTTTCAGATATTTGTTCAGTTAAGAGGGATTTCGTTGGCAAAGAGAACAATTTGCGGAAACAGCCGATAATTTACAGTTGAGATGTAGTTTTCATATGATGGTAACACTAGAACATATGCATGCTGATGACATGGGCGGGCACAGGATAATGATAATGGGTATTCAAATTTACCAAAAAAAATCCAATGCGAAAGGTTCATGACATGTTCCAAAAAGAAAAGATTGATAGTTGTTCAACTATAAATGGAATTCGTTGATTCAGCTGGTTTCCACGCCTCTACATATGACACGCGCCGTCTACGCTCTGCAGCCTCATGTGGCGTGAGTCCCGCCTGTTGCTGAAACCTGCCACTTCGTTGGCGTCCTCGACAACTGAATCAGATCGCCGCATCAGCCTTGCTGAGTCGCTGGAGCTAGCCTCCGGTTAGACTGCTATAGCCTCATTGGACTAGCACGGAAGCATGGAGGATCTGAACATTAGTTGAATTTGTCTAGCAAAATATATTGGGTATTCAGCTGAATACCCATGAATAAGGGTGTGCCCGCCCATGGCTGATGAGGTATATATATGGCCTAGTTTAGTTAGTGACAGGAGTATCTAAATGGAAGAAGTATGTTAAGCTGACGGAGACTCTTTTTTTTCAACTTACTCGGGCCGCATGTTAAACAGTCACGCAGGCACATACAAAAGTTCTTAAGAAATCCTATTGTTACCTGGAGTTTATAACTTTTAGATCTAGATTTTTTGTACCAAGATAGTTCAGCCGTAAGTTTCTAGCTCCACCAATGATATGGAAGCAAACTAATTGAAACCTGAAAGGGTTACTAACTTTTGGCAGTCCCAAAAGTCAAAGTTCCATATATATTATATTTTAAAAAGGAGGCAAGTTTCTTTTTTCTCCGTTGGTCTCCCTTTCCCTCTCTTTTTTCCTTGTCCACAAATATATCCCTTTCCATTATTTATGAGGAGGCAGAGTCAAAATCATATAAGTATTTTTAATCTTTTTTAAAAGGTCATCTTTCCAAACGTTTGGAATGAAGCTTTAACAGCTCATTGCACCGAACAAAGCATGTGACAGGTGGACCGGCAAATGTTTGGTGCAATGTGATGTCCTGTGCATGTTTCCTCCGTTGATTTCACTCAGCTCGTGCTCTGAGATTCTGTTGCCGGGTTTCACTTTGTTTTATTAGTTTTAAGGATTCTAAATCGGACTGATATGCTAAAGAAAAGGTTGAGATCATGCATGAGACCTACCGTACACGGGACAAGGACATTTCTGGATGAGCGTCCGGAAGAGGAATGAAGGAGGAGGAAAAAAAGGACAATAAGCTTGAAGCAAGAGGGGGTAGCACGTTGGTGGTGCTACGTATAATGAGTTTCCCAACATCAGAGGATAACATAGAGTAAAAACGGTCTGCTGGGAAATCCGTTTGTAGGGAGTCCGAAAGTGGGCTAGAGAGCAAGATGTGAGGCGACTGTGGGAGGGGAGGAGAAGAGGGGAGGCGGAAGGGAGGGAAGAGAAGCAATAAAGGGAGTGAGCAGTGGCAGACCTAGAAATTGCTTGAAGCCTGAACAAGCATGTTTACGCTTACCATTTTTGGACAAAATAGTCGTATCAAATGACCTTCGGCAAGCCTGGTCGACCAACCTGGGCCGAAGGGCCGCTAGGTCCGCCCATGCGAACGTGAGGAGCCTCGAAGGGAAGGTTGAGGGTGTTGAGGCCCCGAGTGTCCCAGAGCAAAATGTTTCGTTTTGTGAGATATATTTTTTGTGAGTGCTGAAGCGTGTCATGCTTAGGTTGTTTAACCTTCATCAGCACCCACAGAATTTTAATTCCATACTCCCTCGATTCCTAATTATAATGTGTATAGTTTTTGGCATATAAATTAAGAAACACATATGAAGAGGCGGAATTGATCCTGCATAATTGACATGGTAAAATAGAGGTATTTTTAAAATATAAGGAAACACAAACAAAACCCTACAAAAAATCCACACACAATATACCTTGATCATATTTTGGAGACTTTTGGCAAAATACTATACACTTTATATCTATGAAACGGAGGAGTATTATGCTGTTCACACAAAACAACCAACTACTAGCAAACATCGAAATTTGACTAAAACACTGAACAGAACAAGCCTATCCTAATCCACCGCAGTGTCAACTGCGGACTCAGTCGTACTAGCTTCCATCCGTCGGAAGCAAGCGGGGTTCCGTACTTGTCCACGCTTAGTTCAACAGAGAGTTATCCGAGTTGACACTTGACACAGTCTCTTTCCGTAGAGAGAAACTTCTAGCACCTTCCCAACCCGACGTGCCAAGAATGGGAGAAGTATGCATATCAAAATGCGAATATCAAATTACCTCATCTTTTGTTCGGATGCGTCGCGTTGGCGGCGGGCATGGCGCCACCGCTGCCGTTCGGCCCGTGGTGTAGCGCCGGATTTTGCTGCTCGGCCTTCGCCCCTAGCGGGTAGTAGCCCAGCCCCTGCGCGTAATGCTGCCCAAGCCGAAATATCGATGGATCTCAGCCAAACAAGAAAAACGGCGGGAGTTTCGAAAATGATTTTGGCGGTTGCAGCTGGGACGGAACCTGGTGGTGGTGGTGGGACGGCAGCGGCGGCTGCAGGTGGTTGACGGCGCCGAGGAAGTGCGCGTAGTGCTCCGGCATGCGGTGGCCCGGCTGCGCGCCGGGCACCACCCGCTGCGGCGGCATGAAGGGCATCCGCGCCCCCATCTGCGGCAGGTACTGGTGCATGCCCGGGAACATCACCGGCGGCGCCGCCATCCCGCCACCCATCCACATCATCTGCACCTGCATCTGCAGCGTCTTCAGGTACTCGATCGCCTCGTCCAGCATCGACGCCTTGTCAGTCTGATCATCCATGGCCATGAAAAACAAGCAGATCAGTTAGCTACTACTAGATGACCTGTACTGGATCAGTTGGTGTCTTTGCAGGACTGGCACCTTGTTGCAGTGGGGTATGAGCTCCTGCAGAGCACGCATCTTCTCGTTGATCCTGTCTCGTCTCCTCTACAAGCGTCAAAAAAACATCAACGGCGTCAGTCAGGTTTGACATTCAGAGAGTTGACCAAGGGAATCAATTCGAGACGAGAAGAATCAGGTGACACGACCCACCCGCTCCGAGAGGTTGTGCACCTCGGCCGCGCGGCTCCTCCGCACCGTCGGGAGCTTCTGCGGCGGCTTGCGCTCAAGGGCAGCCGACTCCGACTCGGCGTCCTGCTTCAGTATTGCGCCGTCGTCGTCAGAACGACTAATGAAGCACGTTAAACTAAATAATGCGTTAAGGAGCCCAGGACGACAGGCGTACCTCGCTGGGGCTCTCGGTGGAGTAGTCGGTGTCGAGCCCGCGCTTGCGCTTGCTGCTCAGGTTGCTGGTGCTCGTCGGCTCGGTGCCGGTGGTGGTGGTCGTCGTGGTTGTCGTGGTTGTGGCGCCGCCGAAGCAGTAGTAGTTGGACCGCCCCGACGAGGAGGCGGCGGTGGCCTCGTGGCCCCGGCCTATGGCGTTTGCATTCCCGCTCCCCATCGCCGACGGCATGGCGCTGCCGCCGCCGTAGGCGGTGGTGGCGGCGCGGCCCTGCTCGCTCGCCGCGCCGCGCTGCACCTGCACCTGGTTGCTCCCGCAGAAGCTCGCCCCGATCGCGCTCAGCGTCGACGACGCGCCCTCATCCACCGCCGCCGCCTTCCCCGCCCGGGCCTGGACCAGGTCCGACAGCTCGCACGCGTTGTCCGCCAGGCTCATGCTCATCGACTGTTGCCTCTGGGAGCCGGACACGTGCGTGGACTTGGGCGGCGGCATCAGCTCGCTCGGCTTGCAGTCCACTTCTCTGCTCGCCTTGTCGGTCGCGGCCCCCGGCGGTGGTACGTCGCAGAAGAGGTCCGAGAAGATGTCCTTGTCGAGCGAGTCGGCGAGCGCGAACGGGAACCAAAGACCGGGGTCGTCTTCCTGCACCGCCGGCGCAGGCGCAGGCTTCTCGGGCCTTGGCGGTAGCTTCCGGTGGCCCTGGCTCTGCATGACGACGTGGCCGTTGCACCAGAGCAGCTCCATGAGGTCATCGTCCTCCCTGCAGCAAGAAACACACCATGCAAGAAAACAACAGCAGCCGTTAGTGAGGTGAGGCAAGTCACTCATCAGCAGATCACAAACTTCAACGCTTTAAGCGATCAAAGCACGAACCCGAGTGGCCTGGAGGCGTCCCCCATGTTTCCCCAATCAGGCACGAATTGGTTCATGGCTCAGATCATCGATCACAACTATCGACTGATGACGAGCTTCAGTTGTAGAGGGCAGAGACTGCAGAAGCAGAGGAAACGGCAAGAATGACATCACAGGGTTATGTCCAGGAATAAATAATTAGACTGTGAAACTGTGCTTCATCTGTAGTATGCGTCATGTATTATTTTTTTAATCTGACTGATAACGATAACAGGTTGCAGCATAAACAATTGGTGTCTCCTGCCTAGGATCCTGGAGCAGAGCCTGATTTGGCTTCAGATGAAGCAAAAGCAGCCAGCAGGGCATGTGCGATAGAGCAGCACCACTCCACCAGATACGGCAAATTAACCAAGGAAAGGAAATAATAATGTTCCAGAAATCCCAGATATGAAATTTGACAATAAGAAACAAATTTTAAAACACAGGGCAACTGGGTTATGCTGCGCAAGCAACACGTAGAGGAAAGAGGAAGACCAATGATGAGAAAAGGGAAGGTAGATGCAGCATGGGGAGCAAGGCGCCCTGAAACCTACCGGTCATGTAAACCTGCAGAGAGGGAGCACATGCAGAAGAGCAGCTAGCAACTAAACTGAAGAGCAGCTAACGGAACAGTGAAAAGGTTTTCCTTTACTTGTTCTTTAATCGACTGATCAATCAAGTACAGAAGACTAACTAGATATCATAGTATAAAAAACACTTTTTTTTTGTTCGGAAGATGCTACTACTAGTTTAAGAAGCTTTGCTCAGCAGTAAGACTAGGATTATCCTGTTGAAACCATTGGATATGGCAAAATCCACATCAGATTTGAAAAGAATTTTTTAAAGAAGCATGCATTAGCTAAAAAACACACAGAGAATACAGAGGGGGGAACAGAATCAATTAAGAAAGAAACACTAACCGATCTAGCTGCAAGATATGGTCCTCCCTCCGGAAGCTTGTTGAGGACAACACTCGCAGGTCTCAGCTCTCTCTACTGTGGAGACTAGAGAGCACTAGCAGAGGATGTAGCTTAGCTTAGCAGAGCTAGTTGGGAGGAGGAAGAAGAAGAGCGGGCAAGGGCAAGTAGTAGTAGCAGGGGAGCATTGGCTTGGCACCAATAGTGGGTTTTAAGCAGCCGCGCAGCATTGTGGGTGAATTGAACTGGATTCCCAGAGACAGAGATGGGGAGAGAAAGGGATAGAAGAGAAGGGAGGAGAGGGAGATGGATGTAGAGGAGAAGGAGAGAGACAGGCCGGGAGAGGGGTCCGGAGCGGACAGGGGAATGATTAGCTAGATAGAGGAGGAGGAGCAGACGTGAGTACACCTTGCACCTGCTGCATCGGGAAGGGGAGAGCGAGCGCGCATATATGCCGTTTTGTGCATCGTCCAGGACGGGGCCACGCATCGGATTTTGCCATTTCGAGGGTAACCTGGCGGGTCGCGCTGTGAAACGGCGAGCATGTAGCTTGCGGGCACGAGTGCCGTCCTGGCCGCCTCCTGGGTGTGTCCGTTTGCATCCGCGTGGATCGAAAATACGTCTGACACCCTCTCTAACGATGCGACGCAAAGTGATTGGGCCGTCCGCGGAGACGCAAATCTGCCGCAAATGTGCGCCAGGTTTTCGTCTCTGCGGACGCTCGGCGGACGCGCAAAGTGTCCGCTCGATTCCCCACCGGGCCTGCGAGTCTGCATCGAGGGCATCGCTTCGGCGGTCAGCGGTTCCGCGTCTGCGCCGCAGCCTTCGCCATCAATGGTGCGGCTGCCTGTTCTGCACGCGCACTGGCGGGCGGCGGCTGGGCTTCTGCGCCGCCTTCAATGGCATCGTATCCCGCGCGCGACCTCCCTTAAAAGACCACCGGCCGCGTTCCTCTTTCCCCCACACCTCCACTCGCACCATCACCGCCACAACGCCATGGGGAAGAAGAACGACTTCGAGGCCTCCGGTAGCGGCAGCAAGAGGGTGCCGCTCCCCGTCACGCTGGGGAGGCTAATGCACGGCAAATGGTTGCCGTGCGAGGGCTGTTCCGGCGTGCAACTGCCTGGCGGCTGGCGGCTTAGCTGCCGCCGGGTGCCCATCCCTCCAGTCCCTGCCCGCGAGCCTGACCGGACCGCGGAGATCCGGCGAAGGAGGCGGTACCTGCCGCTGGTGTACGCCATCGACTCCAACAGCTGGCGTACGTATCTGTCGACCGAGACGGATAAGAGAAGAAGGGCGGGCTTCATGGGCGACAGGGATTTTCCCTTCGGGGCTGCACCGCCGACTCGTCCACGAAGACAGGAGGCGCCGAGGCGTCGTCAGCAGGCGGCGACGCGCGCGCAGCACAACGACGACGACGACGACGACCGCGACGATGACGCCTACGCCGCCTACGACGACGAGGACGACTACATCGAGGCGCTCGCGTACCATAACGAGGAGGTGAAGGACGACAGCGACGACTACGTCGCGGCTGTCTTCCACGAATGGCAGCAGGCCGTGGTGGAGGGCCGCGTTTTCGAGTTCCCGGAGAACATGACGGACGACGAGATGGCAAAGCTCGGCGTCCTCGTCTCTGATACGTCTCCAACGTATCTATAATTTCTGATGTTCCATGCTAGTTTTATAACAATACCTACATGTTTTGCTCACACTTTATAATGTTTTATGCGTTTTCGGAACTAACCTATTAACAAGATGCCACAGTGCCAGTTCCTGTTTTCTGTTGTTTTTGGTTCCAGAAAGGCTGTTCGGGCAATATTCTCGGAATTCGACGAAACGAAGACCAAATATCTTATTTTTCCCGGAAGGTTCCAGAATACCGAAGGAGAGTCGGAGGCGGGCCAGGGGGCCACCACACTACACCTGGGCGCGGGCCCAGGTCTGGCCGCGCCACCAGGTGGGGAGGGCACCCTGGTGCCCCTCCGACTCCGCCTCTTCGCCTATAAAGTCCCTCGCGACCTAAAACCTCGATACCAATTGACGAAACTCCAGAAAGACTCCAGGGGCGCCGCCGCCATCGCGAAACACCGTTTCGGGGGATAGAAGTCTCTGTTCCGGCACGCCGCCGGGACGGGGAAGTGCCCCTGAAGCCATCTCCATCAACGCCACCGCCTCCATCATGCTCCGTGAGTAGTTCCCCCATGGACTACGGGTTCTAGCTGTAGCTAGTTGGTACTCTCTCTTCCATGTACTTCAATACAATGATCTCATGAGCTGCCTTACATGATTGAGATCCATCTGATGTAATCGGTGTTGTGTTTGTTGGGATCCGATGGATTGTTACATTATGATTAGTCTATCTATAAAGTTTGTGAAGTTATTGTTGCTGCAATCTTGTTGTGTTTAATGCTTGTCACTAGTGCACGAGTGACATGATCTTAGATTTAAGCTCTATACTTATTGCTTAGATTGTATCTACAAGTTGTTTGCACATGTCTATGTCCGGAACCCGAGGCCCCGCAGTGACAAAGAATCGGGATAACTGGAGGGAAGGCTTAGATATGAGGATCACATGTTTTCACCAAGTGTTAATGCTTTGCTCCGGTGCTCTATTAAAAGGAGTACCTTAATAGCCAGTAGATTCCCTTGAGGCCCGGCTGCCACCGGCTGGTAGGACAAAAGATGTTATTGATACGTCTCCGACGTATCGATAATTTCTTATGTTCCATGCCATATTATTGATGATACCTACATGTTTTATGCACACTTTATGTCATATTCGTGCATTTTCTGGAACTAACCTATTAACAAGATGCCGAAGAGCCGGCTCTCGTTTTCTGCTGTTTTTGGTTCCGTAAATCCTAGTAAAGAAATATTCTCGGAATTGGACGAAATCAAGACCCGAGTCCCTATTTTTCCCGAGCCTTCCGGAACACCCGAGAGCTGCCGGAGGGAAGCCCTGGGGGTCCCACACCACACCCTGGCGCGGCCAGAGGGGGGGCCGCGCCGCCCTATGGTGTGGGCCCCCCGTGCCCCCTCCGAGGCTGCCCTTCCGCCTATTTAAAGCCTCCGTCGCGAAAACCCTATTGCGAAGAACCACGATACGGAAAACCTTCCAGAGCCGCCGCCATCGCGAAGCCAAGATCTGGGGGACAGAGAGTCTCTGTTCCGGCACCCTGCCGGAGCGGGGAAGTGCCCCCGGAAGGCTTCTCCATCGACACCGCTGCCATCTCCACCGCCATCTTCATCACCGCTGCTGCTCCCATGAGGAGGGAGTAGTTCTCCATCGAGGCTCTGGGCTGTACCGGTAGCTATGTGGTTCATCTCTCTCCTATGTACTTCAATACAATAATCTCATGAGCTGCCTTACATGATTGAGATTCATATGATGATGCTTGTAATCTAGATGTCACTATGCTAGTCAAGTGAGTTTTACTTATGTGATCTCCGGAGACTCCTTGTCCCACGTGTGTAAAGGTGACAAGTGTGTGCACCGTGTGGATCTCTTAGGCTATATTTCACGAATACTTACTCACCGTTATGAATGGCGTAGTGAAGTGCTTATTTATATCTCTTTATGATTGCAATGTGTTTTGTATCACAATTTATCTATGTGCTACTCTAGTGATGTTATTAAAGTAGTTTATTCCTCCTGCACGGTGTAATGGTGACAGTGTGTGCATCCGTGTTAGTACTTGGCATATGCTATGATCATGATCTCTTGTAGATTGTGGAGTTAATTATCGCTATGATAGTATTGATGTGATCTATTCCTCCTACGTGGCGTGAAGGTGACAGAGTGTGCATGCTATGTTAGTACTTGGTTTAGTCGTGTTGATCTTTCTTGCACTCTAAGGTTATTTAAATATGAACATTTAATTGTGGAGCTTGTTAACTCCGGCATTGAGGGTTCGTGTAATCCTACGCAATGTGTTCATCATCCAACAAGAGAGTGTAGAGTATGCATTTATCTATTCTGTTATGTGATCAATGTTGAGAGTGTCCACTAGTGAAAGTCTAATCCCTAGGCCTTGTTCCTAAATATCGCTATCGCTGCTTGTTTACTTGTTTTATCACGTTACTACTCGCCACGTTATCGCTGCTTGTTTACTCGTCCTGGGAAAAGCACTTTTCCGGTGCCGTTGCTACTACTTATTCATACCACCTGTATTTCACTATCTCTTCGCCGAACTAGTGCACCTATTAGGTGTGTTGGGGACACAAGAGACTTCTTGCTTTGTGGTTGCAGGGTTGCATGAGAGGGATATCTTTGACCTCTTCCTCCCCGAGTTCGATAAACCTTGGGTGATCCACTTAAGGGAAACTTGCTGCTGTTCTACAAACCTCTCGCTCTTGGAGGCCCAACACTGTCTACAAGAATAGAAGCTCCCGTAGACATCAAGCACTTTTCCGGCGCCGTTGCCGGGAGGAAAGGTAAAAAGGCACTCATACTCCGGTTCCGTGTAACGAGTATTTTTCTGGCGCCATTGTGTTTGTGCTCGAAGCTATTTCCTTTAGATCCTGCAATTGCATCTTTTTTGTTTCTTGTTTACACTAGTTTGGCATAATGGACAACAATGAGCTTCTTATTCTATTTCCTGATTTAAAACATGGATTGTTTGATGCGAAAATTAAAAAACCTATGGAATCTTATTTGCATGCTCGGTAGTAATATTAGTATGAACGCTTTGAACACCATTGTTGATAATAATGTAGAAAGTTCTAAGCTTGGGGAAGCTGGTTTTCATGATCTTTTTAGTCCCCCAAGCATTGAGGAGAAAATTTTCTTTGATTATACTATGCCTCCTACACTTGATGAGAATAATAATGATAGCTACTTTGTTGAATTTGCTCCCACTACAACTAATAAAATTTATTATGCCTATGTGGAGAGTAATAATTTTATGCATGGGACTCATGATAAGAATGTTTTATGTGATAGTTATATTGTTGAGTTTGCTCATGTTGCTACTGAAAGTTATTATGAGAGAGGAAAATATGGTTGTAGAAATTTTCATGTTACTAAAATGCCTCTCTATGTGCTGAAATTTTTGAAGCTACACTTGTTTTATCTTCCTATGCTTGTCACTTTGCTCTTCATGAACTTTTTATTTACAAGATTCCTATGCATAGGAAGCATGTTAGACTTAAATGTGTTTTGAATTTGCCTTTTGATGCTCTCTTTTGCTTCAACTACTATTTCTTGCGAGTGCATCATTAAAACTGCTCGAGCCCATCTTAACGGCTATAAAGAAAGAACTTCTTGGGAGATAACCCATGTGTTATTTTGCTACAGTACTTTGTTTTATATTTGTGTCTTGGAAGTTGTTTACTACTGTAGCAACCTCTCCTTATCTTAGTTTTGTGTTTTGTTGTGCCAAGTAAAGTCGTTGATAGAAAGGTTGATACTAGATTTGGATTACTGCGCAGTTCCAGATTTCTTTGCTGTCACGAATCTGGGTCTACCTCCCTGTAGGTAGCTCAGAAAATTAAGCCAATTTACGTGCATGATCCTCAGATATGTACGCAACTTTCATTCAGTTTGGGAATTTTCATTTGAGCAAGTCTGGTGCCCTAATAAAATCCATATTTACGGACTGTTCTGTTTTGACAGATTCTGCCTTTTATTTCGCATTGCCTCTTTTGCTATGTTGGATGAATTTCTTTGATCCATTAATGTCCAGTAGCTTTATGCAATGTCCAGAAGTGTTAAGAATGATTGTGTCACCTCTGAACATGTGAATTTTTATTATGCACTAACCCTCTAATGAGTTGTTTCGAGTTTGGTGTGGAGGAAGTTTTCAAGGATCAAGAGAGTAGTATGATGCAATATGATCAAGGAGAGTGAAAGCTCTAAGCTTGGGGATGCCCCGGTGGTTCACCCCTGCATATTCTAAGAAGACTCAAGCGTCTAAGCTTGGGGATGCCCAAGGCATCCCCTTCTTCATCGACAACATTATCGGGTTCCTCCCCTGAAACTATATTTTTATTCCGTCACATCTTATGCACTTTGCTTGGAGCGTCGGTTTGTTTTTGTTTTTTGTTTTGTTTGAATAAAATGGATCCTAGCATTCACTTTGTGGGAGAGAGACACGCTCCGCTGTAGCATATGGACAAGTATGTCCTTAGGCTCTACTCATAGTATTCATGGCGAAGTTTCTTCTTCGTTAAATTGTTATATGGTTGGAATTGGAAAATGCTACATGTAGTAATTCTAAAATGTCTTGGATAATTTGATACTTGGCAATTGTTGTGCTCATGTTTAAGCTCTTGCATCATATGCTTTGCACCCATTAATGAAGAAACACTTAGAGCTTGCTAATTTGGTTTGCATATTTGGTTTCTCTAGAGTCTAGATAATTTCTAGTATTGAGTTTTGAACAACAAGGAAGACGGTGTAGAGTCTTATAATGTTTACAATATGTCTTTTATGTGAGTTTTGCTGCACCGTTCATCCTTGTGTTTGTTTCAAATAAACCTTGCTAGCCTAAACCTTGTATCGAGAGGGAATACTTCTCATGCATCCAAAATCCTTGAGCCAACCACTATGCCATTTGTGTCCACCATACCTACCTACTACATGGTATTTCTCCGCCATTCCAAAGTAAATTTCTTGAGTGCTACCTTTAAAATTCCATCATTCACCTTTGCAATATATAGCTCATGGGACAAATAGCTTAAAAACTATTGTGGTATTGAATATGTACTTATGCACTTTATCTCTTATTAAGTTGCTTGTTGTGCGATAACCATGCCTCCGGGGACGCCATCAACTATTCTTTGTTGAATATCATGTGAGTTGCTATGCATGTCCGTCTTGTCCGAAGTAAGAGAGATCTACCACCTTAATGGTTGGAGCATGCATATTGTTAGAGAAGAACATTGGGCCGCTAACTAAAGCCATGATTCATGGTGGAAGTTTCAGTTTTGGACATATATCCTCAATCTCATATGAGAATAATAATTGTTGCCACATGCTTATGCATTAAAGAGGAGTCCATTATCTGTTGTCCATGTTGTCCCGGTATGGATGTCTAAGTTGAGAATAATCAAAAGCGAGAAATCCAAAATGCGAGCTTTCTCCTTAGACCTTTGTACAGGCGGCATGGAGGTACCCCATTGTGACACTTGGTTAAAATATGTGCATTGCAAAGATCCGGTAGTCCAAGCTAATTAGGACAAGGTGTGGGCACTATTAGTATACTATGCATGAGGCTTGCAACTTGTAAGATATAACTTTCATAACTCATATGCTTTATTACTACCGTTGACAAAATTGTTTCATGTTTTCAAAATAAAAGCCCTAGCACAAATATAGCAATCGATGCTTTCCTCTTTGAAGGACCATTCTCTTTACTTTTATGTTGAGTCAGTTCACCTATCTCTCTCCACCTCAAGAAGCAAACACTTGTGTGAACTGTGCATTGATTCCTACATACTTGCATATTGTACTTGCTATATTACTCTATGTTGACAATTATCCATGAGATATACATGTTACAAGTTGAAAGCAACCGCTGAAACTTAATCTTCCTTTGTGTTGCTTCAATACCTTTACTTTGATTTATTGCTTTATGAGTTAACTCTTATGCAAGACTTATTAATACTTGTCTTGAAGTACTATTCATGAAAAGTCTTTGCTTTATGATTCACTTGTTTACTCATGTCATTACCATTGTTTTGATCGCTGCATCCACTACATATGTTTACAAATAGTATGATCAAGGTTATGATGGCATATCACTTCGAAATTATCTTTGTTATCGTTTTACCCGCTCGGGACGAGCAGAACTAAGCTTGGGGATGCTTGATACGTCTCCGACGTATCGATAATTTCTTATGTTCCATGCCATATTATTGATGATACCTACATGTTTTATGCACACTTTATGTCATATTCGTGCATTTTCTCGGAACTAACCTATTAACAAGATGCCGAACAGCCAGCTTCCGTTTTCTCGCTGTTTTTGGTTCCGGAAATCCTAGTAAAGAAATATTCTCGGAATTGGACGAAATCAAGACCCGGGTCCCTATTTTTCCCGGAGCCTTCCGGAACACCCGAGAGCCGCCGGAGGAAGCCCCGGGGGCCCCACACCACACCCGGCGCGGCCGGAGGGGGCCGCGCCGCCCTATGGTGTGGGCCCCCCAGGCCCCCTCCGAGGCTCCCCTTCCGCCTATTTAAAGCCTCCGTCGCGAAAACCCTATTGCGAAGAACCACGATACGGAAAACCTTCCAGAGCCGCCGCCATCGCGAAGCCAAGATCTGGGGGACAGGAGTCTCTATTCCGGCACCCTGCCGGAGCGGGGAAGTGCCCCCGGAAGGCTTCTCCATCGACACCGCTGCCATCTCCACCGCCATCTTCATCACCGCTGCTGCTCCCATGAGGAGGGAGTAGTTCTCCATCGAGGCTCGGGGCTGTACCGGTAGCTATGTGGTTCATCTCTCTCCTATGTACTTCAATACAATAATCTCATGAGCTGCCTTACATGATTGAGATTCATATGATGATGCTTGTAATCTAGATGTCACTATGCTAGTCAAGTGAGTTTTACTTATGTGATCTCCGGAGACTCCTTGTCCCACGTGTGTAAAGGTGACGAGTGTGTGCACCGTGTGGGTCTCTTAGGCTATATTTCACAGAATACTTACTCACCGTTATGAATGGCGTAGTGAAGTGCTTATTTATATCTCTTTATGATTGCAATGTGTTTTGTATCACAATTTATCTATGTGCTACTCTAGTGATGTTATTAAAGTAGTTTATTCCTCCTGCACGGTGTAATGGTGACAGTGTGTGCATCCGTGTTAGTACTTGGCATATGCTATGATCATGATCTCTTGTAGATTGTGGAGTTAATTATCGCTATGATAGTATTGATGTGATCTATTCCTCCTACGTGGCGTGAAGGTGACAGTGTGCATGCTATGTTAGTACTTGGTTTAGTCGTGTTGATCTTTCTTGCACTCTAAGGTTATTTAAATATGAACATTTAATTGTGGAGCTTGTTAACTCCGGCATTGAGGGTTCGTGTAATCCTACGCAATGTGTTCATCATCCAACAAGAGAGTGTAGAGTATGCATTTATCTATTCTGTTATGTGATCAATGTTGAGAGTGTCCACTAGTGAAAGTCTAATCCCTAGGCCTTGTTCCTAAATATCGCTATCGCTGCTTGTTTACTCGTTTTATCGCGTTACTACCGCTGCGTTACTACTGCTTGTTTACTCGTCCCGGGAAAAGCACTTTTCTGGTGCCGTTGCTACTACTTATTCATACCACCTGTAGTTCACTATCTCTTCGCTGAACTAGTGCACCTATTAGGTGTGTTGGGGACACAAGAGACTTCTTGCTTTGTGGTTGCAGGGTTGCATGAGAGGGATATCTTTGACCTCTTTCTCCCTGAGTTCGATAAACCTTGGGTGATCCACTTAAGGGAAACTTGCTGCTGTTCTACAAACCTCTGCTCTTGGAGGCCCAACACTGTCTACAAGAATAGAAGCTCCCGTAGACATCAGTTATGCAAGTTTCTCATTGCGAGCACGTATGACTATATATGGAAAACATGCCTACATGATTAATAATCTTGATATTCTGTCTTAATGCTATTTCAATCCTATCAATTGCCCAACTGTAATTTGTTCACCCAACACTTGTCACTTGTTATTGGAGAGTTACCACTAGTGTAGATAGCTGGGAACCCCGGTCCAACTCTCATCATCATATACTCGTTCCTATATGACATTGGAAGTAGTATCAACTATTTTCTCGGTGCCATTGCCTCCGTGTTATCTAGTATCGCTGTTGTGTTACCGTTACTATTGCTCTCATATTACTCGCTGCTTTCACATCACCCCTGTTACTAGTGCTTTTCCAGGTGCAGCTGAATTGACAACTCAGTTGTTAAGGCTTATAAGTATTCTTTACCTCCCCTTGTGTCGAATCAATAAATTTGGGTTTTACTTCCCTCGAAGACTGTTGCGATCCCCTATACTTGTGGGTTATCAGTCTCCGAGAACGACGCGCCTATGCAGCCGCCGCTGCCCCGGTACGCCACCGGCGTCATGCCGCCGGGTCTGTCGGAGGATGAAGCCCTTCGACTTGCACTATAGGACTCGGCGGCGCCACAACCGCAGCCCTGGGCGCCTCCTCCACCGCCGCCACAGCCGCAGCCCTGGGCGCCTCCTCCACCGCCGCCACAGCCGCAGCCATGGGCGCCTCCTACACCGCCACCACAACCATATCCCTGGGCGCCTCCACCGCCGCCACAGCCGCAGCTCTGGGCGCCTCCACCGCCGCAGCCCTGGGCGCCTCCTCCACCTCCAGCACCGCCGGCGCGCCCGGCGTACGCTCCCCTGGATGGCAACTGGCCGTGGGTGATACCGAAGCTCATCGTGCTCGACAGAGACGAGGAGCAACAGTAGGCGTTAGGTTTTTTTTTCATGTTTTAGCTATGTAAATTATGTTTCATGTATTAAAAAAATGATACGGCCAAAAAAAATGCGTCGTGCCGCTGGAGCCACCCCGGGGCAAACGGACGCGCGGTCGATTTCGACCATTTCGGCCAACGCAAACGGACGCGCGCGGACGCTAAAATGCGTCGCGCCGCTGGAGATGCCCTAAGGTTATCTCTACTGCCCTGACATATTTCAACATTAAATTTGTTTATTTTGATTTATTTGGGTCGCCTGCGTCTTTCACATTGTTTGTTTGTTTGGGTTGCGAGAAAATTCAGCGGGCCGATGCATCTTTTTCGCACTATCATTTTTTTGCGAAAATGTAAAAGCTTGCGTTTCGATTTTCGGAAAAGAAGTTTACATCACAAGTCTAAGACAGGGCCGGGACATCCACGCACCCAACACTTAAAACACGACTACGACAAAAGGCCGAAATCTATCGAGTGCTCCTCTAAGACAGTACAAAGTGAGCTCCTCCGCCAAACAGAACCCATGCTGATGAAAGTCGCACTACTCGTGCATCATCGAAATTACCAAGAACCTACCAGCCGCAGCCAAGGCGCGTACCAACCGGATCCCGCGAGCCCACCCGGCTCAGCTGGGAGCATTGCTGCTCCGGCCTCGGCCCAAATCCAGGGACACCGTCGGAGCAGCGGCTACCTCCTAGCAACCTCAACAGACGTGCAAGCGTGCAGTCTTCAGCAGCCCGCCATCAAGCACAGAGGCTAGCCCACCACTGCTCATCCAAAGCCCGCTCGCGCTGTCCGAGGAAGATCTTCGTCGCGCAAGCCACCACGATACCCCTCAAGAGGCCGGCGCGCCACCTGCATCGCAAGACATCTCCCATGCGGCCAACACAGAGAACCCCAAGGAAGAACCAATGGATGAACTCAAGTTCCCAAGACGACGCTGATGGCGCGTGAAGCACACGTCCGTTCGGAACCCCAAGAGGAAGGTGTGATGCGTACAGCAGCAAGTTTTCCCTCAGTAAGAAACCAAGGTTATCGAACCAGTAGGAGTCAAGGGCCACGTGAAGGTTGTTGGTGACGGAGTGTAGTGCGGCGCAACACCAGGGATTCCGGCGCCAACGTGGAACCTGCACAACACAATCAAAATACTTTGCCCCAACGTAACGGCTGAGGTTGTCAATCTCACCGGCTTGCTGTAAACAAAGGATTAAACGTATGGTGTGTAAAATTATGTTTGTTTGCGAAGAACAACAGAGAACGAGTTTGCGAGTAGATTGTATTTCAGATGTAAAAGAATGGACCGGGGCCCACAGTTCACCGATGGTGTCTCTCCAATAAGAAATAGCATGTTGGGTGAACAAATTACAGTTGGGCAATTGACAAATAGAGAGGGCATAACAATGCACATACATATCACGATGACTACTATGAGATTTAATCGGGGCATTACGACAAAGTACATAGACCGCTATCCAAGCATGCATCTATGCCTAAAAGTCCACCTTCGGGTTAGCATTCGCACCCCTTCAAGTATTAAGTTGCAAACAACAGACAATTGCATTAAGTATGGTGCGTAATGTAATCAACACAAATATCCTTAGACAAAGCATTGATGTTTTATCCCTAGTGGTAACAACACATCCACAACCTTAGAACTTTCTGTCACTGTCCTAGATTCAATGGAGGCATGAACCCACTATCGAGCATAAATACTCCCTCTTGGAGTCACAAGTATCAACTTGGCCAGAGCCTCTACTAGCAACGGAGAGCATGAAAGAACATAAACAACACATATATGATAGATTGATAATCAACTTGACATAGTATTCCATATTCATCGGATCCCAACAAACACAACATGTAGCATTACACATAGATGATCTTGATCATGATAGGCAGCTCACAAGATCTAACATGATAGCACAATGAGGAGAAGACAACCATCTAGCTACTGCTATGGACCCATAGTCCAAGGATGAACTACTCACACATCAGTCCGGAGGCGATTATGGTGATGAGGAGTCCTCCGGGAGATGATTCCCCTCTCCGGCAGGGTGCCGGAGGCGATCTCCTGAATCCCCCGAGATGGGATTGGCAGCGGCGATGTCTCTGGAACTATTTCCGTATCGTGGCTCTCGGTAATAGGGTTTTCGCGACGGAGAGTATAAGTAGGCGGAAGGGCAGAGTCGGAGGGGGTACGAGGGGCCCACACCATAGGGCGGCGCGGGCCCCTCCTTGGCCGCGCCGCCTTGTGGTCTGGCCACCTCGTGGCCCCACTTCGTATGCTCTTCGGTCTTCTGGAAGCTCCGTGGAAAAATAAGACCCTGGGCGTTGATTTCGTCCAATTCCGAGAATATTTCCTTTGTAGGATTTCTGAAACCAAAAACAGCAGAAAACAGCAACTGGCGCTTCGGCATCTTGTCAATAGGTTAGTGCCGGAAAATGCATAATAATGATGTAAAGTGTGTATAAAACATGTGAGTATTATCATAAAAGTAGCATGGAACATAAGAAATTATAGATACGTTTGAGACGTATCAGACGCCTCCAAGAAGGGTACGACGTCAAAGACGCCGTCGTAGCCCGATTTGGCATGCCAAATCTGAGGTTTTCACCCAGAACCTGAGACCTGGGCGAGGGAGGTGCAAGAACTCCTCGATGACGCCACACAGGAAACGGCACCCTCAGTGTCGCCATCACCGGCCCTGAAAGGCAGGGCTTTCGCCCGGAGCATGGTACCTCACCACTGCAAGAAGCGTTCGCATATCGCCTAGAGCTCACGCGCTGACCTTTCCACTCAAAGCACTAGCCTTCCAAGGACAACCCGCTGGCAGCACGCCAAACGCGCCAGATCAGGGGAAGCCATGCCCACAAAGGGAGGGCAAGCCGCCTGAGAGGGGCACCACCAAGCTGCAAGCGGCACAGGTGCCTCCATGGGAGGGCTCACCGTCCGCCCCAGATCAAGCGCGACGGGCCCAGATCTGGGCCGGCAGACCCGCACCACCACGATGCCAACTCTGGCCGCCCAGCACCGTCGCCGCCATCCCAGTGCCACCGCCGTCGCCATCTTCCCCAGCACCGTCGCCGAACAGACGAGGGGCTCCCGCCGTCGCCATCAGGTCCGCCCGTGTTTCCCGATGGATGGTCAGGAGGTGGAGATGCCCACCGGCGGCGGCACTGCGCGGGCTTTGCCCGGCAGCTCCGGCCACTGGCGACGGGGGAGGGGCGGAGGGGGTCGGGCTGAAGGGGGAGTGGTTAAGGAGTCGCCCCTAACTCGCCCGCGGGGACGAGCAGGGGACGAGTCGGGGACTAGACAGGTACAAGATTGGCCCGTCCAACCCAACAGGCGTTCCTGGACGAAGGAATAAGAACTCTTTTCGCACTATCATAGACGATGCGGGTTATTGCTGGCACATCCCATTCTGCACTGGCCCAAACCTCTGAGCGAACGGCCTCGTTCCGCTCATCAAAAAATACCCTCTATATGAATTTGAATCACAACATTACATTGTATACCACTTTGAATCATAGAAAAAGCCTTCTATTAATAGACGATTTTGATGGTGAATGAAAAATGCCCAATGTTCTTACCCTATATCTTACAGCACAAAAGACAAGCCAAAACAAGACTTGTATAACCCATGGCGAAGTGATAGGCACGGAAACACTGGACAATACAAATTCCACATCCTCAATTATCTATATATACACTTTTGGAGGCAAACTATCTCAGTCATCCTCCGGAAACCGGTCAGAAGCTCTTAATTTGGTGGACTACCTAGGGTTTACCAAAAATGTTCACGTGTACACTACACCGATCAATTCAAGGTCCACATAGACCGTCTCGAAAGCACACAAGTCAAAATCAAATATAAAATAGAAAGCTATCCAGGTTGATCTACAAGCTAGGCCCAACAAAGATAAGTATTATTATCATGTGCTTGTTTTTTTTCAATATGGGAGCATAGCTCCGGCCTCTGCATCAATAAATGCACACAGCCATTATCATGTGCTTATTTGTGTGAATAGTATTTGTACTGAACTTTTAAATTTCTTATATTTGAATTTTTCCAAACTAAAGTAACAAAAAAAATCAATGATACCACTAAAATACACCCACCGGTTCTTTTGAATTAAAACATATTTTACGACAAGAGCCCTTTTTATCTCTTTTCAAGACATTGCCCCTTAAAATGAAGAAACTAAGTTAATTGAATGTTCAAGAAAAAAATTGAACATATCAAGTTTACATCCATCCACGATTAACGGGTGACACTTGCATGAATGTAGTATAAGTATACTTGTTGTATGTTCATGTATTTTGTAGTATCATTGTTTGTTCTGATTGAAATGTCCAAACCGAGCGGTTATACAAATATCTTGATCGCGGTTTCTAGTGTGTGACATATGAGAAAATAGAAAACTCTTGGGTACATAATGTGTTTAAGGCCGAGAACAGTTTCATAGCCTCATTGGCATGTTTCTTTACTTATTGTGTGGTACTCAAATAGGTCTCACATCCACAGTAAATTTAGTCTACAGATAGTATCGCTTATATACGTGAACATTTTGTATTGCTTCACGGTACTTTACATAGCCCGAGGTAAAATTGTTATGTTATCCTGTTTTCGTGGCATGTATTCTTTTATTCGTACCATATTATTGATGTTCCTGTGACTAATTACTTTGTCACGTTGTCTGTCCGTCCAGATGACGAAGAACATTATAATATCTAAGTGGACCTCCATCGTCAGAGGAGCAAATATCAGTCTTCACACAACAAGAACTATGGCATGGTTTTCGGTATACCAATAGATCACTTTTATAGTTACCTAATTACATGATAGTGTTTGATGACCTTATAGTAACCATCCAATTCTCTATTAGTCTCATGGTCCAATGAAGCTAGTTGATGATAATATATGACGTGAGAAAATAGCGGGAAAGTGTTTTGCGGTATATCGGTGGGGTTTCTCCAACATCATTGTTTACGCCAACCAATGTTGCCCTCACATATTACCCGCAACCTCTTAGCATTTTACTTGTGCCCATAGTCAAGAAAACAAGATTATAAATATTATACGAATTATTCTTAATTAGGGGACTCTATTGACGTTTATTATTTCAAACATGTAACTAGTTTTCTCCCAAATCACAATATTCGGAAATAGTACAGTTGTAGCATGGAAATATAAACTTTAATTATGAAAGAAGAAATATAAATAATAAACTTTTATGATTGCCTCTAGGTCATATTTCCATCATCAAGGTCATCACCATCTCGTTCAGGGCCATGCACGATTATGACGACAGCGGTTGCGGTGAAGCTGCATTTCGCGGTGGTGATAACTTCTTCGGCCGGAGAATAATGATTGCCGCTAAATCATCTCGGCCATGACCAAAGTTCAAGGTTTTAGGCCGGATCAAGTTCAAGCCAAAACGGTTTTTGTTAGGGATGGTGCCCTAGAGGCTCCACTTTCCCACTAAGTATCTACTGTATAACTTAAGTCGTCATGTATGAAATAGTGCACTGCAGCCGGATGTGATCCAGATAGGGAACATGTGCCTAATTATCATCTTCGTTCTCAGCCGTTTGAGGTTCTGCTGGACACACTACCAAGACCAATGTGTTGTGTGATCCAGATAGGGAACATGTGCCTAATTATCATCTTCGTTCTCAGCAAATTTTGAAGTTGCTCTGATTTTATCGTCCTATGCTTGTCATTTTGTTCTTTGTGAATTTATTTGTGTACAAGGTTCCTATGCATAGGAAGTGGGTTAGACTTAAATGTGTTTTGAATTTGCTTCTTGATGCTCCTTCTGCTTCCTTTCCTATTTTCATGAGAGCATCATTAAAACTATCACGCCTAGCTGAAAGGTGTTAAAGAAAAACACTCTTGGGAGATAACCCATGTTTTATTTCTGTAATTTTTCCTTTGTTTAGTCTTGGAAGTTATTACCTCTGTAATAACCTATCCTCATCATTTTATTTCCTTTTTGTGCCAAGAATAGCCTCTAATAGGAAGAAAGTAAGATTTGGGAAGTTGCTCCCCTGAAAACAGATTCTGTGCTGTCACCATAAAAATTCGTATTCCCAGCCAGAACGTAATTTTGAGCTGCCAATATTTGAGCATAAGCCCCATGTTATTATCTACCTTTCGTTAGTTTTGAACTTTTCGATTTGAGCAACAAAAGATTTTCGGGAAAATCGATCTTTACCTGCTGTTTTGTTTTGACGAATTTCTGCCACTGTTTGCGTTTGCCTCTTAATTTCTTTCTTTTTTTAGTTCTTTTGAGAGAAAGAGCTTTTTGAAGAAGTCTCTACAGTAGCTAATGTTTTAATAGATGTTTGATATATGTTAGAACTAAATTCAAGTGGATTTGTTATTTTGATTGCACTAATGCTGCTAATAATAATTGTGTGAAGTTTTATATGAAAGAAGTTTTCAAGTGTAGGGAGAGAAGAATGATGTAAGGAGATAAAGTATGGACAAAATCTCAATCTTGGGGATGTCCATTTCACCCCAATAAATATCCAAGAGATACAAGTGTCAAAGCTTGGGATGCCCAAGGCATCCCCTCTTCATCAACAAAGCAACATGAGGTCATCTTTCTATGTGTTATATTTTTATTCCTTCATGTACTATGTGTTGTTTTTGGAGTGTCTTTATTTTTGTTTTTAGTTTTCTTTAGTTTTATTTACTGTAGCATATGGTTGGATCCTATCATTCTTGTGTGGGAGAGAGACACGCTCCATTTTCATTGCATAGAACGCTCTAGTTTTCGCTCTTATTGTTCTACGAGTGTTCTAGTTTGCTAGTACTGCGTTTAGCTCTTCTTCTTCCACTCGTATTTTGTTCAGAGTTTGTTAGTTTTCTTTATTTAGGTATGATATATTATCTCTCTGATCTTTACTGATTATTATCTATGAGATTTGTTTCAAATAAATTGATTGGTGTTTGAGACGAGTAAAATGTATCATGCTTATAGTGATGCAAAAAAAAGCTTGTCTAGACTGTGGCATGTCATGTTGGATGTTATTTTTATTATATGCTTAGTATTTATTGTTGTAGCATGACTTGTCTCAAATATCTGAGAGTGCTTCATGTGCTATTGAAAGAATCATGTGTTGTTTCCATCATAAAAAGCTTAATATTGTGGTATTCTCCTTTGATGCTTTATTGGGTTGACTTGGCACATGCTTACACCATGTTATGACTACAAACCAGTCAACTAAAGCCTCTATGATCGTTTAGTTCTTGACTTGTAATATCACTTTATGCTTTGATTAATAATGTTTTTTCTCTATGCATGATTATGACCATTATTGCTCTCTTAGTTGGTCGCTCCCAGTCTTTTGCTAGCCTTTGCCTGTACTGAGTATGAGCTCTACTCGTGCATACAACCACCAAAAAACCAAAGTTGCCAATTGTGTCCACCATATCTACCTACTAGCATCATTGCTATTCCAAGTATATTCATCATGTTTTTATACATCTTCCAAATTAAATCTTGTCATGAGGAAATTAGTTAGTAAAGCTCCCACGAACTTGATGGCACATTTACTTTCTTGCACTTAATAAACTTGAGACATTATGACTTGATACGTCTCAAATGTATCTATAATTTTTTATGCTACATGCTTCTTTTACACCAATTCATATGTGTTTTGTTTACACTTCGTTGCACTTTTACATGATTTCCGGCACCAACCTATTAAAAAGATGCCACAGTGTCAGTTCCCTATTTTTTGCTGTTTTTGTATTTCAGAAAAGTTGTACAGGAAATATTCTCGGAATTGGACGAAACAAAAGCCGAAGTCAATATTTTTACTGAAACAAAGACAAAGTCCAGAGGGGGGACAAAGAGGCGCACCAGGGCGCCCAGACCACCCCTAGGCGCGGCCTAGGCCTGGCCCGCACCTAGTGTAGGAGTGGGGCCACCAGGCGTCCCACCGACCTCAATCCTCCGCCTATTTATACATCTTCTCTGGAAAATCCTGGATACCCGAGCCTCCATCCACGGAAAGTTTCGTCGCGTCCGCCATCGCAGAACCCATCTCGGGGGTTTTTAAAGCTCTTCCCGGCACACTGCTAGAGGGGGAAATCATCGTCGGAGGCATCTACATAGCCATGCCCACCTCCGTAGTGATACGTGAGTAGTTCATCCCTAGACTATGGGTCCATAGCAGTAGCTAGATGGTTGTCTTCTCCACTTTGTGCTTCATGTATCGATCTTGTGAGCTTCCCTACATGATCAATATCATCTTTATATAATCCTATATGTTTGGTTTGCTGGGATCCAGTTAATGTTGAATACTATGTTGTATATTCATGTCATATGTTATTTGTGGTCTTGCATGCTCTCTGTTGCTAGTAGAAACTCAAGCCAAGTGGACACTTGTGACTCCAAGAGGGGGTATTTATGCTCGATATTAGGTTCATGCCTCTAGTTTCCTTGGAGAGTGACTTTATAACTTCTAAGGTTGTAGATGTGTTTCTACTAGGGAGAAAACAACAATGTTTTATCCAAGTGTAATTCTATTATTTACTTTACACACATTGCTTAATGCGATAGTCTGTTGCTTTTAACTTTATACTGGAAGGGGTGCGGACACTAACCTGAAGGTGGATTATTAGTCATAGATGCAGTTGGATTACAGTCTATGTATTATGTTGTAATGCCCAATACCAAATATCATAGTAATCATCTTGTCATGTATGGTCGATATTCTGTCAACTGCCCAGCTGTAATTTGTTCACCCAACATGCTATTTCTTTATGGAGAGACACCTCTAGTTACCTGTGTACCCCGTTCCTATTTCATTTACCGATAAATTCAACTGCAATCTTGTTCTGTTTACTTTCTGCAAACATCTCCTTCCATTTTGATACGTCTAATTCTTTGTGTTTAGCAAACCGGTGAGATTGACAACCTCACTGTAAGTTGGGGCAAATTACTTTGGTTGTGTTGTGTGCAGGTTCCACGTTGTTGCTGATGCAGGTAGTGCGCTCTGCCACTAGTCAGCTAGCAACACCTTCAGAAGTCACGCCTTTCTTCTACTAGTCGATTAAACCTTGGTTTCATACGGAGGGAAAACTTGATGTCGTGCTCATCACACCTTCCTCTTGGGGTTCCCCAACAGCGTGTCCGCATACGACGAGTACACGCCATCAAGCTTGTTTTCTGGCGCCGTTGCCGGGGAGAAAGAGGATTTCTGCAAGGGGAGTCTCTCATCTCCAATCCTTTTACTTTGTTATAGTTTGCTTAGTTTACTTTATTTTGTTTTGTTTGCTTTTTTATATTAAAAACACAAAAAATAGTTTCTATTATAGCTGTTATTTTTGTTTCTTAGTTTATTCCATGCTTACTTTTCATGTTGATGTTTCTTGTTTTTATTTTTCACTAGTTAGGCTTAATGGAAAACAACAAAAAAATTAAAGAACTATATAGTATTTATCTTGAGTTAGGACATGAAATGTTCGAAGAGAATATTAAAAAACCTATGAAACTTTATTTGCATGCTAATGGCATTGTTATTAGTACAAATTCTTTGAACACTATTATTGCTAATGCTATGGAAAAGTCTAAGCTTGGGGAAGCTAGTTTTCATGAAAATAATATTTTTAGTTCCCCCGCTTTAGAGGAGAAAATTTGCTATGATGATTACAATGATGAATATGATATTTTCAGTCCACCTACTATTGAGGATAAAATTAATTATGATTACAATATTTCTCCTATATCTGATGATTTATGGTGATGAGAATAATAATGATATCTATTTTGTTTAATTTGCTCACACTACAATTAATAATAATGACTATGCTTATGTGGAGAGTAATAATTATTTTGTTCATATGGCTCATGATAAGAATGTTTTATGTGATAGTTATATTGCTGAGTTTATTCATGATGGTACTGAAAGTTATTATGAGAGAGGAAAATATGGCTGTAGAAGTTTTTATGGTACTAAAACACCTCTCTATATGCTGAAAGTTTTGCAGTTAATTAATCTTATTTTTTCTTCCTATGCTTGTCACTTTGTTCTTTGTGGATTTATTTCTGTACAAGATTCCTATTCATAGGAAGTGGGTTAGACTTAAATGTGTTTCATATTTGCTCCTTGATGCTCTCTTCTGCTTCAATTCATATTTCTTATGTGAGCATCTTCTCAAACTGTTGTGCCTAGCTGAAAGGCATTAAAGAAAAGCGCTTACGGGAGACAGCCCATATTTTATTTACAGTAAATTTTTTTGTTGACTCTTGGAAGTTATTACTACTATAATGACCGCTCCTTATCCTTTTTATTTTGTTTTTGCGCCAAGAATAGCCACTAATAGGAAGAAAGTAATGATTGGCGAAGTTGTTGTCCTGGAAACAGATTCTGTGCTGTTACCATAAAAATTCCTAAAAATATCCAGAGCGGAATTTGGAGCTATCATTTTTTGGAACATGCCCCAGGTTATTATATAACTTTCATTAGTTGACCACCTATCGAGATAAGAAACAGATGATTTTCAAACATTTCGATATTTACCTGCTATTCTGTTTTGACAGATTTCTGCACTATTTGCATTTGCCTCTTAAATGTCTTTCTTTTTTAGTTCTTTTGATCAAAGAGCTTTTTGGAAGGTTACTACAGTAGCTTATGCTAATAGATGTTTGACATATGTTAGTACTGAACCCAAGTGGGTTTGTTTATTTTGATTGTACTAATGCTGCTAATGAAGAATTGTGCGAAGTTTTTGTATGAAGGAAGTGTTCAAGTGTAGGGAAAGAAGAATGATGTTATGAGATGAAGAATGAACAAAAGCTCAAGATTGGGGATGCCCCTGCACCCCAATACATATTCAAGAGGTACAAGCGGCAAAGCTTGGGGATGCCGGGCATCCCCTCTGTGCGCTATATTTTTATTGCTTCATACGCTATGTGTTGTTCTTAGAGCGTCTTTATTATTGTTTGTTGTTTAGTTTAGTTTTGTTTGTTGTAGCATATGTTGGATCCCGGCACATTTGTTTTGGATAAAGACCCGCTCCTTTTTAATTGCATGGAACGCTCTAGTTTTCGTTGTTATTGTTCTACGAGTGTTCTAGTTTTCTAGTACTGCGTTTACTCTTGTTCTTTCACTTGAATTTAAGAGCACGTTAGTATTCTTTATTTGTGTATGATTAGATCTCTGGTTCATAATGAATTTCATCTCTAAGAGTTATTTCAAATAAGTTGATTGGTGTTGGATACGAGTAAAATATTTCATGACTATAGTGATGCAAAAGGAAGCTTGTTTAGACTGTGGCATAGACTTTGGCATGTTAAGTTGGATTTTATTCTTGTCATATGCTTAGTATGTATTGTTTTAGCATGACTTGTTTCAAATAGCTGAGAGTGCATAATGTGTCATTAAAAGAATCATGTGTTGTTTCTATCATAAAAGCATAGTATTGTGGTATTCTCCTTTGATGCTTTATTGGGCTGACTTGACGCATGCTTATAACATGTTATGACTATAACCAGTCAACTAAAGCCTCTATGATCATTTAGTGTTTATTTGTAATATCACTTTATGGTTTGATTTATAATGTTTTGTCGCTATGCATGATTATGACCATTATTTCTCTCTTAGTTGGCCGCTTCCAGTCTTTTTGCTAGCCTTCACATGTACTGAGTATGAGCTCTACTCGTGCATCCAACCACCAAAAACCAAAGTTGCCAATTGTGTTCACCATATCTACCTATATGTGGTATTTCAGCGCCACTCCAAAGTAAATTTCTTGTGTGCTACCTTTAAACCTTCAAAAATTATCACCTGTTTTGTGTAAATTATAGCTCATGGGAAGTAGTCTAAAAACTATTGTAGTAAGTATTATATCCTATACATTTTTAGTTCTTATAAGTTGCTTGTTGTGTGATAACCATGCTGTCATGGGGAACACCATCAATATGCCTTTGTGGAATATCATGTGAATTACTATGCATGCTCATCTTGTTTGAAGTAAGGGAAATTTACCATGAGTTGCAAAGATTCGAGTATGCATATTTGTTAGAGAGGAACATTGGGCCACCAACTAAAGCCATGTTCACATGCTGGATGTTTTAGCTAGACATAAATCCAAATATCTGTTGTCCTTGGTTTCCCGGTATGGATGTCTAAAAAGTTGAGATTCATCAAAATTACAAAATCAAATGAGATTCATCTACTATGACCTTTGTACAGGAGGCAAGGAGGTACCCCTTTGTGACACTTGGTTAAAACATATGTATGTGATGAAAATCCATGGAAGTCCGAGCTCCTTAGAACAAGGTGTGAGCACTATTGGAATATTATGCATGAGGCAAGCAAAATTATAGGAAGTAATTATGCATAAGGCATACTATTTATCACTACCATTAACATAAGTAGCACCTCTCAAAATAAATATTTTCAACACTCCTATTGCTTTTAAAATAAAAAAGCTCTAGCACATGGGTAATCTCTGCATCTCTCCGCGAAGGGCATTTCTTTTACTTTCATGTTGAGTCTTCACCTTCAACCTTATGCACCGATTAAGATAGCATAGTTGTCATTCTTAGAGCAATGTGAATAGTCCCAAAATTATTATTGATTGATTCATGATTGTGCTATTGCTTGCTCTCAAATTATTTGTATCTAGTCACCCTCTCAACTTTGATGGTATCCTTGCATTTATGTTTTGCAATTCCATAAGGACATGTTGAGTACCACTTTGTTATGTTTACTCTATGCATATAAACACGCAGTTGCTTTCAATGCACTATTATTCATGATCCTTTGTTTGGGTTACTCTTCATGTTATAACAAAGTTGCTAAGTTCAATTGAATTATATCTATCATGCCTATGTTAGAGTACTTAGATCCCAGCTCACAACGCTTTACATGCTTGATCAAGATTGTGTTGGCTTCATTGTCACCTCAAAAATTATTTTGTTATCACTTAGCTACTCGAGGACGATCAGGAGTTAAGCTTAGGGATGCTGATACGTCTCAAACGTATCTATAATTTTTCATGCTCCATGCTTGTTTTACACCAATTCATATGTGTTATGTTTACACTTTGTTGCACTTTTACATGATTTTCGGCACTAACCTATTAACTAGATGCCACAATGCTAGTTCCCTGTTTTCTGCTGTTTTTGTATTTCAGAAAAGTTGTACAGGAAATATTATCGGAATTGGACGAAACAAAAGCCGAAGTCAGTATTTTACCGAAATGAAGACGAAGTCCGGAGGAGGGATGAAGAGGCGCACCAGGGCGCCCACACCACCCCTAGGCGCGGCCTAGGGCTGGCCCGCGCCTAGAGCTGGTGCGGGGCCAATAGGCGCCCCACCGACGTGAATCTTCCGCCTATTTATACATCTTCTCGAGAAAACCCTAAATATCCGAGCCAAAATCCACGAAAAGTTCCATCGTGGCCGCAACCCATCTCGGAGGTTATGAAGCTCTTCCCGGCACCCTGCCGGAGGAGGAAATTATCGCCGGAGGCATCTACATCGCCATGCCCGCCTCCGAAGTGATGCGTGAGTTGTTCTTCCCTGGACTATGGGTCCATAGCAGTACCTAGATGGTTGTCGTCTCCACTTTGTGCTTCATGTATCGATCTTGTGAGCTGCTCTACATGATCAAGATCATCTTTATGTAATCCTCTGTGTTTGGTTTGCTGGGATCCGATGAATATTGAATACTATGTTGAGATTCATTATATATTCATGTCATATGTGTGATCTTGCATGCTCTCCGTTGCTAGTAGAAACTCTGGCCAAGTGGATACTTGTGACTCCAAGAGGGGGTATTTATGCTCGATAGTAGGCTCATGCCTCTTGTTTCCTAGGAGAGTGACTTTATAACTTCTAAGGTTGTAGATGTGTTGTTGCTACTAGGGATAACCCAACAATGTTTTTTCCAAGGGTAACTCTATTGTTTACTTTACACACATTGCTGAATGCGATAGTCTATTGCTTGCAACTTTATACTGGAAGGGGTTCGGACGATAACCTGAAGGTGGATTATTAGTCATAGACGCAGTTGGATTACGATCAATGTATTATGTTATAATGTACAATACCAAATTATCATAGTAATCATCTTGTCATGTATGGTCGATATTTTGTCAATTGCCCAGCTGTAATTTGTTCACCCAACTGCTATTTCTTTATGGAGAGACACCTCTGCTGAACTGTGGACCCCGGTCCTATTTCCTTTACTGATAAATTCAACTGCAATCATGTTCTGTTTTATTTCTACAAATATCTCCTTCCATTCGATACGTTTAATCCTTTGTGTTCAGCAAACCGGTGAGATTAACAACCTTATTGTAAGTTGGGGCAAAGTACTTTGGTTGTGTTGTGTGCAGGTTCCACGTTGTTGCTGACGCCGGTAGTGCGCCCTGCCACTAGTCAGCTAGCAACACCTTCAGAAGTCACGCCTTTGTCCTACTGGTCGATTAAACCTTGGTTTCTTATTGAGGGAAAACTTGCTGCTGTGCTCATCAGACCTTCCTTTTGGGGTTCCCCAACAACGTGTTCGCATACGTCGAGTACACACCATCAAGCTTGTTTTCTGGCGCCGTTGCCGGGGAGAAAGAGGATTTCTGCAAGGGGAGTCTCTTATCTCCAATCTCTTTACTTTGTTATAGTTTTCTTAGTTTAATTTATTTTGTTTTGTTTGCTTTTATTATATCAAAAACACACAAAAAATAGTTTGCTTTTATAGTTGTCTTTATAACTAAAACACACAAAAAATTAGTTTCTTACATTGTCGGGGGGATGACCCCCGGTATGCCAAAGGCATGCCAAAACCGGATGGTTTTACCCATCAAAGTACCGGTTTAAATGTTGTTCCGGATAATGAAGGTTGATTCAGAGAATCATACCGGTATCCCAGGAGGGGGATACCAGAACTAGCTAAGAACATACCGGACTACCGGAACAGGCTACACTGTAGCACGTCGGCAAGACTAGTCAAAGATGCTCTCCAGAGCTAGAAGACAAAGATGAGCGAAGCACTTCAGCTTTAATCGAAGCCATGACGCCAAAGGCAAAGGATGACGTAAAAGGTGCCGGAGGATGTCACAGCTTCTGATTAAAGGCGTACCGGCATCACCGGTAGCTAAAGTAGCTTTGTAAAGTAGTTTGTCTAGTCAAAGATCCCATTAGGGTTTCTTAGGGTTTCTTCCCCTGTAAGCCACCCTCTCCCCTATATAAGGATAGGGGGCACACCCCATCGCGGGAACGACCTAATAGCGATCTTGTACACAGAAACCTGTAAGCTCTTATGACCAAGAAATAGAGAGATCTAGTGATGTCTTTGTTCTTGAGTTCATCATCTTCTACCTTCGGCCAAGGCCTAGTTCTTGAGGAATCCATCCGGAAACCTCTCCATCCATACCAAAAACCCTCCCCTGAATCCTCTAGCGTCCATTCGGCCCCAAGATAAGCCATCCCATGGCTCTGTCTGTTCACCACGACGACAGTTGGCGCCCACCGTGGGGCCAGCAGCGGAGCTTGCTGGAGTTCATATTCGGGCGGGCCTCCTCACCGTCGGCGGCGAGCGTGTCGTCACCGCGCTCGTCAACCTAATCCGCGACATGCGCTTTATCAACGACAACACGGGCTGTTTCTCCAACGGAGGTAAGTCCCCCAAGAACGGCCGCGTCATCGAGTTCGGGAGCATCCTCGTCTACTACGGCACCGTCCCTGAGCGCTAGTGCCCCTCGCCGGTGCTGGTGGCTCCGGATCCACCAAGGTCTGCGCTTCGATGCGACCGCGCCGCCGGCAGCGTCGAGGTGCTGGTCATTGGCGCGGGCGACACCGGCAAGGGAGCTGCGGCGGAAGGCGCTGGGGAAACGAGACCCGCGCGCACGGCCAAGCCGCCAACCGAGAGCAACCAGGAAGCTGTAGGTGCATCTGCAGCACCACCGGAAACTCCTCTCCAAGCGGCCATGAGCGTGCTGGCTACGCCCATCGTGCAGAACATCGACCCGACAGCGGCTCAGGCGGAGCTGGAGGCGCAACGCCAGAAGCTGCTCGCGAACGGTGCCGACATCGTCCGGGCGCAGCGCGAGCTGAACCTAACCCTACGTGAGTATAACGCTGCCCGTGGCTTTGCTTCTGTTAGCACTCAGGCTGCGAGGATACCGGAAAACCGGCTTAGAACTCGCAACTTAGATCAGGATCTGCGTAAAGAGATTCTTGCCGGAAAAAGTACTTCTGCATCGTTGAGCATGGTAGAGAAACCTAATTATAGCAGTCCGGATAAAACCATCAAAGCTGCTAAGGCTGCAGTAGAGCTGTGTGAATCGCTTTCCGGAGAGGCTTTGGCAAAACAGCAAGAGCGTGTTAGAGAGTTGCTTGAAACCATCGAGCAGCAAAATGCCGAGCAGCTTGCTAAGTTGAACAAGGCTACGGCTTCAAAATCCGTGCGTTCAACAAAGAATGCCGGAAGCAAGTCCCATGGGCAGGCATCGTCCCCCCATCCGGACAAAAGGAGAGAAAAAGAAGTGAATGCGCAGCAAATGACTGTGTATGATCCGGTTCTTGCCGGAAAACAACAAGCCGGGCGACACGAGGCCGGTAGGAAAAGCCAAGGGGCAGCTCGCGGCTATGCCGGAAAGGGCTATGCCGGAAATGAATATGCCGCTAGAGAAGAAAGCGGGCAAAATTATCGTGCGCCAAGAGGAGCGTATGTGGAGGAGGAAATGCCCCCACCAAGGTACCGGCAGGCAAGGGCCGCGGTACCGGAACGTTACGATGAAGCTGATTCAGGAGTTGAAAGAGGTGCAGCCTACCGGAACCCTTTAGGGACACGGTTAGGAGAAAGATGCCTACCAGACCAGGATGCGAGGCATAGGCTGGATAGGATGTACTTATCTGAAATGGTCGAGGCAGAAGGTCCTCCGGGTCCCAAGTTTTTTGGCCCACACATCATGAAAGAGGAACCACCGGTTCGCAACTTCACGTTGCCCTGTGACACAAAAACATATGATGGCACAACTAAGCCGGAAGATTGGCTTGCGGATTACGTGACCGCAGTGTATGTTGCTGGTGGCGGAGGAACCGTTACCGGAGGAGGAAACCGGCGATGGGCCGTGAGAATTGTACCATCTTTCTTGGTAGGGCCGGCACGTATCTGGCTAAACAACTTGCCGGCAGGAAGCATAAATGGCTGGTTGGACTTTGAAGAAGCTTTTGTGAACAACTTCAGCAGTACTTACCGGAGGCCAAACCGACCTCAGCAGCTCGCCTTGTGCGTGCAGCGTCAGCATGAAACAGACCGGGATTATCTGACCCGGTGGAACTCCATAAGGAACTCTTGTGAAGGAGTAATCGAGGCACAAGCCATTGCTTGGTTTTGCAATGGGTGCAGAAGAGGTTCACCACTGTGGCAAAAGCTACAGAGAAACATGCCAACTACTTTGGCAGAAATGATACGAGTGGCGGATAACTATGCGTTGGGAGATCCAATGCAACCGGCGGTACAAGCTGAGCCAGAACAAACAAACCAGCCTCAGCAGTGCCAAGAGCAATACCGGGATAACCGGCACAACAAAAGAAGGGAAGATTTTCCGGATAGAAGGTATGGGCAACAAGTAGCCACGGTGCATGATAATTCCGGCGCCAGCGGAAGCCAGAGGCAAAAAACCGGATCGCAGCCGTGGGCGGGTCCTAAAAAACAATTGGTTGTGAAGAAGCCGTGGGGCCAGAAAAAGAATTGGCAAGAACATGCGAAATACACCATGGAAGTAGCTATGGACCAACCTTGCCGGTGGCACACTCCGAATCCGGCTAATCCGTCAAATCATCTGACGAAGGACTGTTCTTGGACTAAGTACCTGATGTTGAAGGGTGCGGTAAAAGATGCGCAAGCACAAGGCTGTACCACAAATACTACCACCATCGCAAGATATGTTGCACCAACACCCACTACCACCACCACCACCGCTTACCGGAGCAAACGCTCTACCGGTACAGCCTCAGCCAAACCGGCAGCAGTACCAGCAAGTCCATCAGGTGGGAGAAGGCAATGGCCAACCACCTCCACCGGCACCTCTGGGCCGGAACGTTTACCAGGATCCAGACGTATGCTGTGTTGTGTTCGTCACTGAGCCAACAGACAGGCAAAGCCTACATCGCCGTTCCATGGAAGTGAACGCTGTGATGCCGACGGTACCAAAATACATGTTGTGGTCAGATCAGGAAATATCTTGGTCGTTCAAGGATCACCCCAAGATAATGCCAAATCCGGGTGGCTACGCTCTTGTTGTAGACCCAATCATGCATGGGCCAACGACTCGAGTCAAATTCAGCAAGGTGCTGATAGACAATGGAAGCAGCATAAACATAATGTACCGACACACCATGCATACGCTGGGAATCACAGAAAACATGCTACAACCAACTCACACAACGTTCCATGGAATTGTTCCGGGGCTGTCCTGTTCGCCCATGGGAAAAGTCCGGGTGGATGTCTCATTCGGAGGACGTGATAACTGCCGGGTGGAAAATGTTCTGTTTGAGGTAGTAGACTTGGACAGTCCTTATCATGCACTGCTGGGGAGACCGGCGTTGGCGTCATTTATGGCTTCAACTCATACGGCGTATCTCAAGATGAAGATGTCGGCACCTCGTGGACCCTTAACTATGGTGGGAAACTACAAGGTCTCACTAGAAACTGCCTCCGCCGGATCAAATCTGGCAGAATCGCTGGTAATTGCAGAGGAAAAAAGAAGGATGCAAACTGCGGTTGCGCTGGCTCAGTCGTCACAGTTGAGCTTAGCGGCAATGAGTGCAATTTGGGCACACCGGTTTTCAAGCCAACCAAGGAAACAAAAGACATCGTGTTGGACCCGGCTTACCCTGAGCGTACCTTTCGTATCGGTGCCGGCCTGAGTGAGGCATAGGAAAGCGTGCTCGTCAACGTCCTCCGTGAGAATCGGAATATCTTTGCCTGGTCTACTGATGACTTGGTAGGTGTTCCGAGGGAGTTGGCTGAGCACTCTCTAAACGTCCGGAAAGATGCAAAGCCGGTAGGGCAGCCGTTGTGCCGGTTCGCTGAAGACAGGAGGAAAATCATTGGAGAAGAAGTGACAAAGCTGTTGGTTGCCGGTTTCATCGTGGAGGTACTGCATATTGAGTGGCTAGCCAATCCGGTGCTGGCCGAGAAGAAAAAAGAGGAGAACCTTGAAGCAAAAGCTCCAAAGGTGTGGCGCATGTGCATCGACTACACCAACCTGAACAAGGCTTGCCCGAAAGATCCATTCCCCTTACCCCGGATCGATCAAGTGATTGATTCTACTGCTGGATGTGAACTGTTGTCGTTCCTGGATGCCTATTCCGGTTTCCACCAAATTCCCCTGAAAAAGGAAGATCAAATAAAAACTGCGTTCATTACCCCGCACGGGGCTTATTGCTATGTCACTATGCCTTTCGGTTTGCGCAACGCTGGTGCAACGTACCAGCGCTGTATGCAAAAGTGTTTGCTTGATCAGATCGGTAATAATGTGCAAGTCTATGTGGACGATATCGTGATAAAAACTAAAGTCAAGGAAACCTTGATCGATGATCTGAGGCAAACATTTGACAACCTAAGAAGGTTCCGGATGAAACTCAATCCGGCAAAATGCACCTTCGGTGTTCCAGTCGGCAAGTTGCTTGGCTTTCTCGTATCAAGCCGGGGAATTGAGGTTAATCCGGTAAAAATCCGGGCCATCGAAAGAATGACTATACCGCACGATCTCAAGGACGTGCAGAAGTTCACCGGAAGCTTGGCATCGCTAAGCCGGTTCATAAGCAGGTTGGGAGAAAAGGCTCTGCCTCTCTATGCTTTGATGAAAAAATCCGACACCTTCGTCTGGACCCCTCAGGCAGACGCAGCGTTCAAAGAGCTGAAAACGATGCTGGCCACTGCGCCGATATTGGCTTCGCCTCTAGAAAGGGAGCGCATGATGTTGTACATAGCAGCAACGAACCGGGTTGTGAGTGTGGTAGTTGTGGTCGGAAGAGAAGAGGAAGGAAAAACCGTGCAGAGGCCGGTATACTACCTGAGCGAGGTACTCTCCCTCTCAAAACAAAACTACCCTCACTTCCAGAAAATTACCTATGGCGTGTTCATGGCCGCCACAAAGCTCAAGCACTACTTTGAAGAGCACCCGATGAAGGTGGTGAGTGAAGCACCCATTTCTGATATTATGAGCAACAAGGATGCTAGCGGCAGGATTGCCAAATGGGCAATTCAGATATCACCATACGTTCCGGCGTACGAAAGGAGGGATGCCATCAAATCACAAGCTTTAGCTGATTTCTTGGTTGATTGGGCGGAAATGCAATACAAACCGCCGGAACAAAAAATAGAATACTGGAAGATCCACTTCGACGGATCCATGCTCAAGGAGGGTCTAGGTGCCGGTGTGGTTCTTACCTCGCCTAAGGGAGATCATCTCTGGTATGTTCTCCAAGTGCACTTCAGGGCATCAAACAATGTCGCTGAGTACGAAGCTCTGATCCATGGGCTCAAGGTCGCAAAAGAAATCGGTGCGCACCAGATCATTTGCTATGGTGATTCAGATCTTGTGGTGCAGCAGTGTTCCGGAGATTGGGACGCAAAAGACGCCAACATGGCTTCATACCGGTTTCACGTGCAAAAGATTGCCGACTTGTTTGAAGGATGTGAGTTTCACCTTGTGCCGCGGGCGGAAAATGAAGCCGCGGATACGCTTTCCAAGTTAGGCTCCTCCCGGCAGGAAATTCCTCCCGAAGTGGCTTTGGCTCACCTAAGGATGCCATCGATCAAACCGAGTCCGGAATCGGAATCAATTTTTGTACCGGAGTCACACGTTGTGTCAATGGACATTGACGAAGGTAACCCGGGGACTATTCTGGTAAGCTCGGGGACTACAGGATCTAAGCCGGAAGAGGCTATGCTGGTGGACTACATGGAAATAGATGTACCGGTATTTCTGGTCCGGGAAGCACCAGCTTGGGTTAAACCTATTAAGGAATTCTTGATCAACGGCACCTTGCCGGTTGACGAAAATGAGTCAAAGAGAATCCAAAGGAGATCCAAGGCTTACACCATCATCAATGGAGAGGTGTATAAGAGAAGTGTAACCGGTGTCCTCCAAAGATGTGTGGAACCGGAAGAAGGAAAAGAAATGCTGGCAGAGATTCATCAAGGAGAGTGTGGACACCATGCTTCATCAAGAGCGTTGGTGGCAAAAGTGTTTCGGCATGGGTTCTACTGGCCCACAGCGCTGGAAAATGCTGAGGATTTGGTGCGAAAATGCAATGGGTGCCAGCGGTACGCCAAGCAAAACCATACCCCAGCATCCGGTTTAAAAACTATACCACTCACTTGGCCGTTCGCTGTTTGGTGCCTTGACATGGTGGGCCCATTCAAAACTGCAAGGAGCAGCATGACTCACATCCTAGTGATGGTGGATAAGTTCACTAAGTGGCTTGAGGTGAAGCCTATCGCAAGGTGTGATGGGCATATGATGCGTGTAGTTGACACGTCCGTTGGGAACCCCAAGAGGAAGGTGTGATGCGCACAGCGGCAAGTTTCCCTCAGTAAGAAACCAAGGTTTAATCGAACCAGTAGGAGTCAAGAAGCACGTTGAAGGTTGATGGCGGCAGGATGTAGTGCGGCGCAACACCGGAGATTCCGGCGCCAACGTGGAACCTGCACAACACAACCAAAGTACTTTGCCCCAACGAAAAAGTGAGGTTGTCAATCTCACCGGCTTGCTGTAACAAAGGATTAACCGTATTGTGTGGAAGATGATTGTTTGCAGAGAAAACAGTAAAACAAGTATTGCAGCAGATTTGTATTTCAGTATTAAAAGAATGGACCGGGGTCCACAGTTCACTAGAGGTGTCTCTCCCATAAGATAAAAGCATGTTGGGTGAACAAATTACAGTCGGGCAATTGACAAATAGAGAGGGCATAACAATGCACATACATGATATGATAAGTATAGTGAGATTTAATTGGGCATTACAACAAAGTACATAGACCGCCATCCAACTGCATCTATGCCTAAAAAGTCCACCTTCAGGTTATCGTCCGAACCCCTTCCAGCATTAAGTTGCAAAGCAACAGACAATTGCATTAAGTATGGTGCGTAATGTAATCAACAACTACATCCTCGGACATAGCGCCAATGTTTTATCCCTAGTGGCAACAAGCACAACACAACCTTAGAACTTTCTCGTCATCGTCCTGGTGTCAATGCGGGCATGAACCCACTATCGAGCATAAATACTCCCTCTTGGAGTTAAAAGCAAAAAACTTGGCCAGAGCCTCTACTAGTAACGGAGAGCATGCAAGATCATAAACAACACATATGTAATAACTTGATAATTAACATAACATGGTATTCTCTATCCATCGGATCCCGACAAACACAACATAGAGTATTACGGATAGATGATCTTGATCATGTTAGGCAGCTCACAAGATCCAACAATGAAGCACAATGAGGAGAAGACAACCATCTAGCTACTGCTATGGACCCATAGTCCAGGGGTGAACTACTCACTCATCACTCCGGAGGCGACCATGGCGGTGTAGAGTCCTCCGGGAGATGAATCCCCTCTCCGGCAGGGCGCCGGAGGAGATCTCCGTAATCCCCGAGATGGGATCGGCGGCGGCGGCGTCTCGGTAAGGTTTTCCGTATCGTGGTTTTTCGCATCGTGGGTTTCGCGACGGAGGCTTTAAGTAGGCGGAAGGGCAGAGTCGGGGGCCCGACGAGGGGCCCACACCACGAGGCGGCGCGGCCCCCCTTGGCCGCGCCGCCATGTGGTGTCGCCACCTCGTGGCCCCACTTCGTATGCTCTTCGGTCTTCCGGAAGGTTCGTGGCAAAATAGGCCCCCGGGTCTTCGTTTCGTTCAATTCCGAGAATATTTTGTTACTAGGATTTCTGAAACCAAAAATAGCGAAAACATGAACCGGCACTTCGGCATCTTGTTAATAGGTTAGTTCCAGAAAATGCACGAATATGACATAAAGTGTGCATAAAACATGTAGGTATCATCAATAATATGGCATAGAACATAAGAAATTATCGATACGTCGGAGACGTATCAAGCATCCCCAAGCTTAGTTCTGCTCGTCCCGAGCAGGTAAAACGATAACAAAGATAATTTCTGAAGTGATATGCCATCATAACCTTGATCATACTATTTGTAAACATATGTAGTGAATGCAGCGATCAAAACAATGGTAATGACATGAGTAAACAAGCGAATCATAAAGCAAAGACTTTTCATGAATAGTACTTCAAGACAAGCATTAATAAGTCTTGCATAAGAGTTAACTCATAAAGCAATAAATCAAAGTAAAGGCATTGAAGCAACACAAAGGAAGATTAAGTTTCAGCGGTTGCTTTCAACTTGTAACATGTATATCTCATGGATAATTGTCAACATAGAGTAATATAACAAGTGCAATATGCAAGTATGTATGAATCAATGCACAAGTTCACACAAGTGTTTGCTTCTTGAGGTGGAGAGAGATAGGTGAACTGACTCAACATAAAAGTAAAAGAATGGTCCTTCAAAGAGGAAAGCATCGATTGCTATATTTGTGCTAGAGCTTTTATTTTGAAAACATGAAACAATTTTGTCAACGGTAGTAATAAAGCATATGAGTTATGTAAATTATATCTTACAAGTTGCAAGTCTCATGCATAGTATACTAATAGTGCCCTCACCTTGTCCTATTTAGCTTGGACTACCGGATCTTTGCAATGCACATGTTTTAACCAAGTGTCACAATGGGGTACCTCCATGCCGCCTGTACAAAGGTCTAAGGAGAAAGCTCGCATTTTGGATTTCTCGCTTTTGATTATTCTCAACTTAGACATCCATACCGGGACAACATGGACAACGAGATAATGGACTCCTCTTTAATGCATAAGCATGTGGCAACAATTATTATTCTCATATGAGATTGAGGATATATGTCCAAAACTGAAACTTCCACCATGAATCATGGCTTTAGTTAGCGGCCCAAAGTTCTTCTCTAACAATATGCATGCTCCAACCATGAAGGTGGTAGATCTCTCTTACTTCAGACAAGACGGACATGCATAGCAACTCACATGATATTCAACAAAGGATAGTTGATGGCGTCCCCAGAAACGTGGTTATCGCTCAACAAGGAACTTAATAAGAGATAAAGTGCATAAGTACATATTCAATACCACAATAGTTTTTAAGCTATTTGTCCCATGAGCTATATATTGTAAAGGTGAATGATGGAATTTTAAAGGTAGCACTCAAGCAATTTACTTTGGAATGGCGGATAAATACCATGTAGTAGGTAGGTATGATGGACACAAATGGCATAGTGGTTGGCTCAAGGATTTTGGATGCATGAGAAGTATTCCCTCTCGATACAAGGTTTAGGCTAGCAAGGTTATTTGAAACAAACACAAGGATGAACGGTACAGCAAAACTCACATAAAAGACATATTGTAAACATTATAAGATTCTATACCGTCTTCCTTGTTGTTCAAAACTCAATACTAGATATTATCTAGACTCTAGAGAAACCAAATATGCAAACCAAATTAGCAAGCTCTAAGTATTTCTTCATTAATGGGTGCAAAGTATATGATGCAAGAGCTTAAACATGAGCACAACAATTGCCAAGTATCAAATTATCCAAGACATTTTAGAGTTACTACATGTAGCATTTTCCAATTCCAACCATATAACAATTTAACGAAGAAGAAACTTCGCCATGAATACTATGAGTAGAGCCTAAGGACATACTTGTCCATATGCTACAGTGGAGCGTGTCTCTCTCCCATAAAGTGAATGCTAGGATCCATTTTATTCAAACAAAACAAAACAAAAGCAAACTGACGCTCCAAGCAAAGTACATAAGATGTGACGGAATAAAAATATAGTTTCAGGGGAGGAACCTGATAATGTTGTCGATGATGAAGGGGATGCCTTGGGCATCCCCAAGCTTAGACGCTTGAGTCTTCTTAAAATATGCAGGGGTGAACCACCGGGGCATCCCCAAGCTTAGAGCTTTCACTCTCCTTGATCATATTGCATCATACTCCTCTCTTGATCCTTGAAAACTTCCTCCACACCAAACTCGAAACAACTCATTAGAGGGTTAGTGCATAATAAAAATTCACATGTTCAGAGGTGACACAATCATTCTTAACACTTCTGGACATTGCATAAAGCTACTGGACATTAATGGATCAAAGAAATTCATCCAACATAGCAAAAGAGGCAATGCGAAATAAAAGGCAGAATCTGTCAAAACAGAACAGTCCGTAAAGATGGATTTTATTAGGCCACCAGACTTGCTCAAATGAAAATGCTCAAATTGAATGAAAGTTGCGTACATATCTGAGGATCATGCACGTAAATTGGCTTAATTTTCTGAGCTTCCTACAGGGAGGTAGACCCAGATTCGTGACAGCAAAGAAATCTGGAACTGCGCAGTAATCCAAATCTAGTACTTACTTTACTATCAAAGACTTTACTTGGCACAACAAAACTCAAAACTAAGATAAGGAGAGGTTGCTACAGTAGTAAACAACTTCCAAGACACAAATATAAAACAAAGTACTGTAGCAAAAACACATGGGTTATCTCCCAAGAAGTTCTTTCTTTTTAGCCATTAAGATGGGCTCAACAGTTTTAATGATGCACTCGCAAGAAATAGTATTTGAAGCAAAAGAGAGCATCAAGAGGCAAATTCAAAACACATTTAAGTCTAACATGCTTCCTATGCATAGGAATCTTGTGAATAAACAAGTTCATGAAGAGCAAAGTAACAAGCATAGGAAGATAAAACAAGTGTAGCTTCAAAAATTTCAGCACATAGAGAGGCATTTTAGTAACATGAAAATTTCTACAACCATATTTTCCTCTCTCATAATAACTTTCAGTAGCAACATGAGCAAACTCAACAATATAACTATCACATAAAGCATTCTTATCATGAGTCTCATGCATAAAATTATTACTCTCCACATAGGCATAATCAATTTTATTAGTTGTAGTGGGAGCAAATTCAACAAAGTAGCTATCATTATTATTCTCATCAAGTGTAGGAGGCATATTGTAATCATAAAAGAAAATTTTCTCCTCAATGCTTGGGGGACTAAAAAGATCATGCTCATCAGAGCCAGCCTCCCCAAGCTTAGAATTTTCCATAGCATTAGCAACAATGGTGTTCAAAGCATCCATAGTAATAGCATTCCCATTAGCATGCATATAAAGTTCCATGGGTTTTTTAATTCTCTCTTCAAACACATCATGTCCTAATTCAAGATAAAGTTCATAAAGATCTCTCATATTTTTGTTGTTTTCCATTATGCTTAACTAGTGAAATAAAAACATGCATGATATTAAGTAAAGTAAAACAAGTAACTAATTTTTGTGTTTTTGATATAGCAAACAAGATAGCAAATAAAGTAAAACTAGCAACTAATTTTTTTGTGTTTTGATATAAGTGCAGCAAACAAATTAGTAAATAAAATAAAGCAAGACAAAAACAAAGTAAAGAGATTGGGAAGTGGAGACTCCCCTTGCAGCGTGTCTTGATCTCCCCGGCAACGGCGCCAGAAATTTGCTTGATGCGTGTAGTTGACACGTCCGTTGGGAACCCCAAGAGGAAGGTGTGATGCGCACATCGGCAAGTTTCCCTCGCAAGAAACCAAGGTTTAATCGAACCAAGTAGGGAATCAAGAAGCACGTTGAAGGTTGATGGCGGCGGGATGTAGTGCGGCGCAACACCAGAGATTCCGGCGCCAACGTGGAACCTACACAACACAACCAAAGTACTTTGCCCCAACGAAACAGTGAGGTTGTCGGCCGGCTTGCTGTAACAAAGGATTAACCGTATTGTGTGGAAGATGATTGTTTGCAGAGAAAACAGTAAAACAAGTATTGCAGCAGATTTGTATTTCAGTATTAAAAGAATGGACCGGGGTCCACAGTTCACTAGAGGTGTCTCTCCCATAAGATAAAAGCATGTTGGGTGAACAAATTACAGTCGGGCAATTGACAAATAGAGAGGGCATAACAATGCACATACATGATATGATAAGTATAGTGAGATTTAATTGGGCATTACGACAAAGTACATAGACCGCCATCCAACCGCATCTATGCCTAAAAAGTCCACCTTCGAGGTTATCGTCCGAACCCCTTCCGGTATTAAGTTGCAAAGCAACGGACAATTGCATTAAGTATGGTGCGTAATGTAATCAACAACTACATCCTCGGACATAGCGCCAATGTTTTATCCCTAGTGGCAACAAGCACAACACAACCTTAGAACTTTTCGTCACCGTCCCGGGTGTCAATGCGGGCATGAACCCACTATCGAGCATAAATACTCCCTCTTGGAGTTAAAAGCAAAAACTTGGCAGAGCCTCTACTAGTAACGGAGAGCATGCAAGATCATAAACAACACATATGTAATAACTTGATAATTAACATAACATGGTATTCTCTATCCATCGGATCCCGACAAACACCACATAGAGTATTACAGATAGATGATCTTGATCATGTTAGGCAGCTCTCAAGATCCAACAATGAAGCACAATGAGGAGAAGACAACCATCTAGCTACTCGCTATGGACCCATAGTCCAGGGGTGAACTACTCACTCATCACTCCGGAGGCGACCATGGCGGTGTAGAGTCCTCCGGGAGATGAATCCCCTCTCCGGCAGGGCGCCGGAGGAGATCTCCAGAATCCCCCGAGATGGGATCGGCGGCGGCGGTGTCTCGCAAGGTTTTCCGTATCGTGGTTTTTCGCATCGGGGGTTTCGTGACGGAGGCTTTAAGTAGGCGGAAGGGCGAGTCGGGGGCCCGACGAGGGGCCCACACCACAGGGCGGCGCGGGCCCCCTTGGCCGCGCCGCCATGTGGTGTCGCCACCTCGTGGCCCCACTTCGTATGCTCTTCGGTCTTCTCGGAAGGTTCGTGGCAAAATAGGCCCCCGGGTCTACGTTTCGTCCAATTCCGAGAATATTTTGTTACTAGGATTTCGAAACCAAAAACAGCAGAAAACGGAACCGGCACTTCGGCATCTTGTTAATAGGTTAGTTCCAGAAAATGCACGAATATGACATAAAGTGTGCATAAAACATGTAGGTATCATCAATAATATGGCATAGAACATAAGAAATTATCGATACGTCGGAGACGTATCAGCATACAGCTGTGAAATTCTTGAAAGATGTTATCTTGCGGTATGGCTACCCGCATAGCATTATCACCGACAATGGAACAAACTTTGCTCAAGGAGAATTCAAAAGATTTTGTGAGGATAACAACATCCAGCTGGACTTGTGCTCAGTCGCACACCCGCAAGGCAATGGCCAAGTGGAAAGAACCAATGCATTGGTGCTTTCCGGTATCAAGCCAAGACTCATCGAGGCGGTTGAAAAATCACCGGGTTGTTGGCTTGATGAGCTACCATCAGTACTGTGGAGCATAAGAGCGACTCCAAACCGGTCTACCGGATACACTCCTTTCTTCATGGTTTATGGAGCAGAAGCTGTGATACCAACTGACATCATACATGATTCACCAAGGGTTCAACTCTATACCGAAGAAGAGGTAAAAGAGGCCCGAGAAAATGATGTAGACTTGCTAGAGGAAGCAAGGGAATTGGCTTTGGCAAGAACAGCCATATACCAGCAGAACCTTAGACGCTATCATAGCCGGAAGGTTAAACCAAGAGTGTTCCGGGAAGGAGGCCTGGTGCTACGCCTAGTGCAGCGCACTGAGGGGCGCCACAAACTCTCACCTCCATGGGAAGGACCTTTCATTGTGAGCAAGGCTCTACACAATGATGCCTACTACTTTATCGATGCACAGGAATCAAAGAAAGGCAAGGCGGACGGAGTCGGGGGAGGAAACCAAGCGCCCATGGAACATAGCACTACTGCGTCCTTTCTATTCCTGAAGTTGTGCTGTAAGGAGTTCTTTTTTGTACCTTATATGATATGAATAAAAGATGCCGGCACGTCGAATGAATATCGGGGACTGCCTCTACCGAAAATTGCATGTAATGTGTCTATTTTTTCAGTTTACCGGTTGCTTGGTGAACATTTTTTCTTTCCGGTTTAGTAACGTGCTAAACCTACCGGAGTCTTCGACTTTGCTGTTGTCCGCAGACCGGCTTCATGGCAAGCAAGATAAACCGGTAGGAATCACGCACGCGAAACACGAAGAAGAGAAATGGGAACAATCAATCCGGAAAAAGTTTAACTAACCCCGGTTATACCGGTTTTTTGTGAAAAATTTCGATTTTTTTCTAAGTTCAAGAAAATGCTTGCTTGGCAAAAGAACTTTGTGACTCATACGCCAAAAAACCCAGAGAGGTAGGCAGAGGCAAAGCAAAAGAACCAAGTGTGCATCGGATTGGATGCCGAAACAATTCCGGAATCTTCACAGTGCAAGATCAAAGCAAACGATATGCAAAATGCTAAGTTAGCACAAAACTTAACTTAATTAGTTACCGGTAAGAAGATACAGGCATAACTGTTGTAGTACAACCAAAAGGCATGATGAGTTTTATCTTACATCCTAAACCCCGGCATTCCGGGGTAGAATTTAACGAGCTTAAAGTTTTGAGGCAACAGATATAAGGAACACAGGATAAAAGGCTCAGGCAATGGGAGGCTGCGCGCCGGCCTCAGGAGCTTCCGGAGGAGCATCGCCTTCTTCCGGATCAGCAGCGTCCTCTTCGACATCCTCATCCTCCTCGTCCTCGACGACTCCTTCATCGTCAGAAACTGCATCCTTGACGTCGGGGGGAGGAGGGATGAAGGTGCGCACGTGGGCGAACTCGGCATGTGGTAGGCGCGGTCCTGGCGCTTGGCGACGCGAACCGGATCCTTGTCGGCAGGCGAGTCGCCACGGAGGGCGTGGAAGGCGTCCAAGTCCAGGTCGTCATACCAGGAGCAGGCGATGCGCAGCGCTGCATCCGCTTCGGCACGAGCCGCCGAACACTTCCACTCGCGGATCCTCCGGCCTGCATTCCTCAGGCGGTCGGCGCTGAGCGTGACGTTGGCAGGCACCGGTTCCTCAGGCCACAACACCTTGCAGATTTGGATAGCCACTTCCGGAAGATCAGCAAGAAGCCGATCCACGGAGCGCATGTGCTGGACCCGGGCGGAAAGCGCAACCAAGTGGTCATATGGATCCCAGGGCGCATCCGGGTTGGTCATTTCTTGTTCCGCCCTGCCTTCCACCACCTTCTTGTGCGCATGCGCCTGGGAGTCCGGAAAGAGCCCTACAAGAAAGAAGAAAAAAGATAAGGACATGCTACCGGAAGATATAAGCTTATAAGCAAGAAACGGAAAAGAAAAAAGGCTTACTGAGGGCCAGCGCATCGGTTTGTACAACCAGCCGGTCGTACTCCTTTTGCTCATCCTTCAGAAGAGCAAGCCGGTCCTGCGCTGCCTTCCGCGCCATGGTTTCCTCCTCCAGCTCTGTCCGCAGCACAGCAGTGGAGTTCATGTACTCCTTCAGGGCTTCATCTAGTTTGGCCTCTGCTGCGGCCTTGGCCTCCTCGAGCTCCCGCGCGTGCCGGAGCCCAGCCTGCATGGCCTGCTCCTTCACTTCACGATGCGCGGTGATGAGCTGCTCCTTCTCGGCTGAAATCCGGAAAGGTCTTATTAACAAAGAAAAGTCTGGTATGGTAAAAGATGCAAAACAAGCAAAAACAAGAAATGGTACCTTGAAGCGCGGTGAGCTGAGCCTTGAGGGCCTCGATGGAGGCTTCCGGAACAGCTGGAGTGCAAAGAGTTTATCAGTACTAAAAGGAAAAACTGCCGATAAAAAGAAGCCGGAGGCACAAAAACTAACCTTGGCACTTGCCGTGGGCCTCAGACAGCTCCCGGTGCTCCCACAGCAGCTCCTCAAAGAGCTGCTTCCGGGTGTCCAGCGTGGTCTGTTTAAGTTAAAAAGGTTCTCGGTAAAAAAGGTGCCGGCAAAGAAAACAAAGTTTCGCGCTAGGTGATGCGCTCTCAACCCGAAACTCGGGGACTGGCTATGCCGGTTTTTTATGTTTCAAACAAAGTTCCGCACTAAGTGTTGCGCTCTCAACCCGAAACTCGGGGACTGGCTATGCCGGTTTTTTGGGTTTCTAACAAAGTTTCGCGCTAAGTGCTGCGCTCTCAACCCGAAACTCGGGGACTGGCTATGCCGGTTTTTTATGTTTCTAACTAAGTTTCGCGCTAAGAACTACGTTCTCAACCCGAAACTCGGGGACTGGGAGGATATACTTAATCTTCAAATTTTGGAAACAAAACCGGCAAGGGTGTAAAAGAGTTTGAGGTTGTGCGGCTTACCGTCACGTTGGTGCTGGCGTCATGCCAAGCGTTGTCGAACTCTTTGGCCGCGCGCCGCAGCCGGCCAAAATGATGTCCGGTGCTGCGAGGGCCAGAGGGGTCGACCACAGGAAGCTTATCCTTGCCGAGGCCCCACGCCGCCGGCGTCAGATCCGCCTGATTCCACTTTTCAGCATAAACGAGCAGGTGGCCCAGGTCAGCTCCTTGGCGTTGGAACTCTGTGATCCGGCCTACCTGGGCAGAGGCCGTCTCAGAGGCAACCACAGCAGCGCGGCCGGCATGCAGAGCTAGCGTCTGCGAACCGGAGGAAGGAGCCGTGGCCGCAGTCACCACCGCAGCGAGTTGCTGGGCGGTGAACTTGTCGCCCTCTGGTGGCGTGGGCTTGGCGGAGACCGGCTTCCCAGTGCAGGTTGCCGGAGGAGGAGTTGGCGTGGTCTTTGTTGGCGCAGGAGCTTCAGGAGCGTTCTTTGCCGGAGCGGAGCTGGCCGGCTCGGAAGAATCCGGCACGGCCTTGGAAGGGGAGGAAGGAGCCTTCTTTTTCTTCTTCTTCTGAACAGGAGGAACCGGAGGTTCCGCCTGCCCGGCATCTTCGGTGCCGGCGCCGGTGTCTTGGGCTTCAGGAGGGGAGACAAAATCCTCCTCCGCGCGGTGATCTCAAGATTTAGGGGCCGCGCGCCCCGAACTTGTATTGCCCCCAGAGGGGATGCAGAAGGATTGCCGGCACCAGATGATACCGGACTTGGCTGAGGAGGAGTCGAGGTCCTGGTGGCGTCCTTAGAGGTCTCCGGCCTCATGCCAGAGGCGCTCTTGGAGATCTTCAGAGCAGGCCTGGAAAGAAAGGGAACAAGTTCACAAAAGGCAACCGGAAAAAGAGAATCAGAAAACAAAGAGTCAAGAGAGATAGAAAGTGAAATCAGAAACTTACCCGGTAGCCACTGATACGTCTCTGACGTATCGATAATTTCTTATGTTCTATGCCATATTATTGATGATACCTACATGTTTTATGCACACTTTATGTCATATTCGTGCATTTTCTGGAACTAACCTATTAACAAGATGCCGAAGTGCCGGTTCTCGTTTCTCGCTGTTTTTGGTTTCGAAATCCTAGTAACGAAATATTCTCGGAATTGGACGAAACGAAGACCCGGGGGCCTATTTTTCCACGGAGCTTCCGGAAGACCGAAGAACATACGAAGTGGGGCCACGAGGTGGCCGGACCACATGGCGGCGCGGCCAAAGGGGGCCCGCGCCGCCTATGGTGTGGCCCCCTCGTCCGGCCCCCGACTCGCCCTTCCGCCTACTTAAAGCCTCCGTCGCGAAACCCCCGAGGCGAAAAACCACGATACGGAAAACCTTACCGAGACGCCGCCGCCGCCGATCCCATCTCGGGGGATTCTGGAGATCTCCTCCGGCACCTCGCCGAAGAGGGGATTCATCTCCCGGAGGACTCTACACCGCCATGATCGCCTCCGGAGTGATGAGTGAGTAGTTCACCCCTGGACTATGGGTCCATAGCAGTAGCTAGATGGTTGTCTTCTCCTCATTGTGCTTCATTGTTGGATCTTGTGAGCTGCCTAACATGATCAAGATCATCTATCTGTAATACTCTATGTTGTGTTTGTCGGGATCCGATGGATAGAGAATACCATGTCATGTTAATTATCAAGTTATTATACATGTGTTGTTTATGATCTTGCATGCTCTCCGTTACTAGTAGAGGCTCTGGCCAAGTTTTTACTTTTAACTCCAAGAGGGAGTATTTATGCTCGATAGTGGGTTCATGCCGCATTGACACTCAGGACGATGATGAGAAAGTTCTAAGGTTGTGTTGTGCTCGTTGCCACTAGGGATAAAACATTGGCGCTATGTCCGAGGATGTAGTTGTTGATTACATTACACACCATACTTAATGCAATTGTCTGTTGCTTTGCAACTTAATACTTGGAAGGGGTTCGGATGATAACTCGAAGGTGGACTTTTTAGGCATAGATGCGAGTTGGATGGCGGTCTATGTACTTTGTCGTAATGCCCAATTAAATCTCACTATACTTATCATGTCATGTATGTGCATTGTTATGCCCTCTCTATTTGTCAATTGCCCGACTGTAAAAATAATTTGTTCACCCAACATGCCTTTATCTTATGGGAGAGACACCTCTAGTGAACTGTGGACCCCGGTCCATTCTTTTATCCTGAAATACAAATCTGCTGCAATACTTGTTTTTACTGTTTTCTCTGCAAACAATCATCTTCCACACAATACGGTTAATCCTTTGTTACAGCAAGCCGGTGAGATTGACAACCTCAGTGTTTCGTTGGGGCAAAGTACTTTGGTTGTGTTGTGCAGGTTCCACGTTGGCGCCGGAATCTCTGGTGTTGCGCCGCACTACATCCCGCCGCCATCAACCTTCAACGTGCTTCTTGACTCCCTATCGGTTCGATTAAACCTTGGTTTCTAACAGAGGGAAACTTGCCGCTGTGCGCATCACACCTTCCTCTTGGGGTTCCCAACGGACGTGTCAACTACACGCATCAAGCAAATTTCTGGCGCCGTTGCCGGGGAGATCAAGACACGCTGCAAGGGGAGTCTCCACTTCTCAATCTCTTTACTTTGTTTTTGTCTTGCATTATTTTATTTACTACTTTGTTTGCTGCACTTATATCAAAACACAAAAAAATTAGTTGCTAGCTTTACTTTATTTACTGTCTTGTTTGCTATATCAAAAACATAAAAAAATTAGTTTACTTGCATTTACTTTATCTAGTTTGCTTTATTTACTATTGCTAAAATGGCCAACCCTGAAAATACTAAGTTGTGTGACTTCACTAGCACAAATAATAATGATTTCTTATGCACACCTATTGCTCCACCTGCTACTACAACGGAATTCTTTGAAATTAAACCTGCTTTACTAAATCTTGTTATGCGAGAGCAATTTTCTCGGTATTAGTTCGATGATGCTGTCTGCCCATCTCAATAATTTTGTTGAACTATGTGAAATGCAAAAGTATAAAGATGTAGATGGTGACATTATAAAATTAAAATTGTTCCCTTTCTCATTAAGAGGAAGAGCTAAAGATTGGTTGCTATCTCTCGCCTAAGAATAGTATTGATTCCTGGACTAAATGCAAGGATGCTTTTATTGGTAGATATTATCCCCCTGCTAAAATTATATCTTTGAGGAGTAGCATAATGAATTTTAAACAATTGGATAATGAACATGTTGCTCAAGCTTGGGAAAGAATGAAATCTCCGGTTAAAAATTGCCCAACCCATGGATCGACTACTTGGATGATCATCCAAACCTTCTATGCAGGACTAAATTTTTCTTCGCGGAATTTATTGGATTCAGCTCGCTGGAGGTACCTTTATGTCCATCACTCTTGGTGAAGCAACAAAGCTCCTTGATAATATGATGGTTAATTACTCCGAATGGCACACGGAAAGAGCTCCACAAGGTAAGAAGGTAAATTCCTGTTGAAGAATCCTCTTCCTTGAATGATAAAGTTGATGCTATTATGTCTATGCTTGCGAATGGTAGGACTAATGTTGATCCTAATAATGTTCCGTTAGCTTCATTGGTTGCTCAAAATTCTAGACCACATCCTGCTAATGGTAATTCTTATGGTAGATATGTTTCACCTAATGAGGAAAAGATGTTAGAAATTGAAAGGTCCACCAAGAGCTTTATGCAATCACAGTATGAGCAAAATAAATTTTTTACTAAAACTATGAATGAGCAATCTACCTTTTTGAAGAAAATAGGAAATCAACTTGAAAATCTGAATATGGAGATTTCTGGGTTGCAAACTAAACTTGCAAATGCTGAAGACCGAATCTCATACATGTCTGCGTCACAATCTTCTTTAATTAATAAAATGGCTGCTAAACCTGATGATATTGAAAATAAAATTGTTACTACAGCAAATGCCATCCAAGTTAGAATTAATGAGAATATAAGATTAATGGCTGAACTGCGTGCTAGGTGGGATAGAGAAGAAAATGAAAAACTAGCTAAAAAAGAAAATGTAGCTAAAGTTTGGACTATTACCACCACTAGCAATGCTAATGACTCATATGTTGCTGCACCTCCTACTATCAATGGTAAAATAATTGGTGTTGGCAATGCTTCTACTCCTAGTGCAAAGCGCGCAAAATTACCTGAAACTGCTAAAACTGCTGAAACCGCTTGTGATAAAGCCGCTGAAATTTTTTCCAACCTTGGGGATGATAATCCCATTGCTTTAGATTGTAATGATTTAGATTTTGATGATTGCCATATCTCTGAAGTTATAAAGTTCTTGCAAAAACTTGCTAAGAGTCCCAATGCTAGCGTTATAAACTTGGCTTTCACAAAACATATTACAAATGCTCTCATAAAAGCTAGAGAAGAGAAACTAAAACTTGAAACTTCTATTCCTAGAAAGCTAGAGGATGGTTGGGAGCCCATCATTAAAATGAGAGTCAAAGACTTTGATTGTAATGCCTTATGTGATCTTGGTGCAAGTATTTCGTTATGCCTAAAAAAGTCTATGATATGCTTGACTTGCCACCATTGAAAAATTGTTATTTGGATGTTAATCTCGCTGATAATGCTAAAAAGAAACCTTTAGGGAAAGTTGATAATGTTCATATTATGGTTAACAATAACCTTGTCCCCGTTGATTTTGTTGTCTTGGATATTGAATGCAATGCATCTTGCCCCATTATATTGGGAAGACCTTTTCTTCGAACCGTTGGTGCTACTATTGATATGAAGGAAGGTAATATTAAATATCAATTTCCTCTCAAGAAAGGTATTGAACACTTCCCTAGAAAGAGAATGAAGGTACCTTATGATTCTATTATTAGAACAAATTATGATGTTGATGCTTCATCTCTCGATGTTACTTGAGTTACACTTTCGCGCCTAGGCTGAAAGGCGTTAAAGAAAAGCGCTTATGGGAGACAACCCATGTTTTTACTCCAGTATTTTTGTTTTATATTTGTGTCTTGGAAGTTGTTTACTACTGTAGCAACCTCTCCTTATCTTAGTTTTATGTTTTGTTGTGCCAAGTAAAGTCTTTGATAGAAAAGTAAGTACTAGATTTGGATTACTGCGCAGTTCCAGATTTCTTTGCTGTCATGAATCCGGGTCTATCTCCCTGTAGGTAGCTCAGAAAATTACGCCAATTTACGAGCATGATCCTCAGATATGTACGCAACTTTCATTCAATTTGAGCATTTTCGTTTGAGCAAGTCTGGTGGCCTAATAAAATCCATCTTTACGGACTGTTCTGTTTTGACAGATTCTGTCTTTTATTTCGCATTGCCTCTTTTGCTATGTTGGATGAATTTCTTTGATCCACTAATGTCCAGTAGCTTTATGCAATGTCCAGAAGTGTTAAGAATGATTGTGTCACCTCTGAACATGTGAATTTTTATTATGCACTAACCCTCTAATGAGTTGTTTCGAGTTTGGTGTGGAGGAAGTTTTCAAGGATCAAGAGAGGAGTATGATGCAATATGATCAAGGAGAGTGAAAGCTCTAAGCTTGGGGATGCCCGGTGGTTCAACCCTGCATATATTAAGAAGACTCAAGCGTCTAAGCTTGGGGATGCCCAAGGCATCCCCTTCTTCATCGACAACATTATCAGGTTCCTCCCCTGAAACTATATTTTTATTCCGTCACATCTTATGCACTTTGCTTGGAGCGTCGGTTTGTTTTTGTTTGTTTTTGTTTTGTTTGAATAAAATGGATCCTAGCATTCACTTTATGGGAGAGAGACACGCTCCGCTGTTGCATATGGACAAATATGTCCTTAGGCTCTACTCATAGTATTCATGGCGAAGTTCTTCTTCGTTAAATTGTTATATGGTTGGAATTGGAAAATGATACATGTAGTAAATTGCTATAATGTCTTGGATAATTTGATACTTGGCAATTGTTGTGCTCATGTTTAAGCTCTTGCATCATATACTTTGCACCCATTAATGAAGAAATACTTAGAGCTTGCTAATTTGGTTTGCATATTTGGTTTCTCTAGAGTCTAGATAACATCTAGTATTGAGTTTTGAACAACAAGGAAGACGGTATGGAGTCTTATAATGTTTACCATATGTCTTTTATGTGAGTTTTGCTGTACCGCTCATCCTTGTGTTTGTTTCAAATAACCTTGCTAGCCTAAAACCTTGTATCGAGAGGGAATACTTCTCATGCATCCAAAATCCTTGAGCCAACCACTATGCCATTTGTGTCCACCATACCTACCTACTACATGGTATTTATCCGCCATTCCAAAGTAAATTGCTTGAGTGCTACCTTCAAAATTCCATCATTCACCTTTGCAATATATAGCTCATGGGACAAATAGCTTAAAAACTATTGTAGTATTGAATATGTACTTATGCACTTTATCTCTTATTAAGTTGCTTGTTGAGCGATAACCATGTTTCTGGGGACGCCATCAACTATTCTTTGTTGGATATCATGTGAGTTGCTATGCATGTCCGTCTTGTCCGAAGCAAGAGAGATCTACCACCTTCATGGTTGGAGCATGCATATTGTTAGAGAAGAACTTTGGGCCGCTAACTAAAGCCATGATTCATGGTGGAAGTTTCAGTTTGGACATATATCCTCAATCTCATATGAGAATAATAATTGTTGCCACATGCTTATGCATTAAAGAGGAGTCCATTATCTGTTGTCCATGTTGTCCCGGTATGGATGTCTAAGTTGAGAATAATCAAAAGCGAGAAATCCAAAATGCGAGCTTTCTCCTTAGACCTTTGTACAGGCGACATGGAGGTACCCCATTGTGACACTTGGTCAAAACATGTGCATTGCAAAGATCCGGTAGTCCAAGTTAATTAGGACAAGGTGCGGGCACTATTAGTATACTATGCATGAGGCTTGCAACTTGTAAGATATAATGTACATAACTCATATGCTTTATTACTACCGTTGACAAAATTGTTTCATGTTTTCAAAATAAAAGCTCTAGCACAAATATAGCAATCGATGCTTTCCTCTTTGAAGGACCATTCTCTTTACTTTTATGTTGAGTCGGTTCACCTATCTCTCTCCACCTCAAGAAGCAAACACTTGTGTGAACTGTGCATTGATTCCTACATACTTGCATATTGTACTTGTTATATTACTCTATGTTGACAATTATCCATGAGATATACATGTTACAAGTTGAAAGCAACCGCTGAAACTTAATCTTCCTTTGTGTTGCTTCAATGCCTTTACTTTGATTTGTTGCTTTATGAGTTAACTCTTATGCAAGACTTATTAATACTTGTCTTGAAGTACTATTCATGAAAAGTCTTTGCTTTATGATTCACCTGTTTTCTCATGTCATCACCATTGTTTTGATCGCTGCATCCACTACATATGTTTACAAATAGTATGATCAAGGTTATGATGGCATATCACTTCAGAAATTATCTTTGTTATCGTTTTACTCGCTCGGGACGAGCGGAACTAAGCTTGGGGATGCTTGATACGTCTCCGACGTATCGATAATTTCTTATGTTCTATGCCATATTATTGATGATACCTACATGTTTTATGCACACTTTATGTCATATTCGTGCATTTTCCGGAACTAACCTATTAACAAGATGCCGAAGTGCCGGTTCTCGTTTTCTGCTGTTTTTGGTTTCAGAAATCCTAGTAACGAAATATTCTCGGAATTGGACGAAACGAAGACCCAGGGGCCTATTTTTTCACGGAGCTTCCAGAAGACCGAAGAACATACGAAGTGGGGCCACGAGGTGGCCAGACCACATGGCGGCGCGGCCAAAGGGGGGCCCGCGCCGCCCTATGGTGTGGCCCCCTCGTCTGGCCCCCGACTCTGCCCTTCCGCCTACTTAAAGCCTCCGTCGCGAAACCCCTGAGGCGAAAAACCACGATACGGAAAACCTTACTGAGACGCCGCCGCCGCCGATCCCATCTCGGGGGATTACGGAGATCTCCTCCGGCACCCTGCCGGAGAGGGGATTTATCTCCCGGAGGACTCTACACCGCCATGATCGCCTCCGGAGTGATGAGTGAGTAGTTCACCCCTGGACTATGGGTCCATAGCGAGTAGCTAGATGGTTGTCTTCTCCTCATTGTGCTTCATTGTTGGATCTTGTGAGCTGCCTAACATGATCAAGATCATCTATCCGTAATACTCTATGTTGTGTTTGTCGGGATCCGATGGATAGAGAATACCATGTCATGTTAATTATCAAGTTATTATACATGTGTTGTTTATGATCTTGCATGCTCTCCGTTACTAGTAGAGGCTACGGCCAAGTTTTTACTTTTAACTCCAAGAGGGAGTATTTATGCTCGATAGTGGGTTCATGCCCGCATTGACACCCGGGACGAGTGACGAAAGTTCTAAGGTTGTGTTGTGCTTGTTGCCACTAGGGATAAAACATTGGCGCTATGTCCGAGGATGTAGTTGTTGATTACATTACGCACCATACTTAATGCAATTGTCCGTTGCTTTGCAACTTAATATCGGAAGGGGTTCGGATGATAACTCGAAGGTGGACTTTTAGGCATAGATGCGAGCTGGATGGCGGTCTATGTACTTTGTCGTAATGCCCAATTAAATCTCACTATACTTATCATGTCATGTATGTGCATTGTTATGCCCTCTCTATTTGTCAATTGCCCGACTGTAATTTGTTCACCCAACATGCCTTTATCTTATGGGAGAGACACCTCTAGTGAACTGTGGACCCCGGTCCATTCTTTTAATACTGAAATACAAATCTGCTGCAATACTTGTTTTTACTGTTTTCTCTGCAAACAATCATCTTCCACACAATACGGTTAATCCTTTGTTACAGCAAGCCGGTGAGATTGACAACCTCACTCGTTTCGTTGGGGCAAAGTACTTTGGTTGTGTTGTGCAGGTTCCACGTTGGCGCCGGAATCTCCGGTGTTGCGCCGCACTACATCCCGCCGCCATCAACCTTCAACGTGCTTCTTGACTCCTACTGGTTCGATTAAACCTTGGTTTCTAACTGAGGGAAACTTGCCGCTGTGCGCATCACACCTTCCTCTTGGGGTTCCCAACGGACGTGTCAACTACACGCATCAGCCACCGGCATCTCCCGTTTTCGGTAACGCTTGGTGGTGACCGTCTTGCCACCGATCTCCATCCGGGAGCGCTTAGCTGGAGGAGCCTCGCTGGAACCGGCCTTGGGCGTGGGCGCCTTGTTCTTGCGGCCTTGGGAGGTGAGCTTCTCAAGAAACTCATGGCCAACCTCGGCCTGTATCGGAACAGCGCGCTCCACAACCTGTGGTTTGGCGTTGGCTGAAGGAGCGGCTACAGAAAGATGATACATAAGAAAGCGAAAAGAGCAAGATACCTCAAGAATGGTAACCTCATCATCCGAATCAGAGCCCTTGCCAGAAAAGTTACCGGGGCGTGGAGTGTGGGTGCGGCCCATCTTCTGCTCTCCCTTGACGTACGGGTCAGCGTCGGAGTCGTCCTGGAAGACCCGGTCCGGCGTGTAGGAAGCCGGATGCTCCTGGCCGATCCGGCGGAAGTTCTGAGATACAAAGACAACATGTTAGAGCAAGATACGTATGGTAATACCGGAAAAAGCTTCCCGAAGATCCCAAAGTCTTACTCGCCGCGGAGGAGAGTTGCGGCGACTATAAGGGGCCAGCCCGTATTTCCCGCTGGGGCTCAGCGGGTTTTGGCAGATCTGCTTGGCCTTAAGGACCAAGTCAGTAGGGCTCAGCCGGTGGGTTGTGATCCTTGTCGGGTCCATTGGCCCCGACATCTCGCTGATCTTGTGGGCGCGCCGCTGAAGGGGCAGCACCCGGCGCGCGAGGAAAGCGCGGACCAGATCCTCTGCGCAGAGGCTAGTCTCCTCCTTGTTGGTGTCGATGAAGCCGACGATCCGGATGGACTCCTTGTCATCCTTGGGATGGTGGAGCCAGTTCTTCATGGAGGGCGGCCCCGGAACATATACCGGAAGATTGATGAAGTCTTCCGGACCGCCGTTCCGGACGTAGAAAAAGGTCCTCTGCCAGGTCCGGACAGAGTCCAGACCGGAGAGTTTGTAGAAGTTGCTCCCGGAGCGGGGAGACAAAATGCAGCCCCCACACCGAACAAAGGGTTTGGGCTGAGGAAGTTTCCTATCCTGGATACAATTCTTCCGAGGATAATAAAAGAAAGAGAAGTTGTCAACAGAAGGAGTGATACCGCAGTATCCCTCCATGAAGGTGGTGTAGGAAGAAAGATAAAAGATAGCGTTGCCCGGAAGATGGTGGGGCTGAAGCTCGTAGAAATCTAGAAAGCGCCGGAAGAAATCCGATGCAGGAAGGCCTATGCCGCGCTCAAAATGAGCGGCAAAAACCAAAACCTCACCCGGCTGAGGCTCGGGCTGGCGCTCCTCGCCGGGGATCCGGCACCAAACCTCCTCCGGAATCCTCCGAGAGCGGTAGAGCCAGTCGATTTCCGCCTGGGTCACATCGGAGCCCATCCAGGCTCCTCGCGTGTAGGAGTCCAGATCTACTCGGGCGCCCTGGCTGGAGCTGCCGGCTTCTCCTTGGTTTTCGGTAACAGGAGTCGAGCTACCGGTACCGGCCTCGCTCTGGGCAAGATCTGTCTCGAGCCCGTCGGAGAGCGTTTCAGCCGAAGCGCTTCCGGAAGAAGATGAGGGGATTACGGTGTGGTGGCTACCGGAAGAGGAATCCGAAAGGTAGTCCACGGAAGACATTTTCCGGAAGGGTACAAGATCTACCTAGAAACAAGTTTCCCAAAGCCTAGCCTTGCGCGAAGATCTACGAGTAAGAGGAAAAGCAAAGGAAAAGAAAGAGTAAATACACTACTGGCCCAAGAACTGGAAAGCGAAAAAGAAGAGCGCAAACACGCATTGGGACTCACCTGAGGCAGCGGAAGACGTGAAGAAGAGGGTCGCCGGAGGTGCAGCGGGCTCGCAGTCATCAACGAGGGCCGGTGGCAAAGAGGAGCAGAGATAGCCGTCGGAAGCCCGATGCAGCGACGGCGGAGGTGCTCTGGACGCTCTCTGCGCGGCGGAAAATCTCGGCACAGCGCGGGAAGCGGCTGGAGCTCGTCGGAGCAGCACTCTGGCGGAGACCGGCGGCAACGGGAGCGCAAGGGTGCGAGGAGCTCTGTGCGCAGGAAAGGGGGCAAGTGCGGAGAAGAAGACGAAGTGGAACCGCACCCCAGTTATATAGGAAGAAGGAGAAGTGGGCCGGCAACCGCTGGGCCGCGGCGGTTCGGTTCGTGGGCCGCCACGTGGCATGCGGATACACGCGCCAAAAATACGAGGACACAGGGGGGCCACACGGATCTGGAACGGCAGCGCGGATCCGGTGCGGCGCCATAAATGCCGGCGCGAAGACGAACCGAAGTGACCACGCGACAGCGTCGCGCGCCAGGCACAGTGCGCATGTCACTGACAGGCGCTGTACCCGAGATATTCTCGACTTCGTCGAGGAGAGGTTTAATGACAGAGATATCAGAGAAAATCGGTACGAGGACATAAGTTCGGCAAAAACGCCGAAGAGTTTGATCCAGATTCCGGAAGGGTTAACCCGGTACCTTGAGAAAAGAGAACCTGGCATGGTCCGTTGGATAGGATCCACCGGACTATACCATCTTCGGGGACTAATGTCGGGGGGATGACCCCCAGTATGCCAAAGGCATGCCAAAACCGGATGGTTTTAGCCATCAAAGTACCGGTTTAAATGTTGTTCCGGATAACGAAGGTTGATTCAGAAATTCATACCGGTATCCCAGGAGGGGGATACCGGAACTAGCTAAGAACATACCGGACTACCGGAACAGGCTACACTGTAGCACGTCGGCAAGACTGGTCAAAGATGCTCTCCAGAGCTAGAAGACAAAGATGAGCGAAGCACTTCAGCTTTAATCGAAGCCATGACGCCAAAGGCAAAGGATGACGCAAAAGGTGCCAGAGGATGTCACAGCTTCTGATTAAAGGCGTACCGGCATCACCGGTAGCTAAAGTAGCTTTGTAAAGTAGTTTGTCTAGTCAAAGATCCCATTAGGGTTTCTTAGTGTTTCTTCCCCTGTAAGCCACCCTCTCCCCTATATAAGGAGAGGGGGCACACCCCATCGCGGGAACGACCTAATAGCGATCTTGTACACAGAAACCTGTAAGCTCTTATGACCAAGAAATAGAGAGATCTAGTGCTGTCTTTGTTCTTGAGTTCATCATCTTCTACCTTCGGCCAAGTTCTAGTTCTTGAGGAATCCATCCGGAAACCTCTCCATCCATACCAAAAACCCTCCCCCGGATCCTCTAGCGCCATTCGGCCCCAAGATAAGCCATCCCATGCATCTGTCTGTTCACCACGACGACATACATAGTTGTTATTTTGTTTCTAGTTCATTATGTTGATTCCTAAGTACGATTTGAAGGACCTATCTTTAGGTAGTGGTTCTATAATTGGGAAAGATAACATTGTAAAATTATTCAATCATGTTAGTAAGCATAAAGATATTGAGGATAAATCCCTGGTAGAACTTGCTCCTGATTATGAAACTGCTACAACTTGTTTGGTTCAAATGCTGGAGGTTAGATTTGTTAGCCTTAATCCTTTTATGCAGAAAATGTTTTATAAACTTCATGAAATTGAGGATGATGAAAAGAAAGATTTTATCCTAGAAACTTTGCTTAGAGAATTTAAAGATGTGGTTATAGAAACTAGGAAAGTTTTTGATCGGTTTGATAAGCTAGGCTCATGTGTAGATATCTTTGGTACACTTGACCAAATCAGAAGTAGTAGAGAAGGTAGAATACCAATACCTTTCAAATTAGTAGCAATGCATGAAGCTTGGGAAAAGAATTTCGATTGGATTGTTCCTGAAAATCTATTTGATGAAAATAGTGAACCTAAAAGTGTAGAGAAAGGATCTTCAATGACTCATATTGATAAAATACAAATATTTGTTGAAAAAACTCCTCGCATTGATCTTGATGTTTCTTCGCTTGATGATACTTGATGCTCGCATTTTACTGCGTCTAGATGAAAGGCGTTAAAGAAAAGCGCTTATGGGAGACAACCCATGTTTTATTTACAGTATTTTTTCTTTTTGTTGAGTTTTGGAAGTTATTACTACTTTAATGACCGCTCCTTATCATTTTTATTTTGTTTTTGTGCCAAGAATAGCCTCTAATAGGAAGAAAGTAATGTTTGGGGAAGTTGCTGTCCTGAAAATAGATTATGTGTTGTTACCATAAAAATCCGTAAACATAGCCAGAGCATAATTTTGAACTGTCATTCTTTATGCAAATGCCCCAGGTTATTATCTAACTTTTGTTAGTTTATCACTTTTCGAGATAAGCAACAGAGAACTTCCAAAAGTTTCGATCTTTACCTGTTGTTCTGTTTTGATAGATTTCTGCACTATTTACATTTGCCTCTTAAATCTCTTTCGTTTTGACTTCTTTTGATCAAAGAGATATTTGAAAGGTTGCTATAGTAGCTTATGATTTAATAGATGTTTGATATATGTTAGTACTGAACACAAGTGGATTTGTTTATTTTGATTGTACTAATGCTGCTAATGAAGAATTGTGCGAAATTTTTGTATGAAGGAAGTTTTCAAGTGTAGGGAGAGAATAATGATATGATGGGATGAAAGAATGGACAAAATTTCAAGCTTGGGGATGCCCTTGCACCCCAATACATATTCAATAGGTACAAGCGTCAAAGCTTGGGGATGTCCAAGGCATCTCCTCGTCATCAACAAAGCAACATGTCATCTCTTTATACGCTATATTTTTATTGCTTCATACGCTATGTATTATTCTTGGAGCGTCTTTATTTTTATTTTTTGTTTTGTTTTGTTTTGTTTGTTGTATCATATGTTGGATCCCGGCACATTTGTTTTGGATAAATACCCGCTCCTTTTTAAATTGCATAAGAACGCTCTAGTTTTCGTTGTTATTGTTCTACGAGTGTTCTAGTTTTATGGTACTGCGTTTAGCTCTTGTTATTTCACTTGAATTTTGTTCAGATCTCATTAGTATTTTTATTTATGTATGATTAGCTTTCTGGTCCATAATGTATTTCATCTCTGAGAGTTATTTCAAATAAGTTGATTAGTGTTGGATGCGAGTAAAATATTTCATGACTATAGTGATGCAAATGGAAGCTTGTCTAGACTGTGGCATAGACTTTGGCATGTCATGTTGGATGTTATTCTTGCCATATGATTAGTATTTATTGTTTCAGCATGACTTGTTTAAATGGCTGAGAGTGCATAATGTGTTAAAGAATCATGTGTTGTTTCTGTCATAAAAGCATAGTATTGTGGTATTCTCCTTTGATGCTTTATTGGGTTGACTTGGCACATGCTTATACCATGTTCTGACTATAACCAGTCAACTAAAGCCTCTATGATCATTGAGTTTTTGATTTGTAATATCACTTTATGCTTTGATAATAATGTTTTGTCACTATGCATGATTATGGTCATTATTTTTCTCTTAGTTGGTCGCTTCCAGTCTTTTGCTAGCCTTCACATGTACCGAGTATGAGCTCTACTCGTGCATCCAACCACCAAAAACTAAAGTGCCAATTGTGTCCACCATATTTACCTATACGTGGTATTTCATCGCCACTCCAAAGTAAATTGCTTGTGTGCTACCTTTAAACCTTCAAAAATAATCACATGTTTTGTGTAAATTATAGCTCATGGGAAAGTAGTCTAAAAACTATTGTAGTAAGTACTATGTCCTATGCATTTTTAGTTCTTATAAGTTGCTTGTTGTGTGATAACCATGCTGTCATGGGGAACACCATCAATATGCGTTTGTTGAATATCATGTGAATTACTATGCATGCTCATCTTGTTTGAAGTAAGGGAGATTTACCATGAGTTGCAAAGATTTGAGTATGCATATTGTTAGAGAGGAACATTGGGCCGTCAACTAAAGCCATGTTCACATGGTGGAAGTTTCAGCTGGGCAAAAGTCCAAATATCTATTGTCTTTGCTTTCCCGGTATGGATATCCAAAAAAGTTGAGATTCATCAAAATTGAGAAATCAAATGAGATCCATCTCCAAAGGACATTTGTACTGGAGGCAAGGAGGTACCCCTTTGCGACACTTGGTTAAAACATACGTATGCGATGAGAATCCATGGAAGTCCAAGCTAATTAGGACAAGGTGTGAGCATTATTAGTATATTATGCATGAGGGAAGCAAATTTATAGGAAGTAATTATGCACAATTCATACTATTTATCACTGTCGTTGACATAAGTAGCACCTCTAAAAAAATATTTTCAACATTCTTGTTGCTTTCAAAATAAAAAGCTCTAGCACATGGGTAATCCATGCTTCCCTCTGCGAAGGGCCTTTCTTTCAATTTTATGTTGAGTCTTCATCTTCTACATTATGCACCGATTAAGAGACCATATTTTTCATTCTTAGTGCAATGTGCATAGTTCCAAAATTATTATTGATTGATTCATGATTGTGCTATTGCTTGCTCTTAAATTATTTGGATCTAGTCACCCATTGAACTTTCAAGGTGTCCTTGCATTTATTTGCTATTCCATAAGGACATGTTGAGTACCACTTTGTTATGTTTACTCTATGATCATAAACACACAGTTGCTTTTGATGCACTATTATTCATGATACTTTGTTTGAGTTACTCTTTATGTTATAACATAGTTGCTAAGTTCAATTGAATCATATCTATCATGCCTATGTTAGTGTACTTAGATCCCAGCTCACAATGCTTTACATGCTTGATCAAGATTGTGTTGGCTTCATGTCACCTCAAAAATTATTTTGTTATCACTTACCTACTCGAGGGGAGCAGGAGTTAAGCTTGGGGATGCTGATACGTCTCAAAGGTATCTATAATTTTTGATGCTTCATGCTTGTTTTACACCAATTCATATGTGTTTTGTTTACACTTCGTTGCACTTTTACATGATTTCTGGCACTAACCTATTAACAAGATGCCACAGTGCCAGTTCCATGTTTTCTGCTGTTTTTGTATTTCAGAAAAGTTGTACAGGAAATATTTTTGGAATTGGACGAAACAAAAGCCGAAATCAATATTTTACCGCAACGAAGACTAAGTCCGGAGGGGGGACGAAGAGGCGCACCAGGGCGCCCACACCACCCCTAGGCGCGTCCTAGGGCTGGACCGCGCCTAGGGCTGGTGTGAGGCCCACAGGCGCCCCACCGACCTTAATCCTCCGGCTATTTATACGTCTTCTCGGGAAAAGCCTGGATACCCGAGCCCCAAAATCCATGAAATGTTCCGTCGCGGCCGCCATCGCCGAACCCATCCCATCTCGGGGGGGGGTTCTGAAGCTCTTCCCGGCACCTTGCCGGAGGGGGAAATCATTGCCGGAGGCATCTGCATCGCCATGCCCGCCTCCGGAGTGATGCGTGAGTAGTTCATCCCTGGACTATGGGTCCATAGCAGTAGCTAGATGGTTGTCTTCTCCACTTTGTGCATCATGTATCGATCGTGTGAGCTTCCCTAAATGATCAAGATCATCTTTATGTGATCCTCTATGTTTGGTTTGCTGGGATCCGATGAATATTGAATACTATGTTGAGATTGATTATATATTCATGTGATGTGTTATTTGTGATCTTGCATGCTCTCCGTTACTAGTAGAAACTCTGGCCAAGTGAATACTTGTGACTCCAAGATAGGAGGTATTTATGATCGATAGTAGGTTCATGCCTCTAGTTTCCTGGGAGAGTGACTTTATAACTTCTAAGGTTGTAGATGTGTTGTTGCTACTAGGGATAACCCAACAATATTTTATCCAATGGTAACTCTATTGTTTATTTTACACAAATTGCTTAATGAGATAGTCTGTTGCTTGCAATATTATACTGGAAGGGGTTCGGACAATAACCTAAAGGTGGATTATTAGTCATAGACGTAGTTGGATTACGGTCTATGTATTATGTTGTAATACCCAATACCAAATTATCATAGTAATCATGTTGTCATGTATGGTCGATATTCTGTCAATTGCCCATCTGTAATTTGTTCACCCAACATGCTATTTCTTTATGGAGAGACACCTCTAGTGAACTGTGGACCCTAGTCCTATTTCCTTTACTGATAAATTCAATTGCAACCATGTTCTGTTTACTTTCTACAAACATCTCCTTCCATTCAATACGTCTAATCCTTTGTGTTCACAAAACCGGTGAGATTTCCAACCTCACTGTAAGTTGGAGTAAAATACTTTGGTTGTGTTGTGAGCAGGTTCCACATTGTTGCTGACGCCGGTAGTGCGCCCTGCCACTAGTCATCCAACAACACCTTCAGAAGTCACGCATTTTGTCCTACTGGTCGATTAAACCTTGGTTTTGTCCTGAGGGAAAACTTGCTGCTGTGTTTATCACACCTTCCTCTTGGGGTTCGCCAACAGCGTGTCCGCATACGTCGAGTACACGCCATCAGCGGGATAGGCAGGATGAAGTGCTGCAGGAAGGGTTGGCAGCGGTGATTAGGTTTTCCCCTCCCATTGCCTTGAGGGGAGAGACTAGAGGGGTACGAGAACAAAAAGGCAATTAAGTCCTTGTTGTGACAAAGTAATGGTTCTGGGGAGCGGATAGAGCTGGTTCTGCACATACTATTATCTGCTCTGCCATCCCACTACAGGAAACGCACAAGGTGCCAATGGCCAGGACCTGGACCTGTGCCGACGGCTAAATATCGGGGTCGTTCGCACATGGCCCGTTTCGGCCAGGCCAGTAGGCAAGCCGTCGGCATAGGAAGGTCTGTGCCGACGGCAATCATCGGCATAGTTTCGGTTGTCGGCACAGCCTCTCCGCTGTGACGGCGAGGTAACAACGTTAGGCCACATATTTCAGCCATGTGCCGACGGCTTACATATTTTCCATTTTACAATATTAATCTTCAAAAAATTATAACTAAATCATTGTAATTCATAAAAATACAGGTAGTATATCAATTTTTTTAGAAAAATAAGATCTATATTAGAAAAATATCAAACTTGGAATATTGCAAAATCTATAAAAAAAACCTTCTAAAAAATGAGCTATCATGTCCAATGTTTCATGGCCTTCACGCCGAACAACCAATCTTATGGCTAAAATCATCGCATAGTTTGTGATAATGTGCCTATATTGTGGATCTTAGGATGGCGGACAATGTTGCAGGAGGAATGTTTCATTTTCGTCGCACCAAAAAGCTATTTTCCATTTCCCGAGTCCCAAAAACGGGGTGTTTTGTGAAGCAACCATAAAATGAAAGTTTCACAATGGTACCACCCCATTTTTCAAAAATAATATTTCACCTTACACAAACAATTTCCCAACCGGGTATCTAAAATATTTCTGTCCACTTCTCGTGAAAAAGAAAAATTCCAGCCAAGTCAGCAGGAAGTCGGTCAGGTTTGAACTACAGGTACATGCTTTAATGCTCATGACTCTTTAGAAAAATCATTTTTAGATTCAAAATATGCTATATCATCATATATCCATTGCAAGTTTAGCGAGACTCATCCCCGAGCTAAGAATCTCCATGCCCACCGTTTTGACCATAGTTTGAAATGGGCATAAGAAATTCACAAACGATCAAAAAATGAAAAACCTTCGTCATATTATGTGAAATAATTAAAAGGAAAAATATCAAACTTGGAATATTACAAATATCTTAAAAAACCTTCTCAGAAATGAGCTATCATGTTCGATGTTTCATGGCTATCAGGCCTAACGACCAATGTTATGGCTAGATTCGTGGAATAGTTTATGATAATATGCCCTTATTATGCACATGTGTATCTTGGGATGGCGAACAATATTGCAGCGGGGTGATTTCATTTTCATCGCACCAAAAAGTTATTTTCTATTTTCCGAGTCCCAAAAACGGGGTGTTTTGTGAAGCAAACACAAAATTAAAGTTTGAAAATGGTACCAATCGGAGTATTTGAAACATTTTTCGTTCAACCCTCGGGAAATAGACAAATTCCGGCCAAGTAGTCGATCAGATTTGAACTACACGTACATGATCCAGTGCTCATAATTTTTTGGAAAAATCATTTTAGGTTCACAATATTCTATTTCATCCGAGATCCATTGCAATTTTAGCGAGGCTCATCCCCGAGCTAGGAATCTTCATGCCCGCCGTTTTGACCATAGTTTGAAACGACATAAGAAATTCAGAAACGATCAAAACGCAGAAAAACTTCGCGTGGTGTCATATTATGTGACATAGTTGAAAGAAAAATATCAAACTTAAAATATTGCAAATATCTAAAAAAAACCTTCTCAAAAATGAGCTATCATGTTTGATGCTACATGGTTAAAAGGCTGAACGACCCATGTTATGGCTAGATTCGTGGCATAGTTTGTGATAATGTGCATATATTGTGTACACATGTGACTCTTGGGATGGTGAATAATGTTTCATGAGGGAGATTTCCTTTTCGTCGCACCAAAAAGATATTTTCCATTTTTCGAGTCCAAAAAATGGGGTGTTTTGTGAAGCAACCACCAAATAAAACTTTCACAGTGGTACCACTCCATTTAAAAAAAATACTATGTTCCAACCAAGGTATCTTAAACATTTTTGTCCACCCCTCGCGAAAAAGACAAATTCCTGCCAAATCGGTAGGAAGTCAGTGAGATTTGAACTACACCTACATGATTTAATGCTCATGATTTTTGGAAAATCATTTTTAGGTTCTAATATGAAATAGATGTCATAGTTGGATTCCTCTCATTTTTCTGATCGATTTAGACATATTATTTGTCAAATTCTGATTTACGGATTTAAAGATATTAATTATTCCATATTAAATAGAAAAGGACAAAAAAATAAAATCATTTTATTGTTATTTGAATTAATGATTAATATACTTATTTATTGTAGTTTATGTAGGTAATTGTTTGGAATTAAAAAAGTAAATATGTGCAACATCAAAGAATAGGGGTTAATAGGATTGGTATGGTAATATTATTAACAAGGTATCATTTCTTTCATGGAAGCTAGTTTAGAAGGAACAAAAAAGTTAAGCGTGCTTGGGGTGAAGTAGTGTGAGGAGGTAACTGACTGAGAAGTTCGACCACGAGTGAAATTTAATTTTAAGTGTAGTTAGAGTTAAAATGATCAATGTGAGAGATTAAAAAAATGATTTTTATTTTTGTTTTTGAAAAAATTCGAGTCAGTGCCGTTGGCACAGGATGTTGTGCCGACGGCAACTAGATCTATGCCAAGCATATATTGTGCCGACGGCGAGGTGCCGACGGCAATTTTAGCTGTACCGACGGCATGGCCGTCGACACCTTGACTGATTCCCGTAGTGTCCACCTGCATGAGACGCATGTATTCTTTGTACTCATGTACGCTTTTGGGTTTTGCGTAAAGAAAAAAATCCTACGTATTTTGAACAAGCAATGCGTAAAGAAACCCGACATGCTCCTTGGTTTGAAGCAGGCCACATATTTCTGAAGCTTAAATTCAGTTTTAAAGTAGCATTAGCAAAAGCGGAAAATACCCAGTTCCACCGGGGTGCATGTGCACCCTATAATGAAAATTCCAAAAAATGCTATTTCGAAGTTTTAGAAATATTTGAAAAAATGCATGTATGTTGATACTTATTTGTGCAGATTTTGGAACAAAAAAGACCATATGCGACCTACACAAAAATATGAAACTGTAATTCCCTATTTGTGTGAACAGTGCCTCACCAACCATTATAATGGCATTTAGACATTTTTTCATTTTCGTGTAGGCCACATACAATCGTATTTTTTCGTGCAACCTTACACAAGTAAGTATCAACATAATATGTACATGCAAAAAATTATTTCAATTTAAAAAAAACCTTTAATTAGATTTTTCCCAATTTTAGAAAAACCGGGTGCACAAGCACCCCGGTTCACATCATTCCCGTCGAAAAAAGCACACCTACATATAAAAAAAAGCTTACATATACAGTGCTAGATGATATATAGCTTGATAAATCTGTGGTCATAATAATCAATATCATAATGTTGCATCAGGGTTTCATACATGAGCAACCGAAGATGGGCGACACCCGAAATCTTGGAGAACCCATGCGCACGTACAACTTGGCCGGTGAATAGCTTTTATTTGTGCAAATTCTGAAGACAGCGAAACTCAAGTTGTGCTGCATCCTCAAAGTCCATGCTGGCGCGTAGGACAACCTCGGGTCTTCGGCGTGCCACCTCGGGCTGCACTGCGGATACCTTTGGGAGCGATAGTGTTTCTATTGTACCCGGTCTTACTTTTTGCAAGAGTGATGCATATTTATTGTTTGTTCGTCTATCATTTGCAATGCCGACTCGAGAAACAAACTCTACTATTGGGTTTTGCACAAATGTATATCGCGAGCAGTGAGGTTGAAGGAGTGGATATATAGGTCCACTATTTAGGCTCTTGTTTTAACAAAGAACTGGTCGTGGGAGTCACGCTGTGTCAACGTTGAGAGCAACGCCATTCGCGAAAAAAAAAAAAAAACGCTGAGAGCAACGTGATGCTGCATCTACAGTAGCCAACATCATTTGCTTTGCCATCCGCCAGCATCTGGGTGCCTGTATTCTTTTCTAGTCATGTATGCTTTTGGGCTTTGCGTAAAGAAATAACCTATCTACTTTGAACTGGCAATGTGTAACACGACATGCTCCTTACTTTGAAACATGCCACATGTTCATCTAGCTTTAAACCATTTTATTTAAAAGAAATGTTAGCAAAAGCACCCATACAAAATAGCTTACATATACTAGATGATAAAGCTTGATAGATTTGGGGAGTGATGTTTTGGAACATGGGAGCATATGCTTCCTATATTTTGAAATGCATCTTACACATATTTTAAATTTCAAAAAAATTGAAACAAAAAATTCGCACGTACATCTTCATGTGCTACGCGCTCACAAAGTCGTTTCATAAAAAATGAACTTGTCATGTGACTTGTGTAAAAAAGACAAAATTCAGTGCTGAAAACAATGCTTTTCACAGGATAAGTTTTCTCTTTTTTACATAGTCCACAAAAAATATTATTTTTTCGTGAAACTTGACGCATACACATATATTATGGAGATGTACATGTAGAATTTTTTGTCAAAATTTTTCCACACTTCGAAATATATTTTGTTGGTAGAGGGAGCATACGCACCCGGGAGCCGAATTGAATTTCCGATAGATTTGCAGTTATAATAATAATCATAATGTTGCATCAGGGTTCCATATATGAGCAACAGAAGATGGGCGACGCCCAAAATCTTGGAGAACCCATGCGCACGTACAACTTGGCCGGTGAATAGCTTTTATTTGTGCAAATTCTGAAGACAGCGAACGCTCAAGTTGAGCCGCGGATTCTGTCCTAGCCAACTTGGGTTTATCCACATCGCTGAAGCAGACCATGGCCACGAAACAGATCCTCCAAATCACGGCCACATCTTTAATCGTTTCCTCATTGTGAGAGAGAGGACCAGCCTTTGTGACATGTGAGCCACGAAAACGGCCAAGTTGCATGTGGCTGGGATCTCATCTCCCAGCTGGGCACTGGCCAACTCACGAGTCGTCATCTCAATTCTCAAACTCCATTAATATGCATGACTTTGCCTCCCACAATCCCACATGCCATGCGGGGCAAAGAGGGTCATGGAGCCAACCAGTCGGCAGGAGGCCGTCGTCAAGCTAATTGATGAGATGACATGTGAGTGTGGTGATTACTTGTTTATAACGACAAAAATCTTATAAATTCTCACGCCATTATGACCTTTTCCCCAACCTCTCTCTCCCAGGCGATAAGGGAGGCGATTAGGGGAACCTCTTTCCTTCCGTCCGCCGTCGCTGAAGACAGGGGCTTTCTCCCTCTCCTCTCGTCGCTCCGGCGGCGGGGGTGGGGAGGAGCCCCGTGGTCTTTGGCCGGCGTGTAGATAGGTGTAGGCTAGGGTTTGCGGGCGGTGCTCGGTCGGTGTCGACGCCGCCGCCGCGAATAAAGTGTTCCGGGTCACCGTCTCGGCGGCACCGCCGTGTGTCGCTGAGGAGCCACGGATCTAGGCTTCCCAGGCGAGATCGTCGAGACGACGGCGGGGATCTCATCGGGGGATTTTGCTTCTCGTCTTCGTCCTCGTCACGTTGGCGCCCCCTTCGCCGCCATCGGGAAGACGAGATTTGTACAGGAGTTCTCTTCGCTGGCCTCGTCGGGCTGGTGCTGGTCTCGGAGGTGGCGTGGTTCGTACTGGGTTGTGGTTCCATGGCAGGCGGATTTGGTGCTGCCTCTCGACGTCGGTCGATGAGGCTGGCCGGATCTGGAGGTCGACGACGAGCTCGGGGCTGGGCCCCGACCGACGAGCCCCAACGACAAGGTGAGCATCTCCGGTGCTCCACTATTGAGGTTCTTAAAGCCCAAGTGGCGATGGAGCTGCGTCGACCTCGGGCATGGTGGTTTCTGCTGCTCCCTCTCTTGGTGGTCGCCGTGGCGGCGCCGGAGTTCGGCGGCGGATCGTATCTGGTGCAGAGATCCCCGAGGACTACTTTGTATTTTTTCTTCTTTTGGGGGTTCTTTCTGCAAAATGTACGGGCCTATGTGTCCTTCTGGACCGTTCCGTGTCGGTGTGTACGTTCAGTGTACTCATGTTTGATATAATGAAATACGTATGCATCTCAAAAAAAAAAAAAATTCTCACGCCATTATGTGCATTCTTTTCTTTGTGGGGAACTAGGGTTGCAAGAAGACGTCCGGCATAAGAGCAATGTAACACCCATGTTTTAGCTAAACCTAAGTTAGGTTTGCTTGAGCATCATAATTAATTTCCTAAAAAATGCATTAGGAAAATATTTGAAAACCCTAAAGGCGGCTCCACCGGCGCTTCCCAAATAGAAATCAGTAGGTACACCGGCAATGCCCTATTATATACTAAAAGCTAATCCACTTGTAAAATTGCATTCTTTTCTTGGTGGGCTAGAATTGAACTAGGGTTGCAAGATCGACATCCGGCATAAGCCTCCTATAACGTGGGATAGTAAACTTATATGTATATTATATACTAAAAGCTAATCCACTTCATTAAAATTATCTAATTCATCTATAACGGCTGAGGTTAAAAAAATTCCGATCACGTAAATTGTACAAAGTGTACCATTTGTCACCTACGCATAAGGGCATCTCTAGCTGGCCGATCTATTTTGGACACCAAATATGTATGTTTGGGTCATACTGCGAACACTAAATCGGCAGTCATAGAGGTCAGTGTATGGACGTACTTATGAGCGTCTACATTTACACTATATTTCGCAAAACAAAGGTATAAAAGGTATGTAGAAAAAGTAAGAATGTCGATGAAAAAATTCCATGCAATTTGGCGAATATAGCATAGTCATTTCCAGCAACTTTCCAAGTGCCCGCACAGATTTCTACTTGGACTCAGAGAGGACACGAACAGCATTATAAATCACTGGTCACCAGCGAAACCTTTCTCGTTTTCCTTTCAGAGATTCCAATCGTCTGATGTAGCTCCGGCAACCCTTTTGCTCGGTTGATAAAATGACAGCAATCAATTGGTAAAAAAAAAAAGACATAGAGAAAGAACTTCCACTTCGGAATGAATAAACTTGTGTCTGTTACAGTCAATGTACTGTGCAACACCTTTACTTTGTAAAGCTGGTTATGCTAACTTGTGGTTGGAGAACCAACCTGTGGTTGGATGGTTAGGAGGGCAGTGGCACCCCCAGCCCACCAGAGTTCAAATCCCAGATTTGACACCTTGGTGTCTCATAAAGGCGGAATATTCTTCAGTGGGAGGCGACGTTCCCGTCGATAGCGAGGCGCCTGTGGTGACTTCATCAATCTCAAGATCCGTCGGATCAGTTCTTCAACGCAGTCTCTTGGAGGTGCTCATAGGGGTAGGGTGTGCGTGTATGCGTTCATAGGGGTGAGTGTGTGCGTGTATGTATGAGCGTCTTTGATTGTACTGTGTTTCGCAAAAAAAAAAAATGTCATCGCCTTGGGAAGCGATTCCTGCACTATTCATATCATCGGCGGCCTTTTCTTCTCCTGCAACATCTGAACTCTGAAGGGGGAAATACACGGCCTGGATTACCCTGAGCAGGTTAAGACCTGCTTCTGCACGAAGCACATGACACGAACAATGGCATGAAGCCCCTTAAACATAATGGAATGTTTTCTTTTATTCTACATGGAAAGGTAGCTAGGGGTGTGAATGGCCAACCAAGATCGGATATTGCTGGTTTTTCACGAAATCTATTACTTATTACAGTCTGAATATGTAAGGGACTGGTACCTGAATATTATGTTCTAACATTACTAGCTATTTTGGTTCACTGTCTCTCAAATGAAGGAGCACAACCCTTTCCACTTCTCTACATGCTGACATTCGGAGCTAGAAGCAGAGAAGAGAACTTACAAGTAGCAAAGTATGCTAGCCATGAGTTTCATTTTGTTCTGCCTTCACATTTGTATTGTAGATCCATTTGTGTGGAAAAGAAAAGGTAGGAGAAATATTTTCAATAGGCGTTACCGAGAAATATGGAAGTGGAATGTTTAGTTCATTCTCGCCTTACCTCTACGAAGCACAAGTCAACCGGTTATAGTTTAGGTTTTCACTTCTTGAACCTTGCTTCAGCTTTCTGGACTTCGTCGTCATTGCCAGACGAGGAGGGTGGGGCGAATGAATCAGTTGAGCACTTGAGTTACGACTACAAGAACAAATCACCGGAAGCTGAATGTTATAGTACTTCACTCTACATATGAATTATTTTGAGAGTGATTTCGAAGTAAGTGTCTTATAGATAATTCTTGTCCAGTTGGAAACTTGGAATAAACGACGGACACTGAAATGACATGTTGAAATCCTATTTTTAGAGGACGTTCATTTCTTATCTGAAAAAGAAACTGCTACGGCCCAATGTGCTGGGCTGTGCCATGGCTGCCATATTGCTACTTTGTTCAGCTAGATTGGGCCTGATCTTGCTTCTTTTTTTTTGCGAAACTGATCGTGTATTGGTGCTACCTATTGAAACTTCGATGATATAAGACCAACAAGAATATAATTTTCATTAACAAAATACTAATATCAAGAGTGCTTTTTCCATATCAAAATTTTAACATTATAAATTGAAGTCGTGCAAGCTTGACTGTGTACAGCCGTCGAGCGAGTCACATCTATTCCATAACAAAAAGAAAGCATAATCAGGTCTTCCTGCTAGCGCAGTAATTCTGTGACCACGTAAGTCATCTTCACTTGCCATTGTTGTTCCCGGCATAGAGCCCCCACTTGGGCTGGCCGCCGGTCTGTACGCCACCGCCGCCCTGCGGCACGTCCATCTCCCCACCTTCGGCCGCGCCGTCCAACGCCTTAGCCTCGTCGTGGGCCTGATCCGCGGGCTCGTCGCCGCCATTGGCCGGCAGCCAGGTAGTAGGCATGGTTGGCTTGTGTGCCGGGTTCAGCAGCGAAGCCCACATGGCGACCTGCTCCTGCCGGGTCTCGTCGACGTAGGGCGACTTCCCGAGCTGCCCGCTGTAGCCGCCCAGCGCCGGTGGCGCGCCCGCCGCCCACATCATCGGCTTTCCCTCGGGGTACCCCGTGTAGTACCGAGGGAACCCCGGGTACCGGTGCACGCCGCCGCTCGCGTACGGGTACGGCAGCCACTTGCCCGCCCTAGCGGCCGCGTCGGCGGCGCGCCACTGCGCGCCCTCGGCCGCCGACGGTGGCACTGCAAGCGCGGACGTCCCGGAGCTCAGCGGTCCCGTGGACATCGGCCGTGCGGCGGCGCACGGGCAGGCGCGGAGGAGGAGGATGCTGAGCACGGTCACGACGGAGACGGCGAAGATGCGAGCCATGGTGGAATGCTCGATGATGGGAGGTGTGAGTACTTTGAATTGAGGTGGCGCAGCAGGATGGCAGGGGCCATAATATACGGGAAGAACTCCCCGGAAGACGCGAGGTACGTAAGAGCTAGCTAGTAAGCAGGTGATCGAAGCGCTGGAACAACCGAGTGCGTCAGTGCGTGAGGGCTGAGGAGTACCTGCTTCCTAGCTACTGTCGCTTCAATAGTTGACCGTTGACACGACAGTCAATGGCGACGATAAAACAGTAGGTTGGTCACGCGTTCCTCTCCAGTGTGTTCTGTGAGCTTGTGACTCGCATTCTGTGACATGCACTACAGCTTGCCGTCTTTCTCCCCGTAGCAGTCTGATTTAGTGCTTTCCGTAAACGAATCTGTAGATTGTATTGACGTAGGGGTAAAGCGCACAGCTCTCAGCAAGGCCGGCGTTGGTATTTATATGGGTGTTACAAGGAGTACAACACACGGCAGGTTATGTACGTAACCATACCAAACTCTAATCTAATCCTAGTACAATACATAGTTTATCACCCTCCCTCAATCTCAACTGATCCATGAAGATTGAGATTGCGTTTACACATAGTAAATAAAGGTAGTGGTAGAGGTTTGGTGAAGATATCAGCTAACTGATCCTTGGAGGAGATAAATCTGATCTGAAGCAACTACTGGGCAACCCGTTCTCGAACAAAGTGAAAGTCTATCTCAATATGTTTTGTACGAGCATGAAAAACCGGGTTAGAAGAGAGATATGTAGCTCCAATATTATCACACCATAAAATAGGTGGACTCTTCACGTAACACTCCAAGTTCACCAAGAAGAGCTTGTACCCAAATAAGTTCAAGCAGTAGCATTTGCAAGTGCTTTATATTCGGATTCAGATCTGGACCGAGATATCGTAGCCTGCTTTCTAGCACTCCAGGACACAAGATTACCTCCATAGAACACAGCAAACCCCCCGTTGATCGCCGATCATCGGTGTTACCAGCCCAGTCCGCATCGGAAAAGGCGGACGGGAGAGCTGGAGTAGTGGAAGAAGAGCGCAATAATAAACCATGAGACATAGTAGCCTTCACATAGCGTAATATGCGCTTGACCGCAGACCAATGAGTACACCGAGGAGCATGAAGATATTGACACACCTTATTCACCGCAAATGATAAGTCTGGTCGTGTCATAGTAAGATACTGGAGGCCCCCAACAATGCTACGATAGCGAGTAGAATCCTCAGCAGAAAGTGGAGTACCATCTATTACTGAGAGCTTATCAGAAGGAACCATAGGAGTAGACATAGGAGTACACTTCTGAAGGCCGGCACGCTGTAAGAGCTCGGACGCATACTTGCATTGACTCAAAAGAAGACCATCAGAACCGTGTCGATGTACCTCAATACCGAGAAAATAATGTAGGGGGCCAAGGTCCTTAAGAGCAAAGGACGAACCAAGCTGATGTACAAGGCGACCAGCAACAGCAGATGACGAGCTCACCACAATAATATCATCCACACATAAAGAGCTTTATCAAGTCGACACAAGTAACCATAGTGAGCTGGATCCTCAAAACCAGGAGGTTGCCTCATAAATACTTCCTCCTCAAGAACACCATGTAAGAAAGCATTCTGGATATCAAGCTGACGGAGATGCCATCCCTGGGTAAGAGCCATGGACAGTAAAAGACGGATGGTAGTGGGTTTGACAACAGGACTGAAAGTATCCTCATAATCAAGTCCATATCACTGCTTGAACCCTTTTGCCACAAGACGTGCTTTGTATCTGTCAAGAGAACCATCGGCATTTCTTTTAATTTTAAAGACCCACTTGCAATCGATAATATTCACGTCAGAACGAGGTAGAACTAATCGCCATGTTCGGTTATGCTGAAGAGCAGCAAACTCAACCTCCATTGCGGTACGCCAGTGTGGAGACGAAAGAGCTGAACGAAAATCAGAAGGTTCTGTAGTCAGCAGGGTAGGATCAGTTGTCCTGGTTGTATTCCACGCAACGGTACCATCCGTACGATGTTTCTGTTGGCGAATGCCTCGTTGCAGGCGGGTCGTCACTCCAGGACGAGCAGGCGGAGGCTGGACTGGCCCAGCATCAATCGATGGTGTACATGACGTATCTGTTGCCGTAGTCGTAGGGGCTGTAGATGTATCTGTTGCCGCAGTCGTAGAGACCACGGACCCAGGAGAATGAGCCGCAGGCGATTCTATTCCAAGCAAGGACAAGCTGCGCGGACCAATAGTAGTGGCCGGACTACTCCGGTCAATTGAAGTGGCCGGACTGCTTGGGTGACTACTTGGGTTGGCAGAGGCCCCGGTTGCATGATTCTCATTAAGTACATGCATGTGATCAACGTCCCTGGTAGCAGCAACATCATCAACGTGACCACATTCAGTTTCTTCGTCCAGTAATTCAAGACGAGCCCCGCGTCCCACTCCTGCACCATGGTTAGCCAAAAGCAACGGAGTATACGCAGCATCAACAAATTGGTCAGAAAGTAATGGAGAAGTGGATGATGACGGTGAAGTGGAATGCGAGGAGGTTTGAGAGAAAGGAAAGACAGTCTCATCAAACACAACATCCCGCGAAATATATACTCGATTTGTAGGAATGTGGAGACACTTGTAACCTTTATGTAGGGAGCTGTAACCAAGGAAAACACATTGTTTGGAGCGGAATTGTAGTTTGCGATTATTGTATGGTCGAAGATGTGGCCAGCAAGCGCACCCGAACACCTTAAAGAAAGTATAATCAGGGGTTTCACCTAAGACACGCTCTAAGGGTGTTTGCATGTTAATAACACGACTAGGCAGTCGATTGATGAGGAAGCCAGCGGTAGAAAAAGCATCACTCCAATAACTGTAAGGAACACACGCATGAGCTAAAAGGGTGAGACCAGTCTCTACAATATGACGGTGTTTTCGTTCAGCAGTACCATTTTGTTGGTGAGTATGAGGACATGAGACTCGATGTTATATACCAATGTCAGCAAAGAATTTATTCAATCTATGATACTCGCCACCCCAATCACTTTGGACATGTATGATTTTCTTATTGAGTAGACGTTTAACATGTTTTTGAAACTGAAGAAAATTTTGGAAGACATCAGATTTATGTTTCAAGAGATAAAGCCATGTAAAATGACTGTAAGCATCAACAAAGCTCACATAAAATTGATGACCACTAACTGAAGTTTGGGTAGGTCCCCATACATCTGAATATATAATCTCAAGGGGTGAAGTAGTAACACGAGTAGACAAAGAAAAGGGTAAATGATGACTCTTGCCCTGCTGACAGGCATCACAAACTACAGCTTTATTAACTGACACTGATGGAAGCTCATGACTACGTAAGATATGCTGAACAATTGGTGTGGCTGGATGTCTTAAACGCGAGTGCCACTGATCATGTGACACCTTGAGGCTGCTGAAGGCTCGCTTTATGGCTGACACATCAAGATTATAGAGACCTTCACGACATCCCCTCTAAGAAGAACCTCCCTGGTGGCCCGGTCCTTAATAAGAAAATACCAAGGATGAAATTCAAAGAAAGCATTATTATCATAAGCAAATCTTTTAACCGATAGGAGATTACGAGTAATGGAGGGTACGTGAAGGATATTTTTGAGATGTAAAAAATGAGATGATGTAGGAATTATGGATTGACCAATATGTGTAATGCGCATACCTGTACCATTGGCGGCTTGTACATTGCCATGGTATTGCTCTTTCACTGTAAGTTTGTCGAGGTCGTTGGTGAAGTGGTATGTTGCTGCCGTGTCTGCGTACCAGGTAGGGTCAACCGGATATGATGAGGTAGAACCAGTGTGTGTTGCAGAGAGAGCAGCAAGTTGACGTTCCATGTTGCGACCATCATTGCCAGCACCAAGATAATCTTTTTGGTACCTCTTAAAGCAGCAGGATGCGACATGACCAGGTTTTGTACAAATCTGGCATATGGGGCGTGTACCTCCTGAGCTGCCTGTAGAGCGGCCTTGCTGATCATTGCGCCTCGTGCTGTTTGATGATGACGCTAGGTAAGAAGGCTTGCCCTGTCCTTGCTGTAAGTCTGGACGAGGTTGGAACGGGGCAGTGTAGTTGGTGCGACCACCCGGGGACGGACGAGCGCTGTAGTTGGCATGATGGATATCGGCGCCGATCTCAGCGCGCCTCGCCTCGGCACGTTGCTCAACGTTCAGAATCTGGGCGTACACGTCACGTACAGGTAGCGGATCATGAGCAGGACGGGCGGAGACGCGATCGACGAGGGCGTCGTAGTCACTATCCAGGCCAGCAAGCAGAAACGTGTTGAACTCTTCGGGACGTAACGGCTGCCCGATTGATGACAGAACATCAGCCAGGGATTTCACCTTGTTGAAGTAAGCAGTGACATTGGGGTAGTCGTGTTTCTTAAGCTTGGACAGCGCCGTGCGGATTTGCATGACCCGTGCCGTTGATTGCGAGGAAAAACTCGCCTCTAAGGTTTCCCATGCCTCTTGCGAGGTGGGAACGAGCATCACCATGCCAATGACTCCCTCGGTAAGCGAAGAGACAAGGGCGGAGAGGATTGCCTGATCCTGCTGGTGCCATGCAGCATAGAGAGGATTGGTAATGGTAGGGGCAGCACCGCCCTCGGAGTTCACCGCTGGATTGACGATCTGCTCGGACGGACACGGTAGACTGCCATCGACGAACCCGAACAAGAGATTGCTCCTCAAGAGGGGGGCAACCTGAGTGCGCCAGTAGAGGTAGTTGTCCGTGGTAAGACGAATCGTGATCTGGTTTGCCAGACTTATTGGGGAGGTCGGGATCCTTGACGCCATGATGTTGCCCCTGCTCATCATCGAACCAGCAAAGGAAGACGATGCAGTAGAAAAGGGGCGGCAGTACCGGAGCTGGTGACCGAGAGACCGGAAGTAGTCATGGCGATCTCGATCTCGATCTCAAGTAGGCGGAAGTCGTGAGCTAGGTTTTACCTACGCTCTGATACCATAAACGAATCTGTAGATTGTATTGACGTAGGGGTAAAGCGCACAGCTCTCAGCAAGGCCGGCGTTGGTATTTATATGGGTGTTACAAGGAGTACAACACACGGCAGGTTATGTACGTAACCATACCAAACTCTAATCTAATCCTAGTACAATACATAGTTTATCATTCCGCTCCGTGAAACTTCGATGTCCAACAGATAAGGAAGATGCACTGGCACCACTGTCCGAAAAAGAGAAACCCCTAGCCACCGCCTGTCTCCTCCGTCTTTGTCCCACATCTATGGGTCTCCGTCTGCTCTGCTTGCCACTTCGGTGGCGGGAAAGTGTGGGGAACTTACTCCGGCTCTTGGCGATGTAGTTGGACCTTTAAAGTTAGAGTTTGTTAACCGGTTACGGTGGCCATGGCTACATTTATTTTTAAGAAGGAGAATAAGGTTTCTCCATCTCCTTGTCCACCAGCGATCTTACCGGTGGTGTTAAGGAGGGCAGAAAATCTTCTAGTCGCTGCTCCCACGGCGCGACGGATCTCGTATTTATCTACACGTGCATATTTGGTGTCAGGAGATTCAAATCGATTTGAGAGTTTAGTGGTGCGACTTCAGCACACTCTAGGTGTGCTGGTCCTTGAGGGCCGTGCACGAAGATTTTCTTGCCGCCATCAACAACGCCAACCCGGCTCCGGTAAGGGAGTGGCGGCATCATCGTGTTGGTGACTCACTATGGCGTTGGAAGTGATCGTTAGGTTGTCCAAGAACCTCGATGTATTTTTCATCAAGTTTTGGGTCCTTTGTATCTCTTGTGAACTTATATAATATATCCTGATCTTCTAAAGAAAATGAGGAGACACGCAACGAGCAACTGAGGAATTTGTTTTGGCAGAAAAAATGAGAGAAACTTGCTTTTGCAACTAATAAAAAATTGAGGGGAATTTGTTTTAGCAGATGATCACGGCTTTGCTTGAAGAACAGAAGATTGTTTGCAATGGGCCGCATCAATGTTTGCTTGAATAACAGAAAATTGGCTGTAATGGGCCGCGTCAGTCCATTTCATGCTACATACGGAGTATTGGACTGTGTGGGTTGTTAACATATTTGGTTTGTCTAGCCTTCTTATGGGCCTGCAAATGCACCTGAAAAACTGCTTTCTGACAACTCCGTTTAAATAGTGCCTGCATGTGATCTAAAAAAGAAGACTATGTTTTCTGGTGAAAAAAATGTATTTCACGCTACATTGTCCCTCCGAGACTTCTGTGCCATATAGGAAATGTATCATGACTCATGAATCACAAATCCAATCGTGTCAGGAGGAAATGCACGGCTGTTTGGCACTGAGCATATACCTTACGGTATTCACAAAACTATCTGAATGTGAGCACACCGCCCACCATCCACCATCGAGGAACAAGAACACATGCTGGGAGGAAGCTGATCAACACTTCACCTGTCCTCCAGAGTACCTGGAAAGTGGAAAGTGATCCAGGAGCTATGTCCACTCAAGCCTGTCACCACATTAACCTACCACACATCGTTGTCGTTTAATCAGCTAGCCGCTCATCATTTTACCTTGGCATCCAAGTGACCTCTCTCTCAAATCTCTTCTCCCGCGGTGAAGTCGTTTCGAGGAAGTAAAACACGGTGAAGTCGTTTCGAGGAAGTAAAACACTCTCACCTGACAAACTGGCGAAGACTCCAGCAGAGGGGAAATGGACAGCAGAGTAATATCTGTAGCTCCGTCGACTTCTCGACAAGGAGGAGCGAGCTGCAATCGCTTGGACATGCCGGCAAGGCATTAACTAATGAAAGACCGTGCATCTAATCATCGGTCACATCATACCTTATACTGTAGGAGAAAAGGATGTAATGATATCATGTCAATTTGGTCTTCTAGAGCTGGAAGCCTACATTTCCCCGGTGTTGTGCTGGTGAGCCTATTCGCAGAAGGACGATGTATGTCGAACATATTATAGTTTCATTGACGATTTTTTTTTTCGAATTAAGGAGCACAGCCCCCGATTTCATTGCCGGAATGAAACCATTTCAACATCATCTGTTTATCTGTTTGAATCTTTACGGTTCCTCCAATCCGCACACTTAAGAACACTACTAAAACTTTTTGAACAACCGCCCCAGCTCACAACTAGATCTTTCACCTCCAGGCAACATACACAAAATTAAAACTTCTACAGCTCACATCTAGATCTTTCACCTCGAGGCAACATATAGAAAATTAAAACTTCTACCTCCAGGCAACATAAAGACAACTAAAAACAACAAACTGTGTCCACCATCATGCTCTTCCTCAAGGTCCTCCCCTACTGATACTCTTCTTATATTTTTCTTCTTCTAGTACTTCTTTTTCTTCCCGCACACTTCACCTGGCAAGTCTGAGCACCACCGGCGCCCATCCCTTCTTCTTACTGAAGATTTCAGCTGCCACAGCGTTCTTGCTCCTCTGCGTTGCAAGCCTCGTGGACCTTTGATCTGAAGAATAGCCCAGGAATCCATCCAAATTTTTTTTTTCGAAATGGGGAATGGAACCCCGGCTTCTGCATCATGATGATGCACACGGCCTTTTATTACGGAATCCATCCAATGAGCCGTTTGAGCAATTACACTAGTCGGATCATACGGAAAGATATTATTAAAAGCAGCATTTCTAGTTTTTCATAAAGACCACATTACCGCAGTAATACTGGTTGCCACTAAACCTCTAACACTAGGCGGAAACATAAACACCCAACTAACGTTAGAAACTGATTTAAAATCAGTCTTGATATCAAAAGCACATTGTACAACCCCTGGGCATATCTAGCCATCGAGCAGTGTACAAAAATATGATCGATACTTTCATTGACGATCTACCGGCAGGTAATGAACGAGCGCTCCCTTCCGTCTCGCCCCTGATCTCTGGCGTCAGCCATGAGCGCGGCAAGTCGACTGTTGATGGACGTCGAGAGTCGACAGGTGTCTGTTTTCCTTGAAGATTTCTACCAATGCACAGGTAGACATGGAGCGTCAGGACGTGATTGATTCATCCGCTCATCCCATGGTCAGACTAGTCTTTTATATGATGCTATCCTTGTCACAACAACTCGCGCTCTTCGTGTCCAAATTGGAGAAAAATTCTTCAGAACTTAATTCCTCTTTGTGATTGTATGTGTGTGTGAGAGAGAGAGTTCTCGCGAGGTTAACACATGCACAAAATCGACGATTTCATACGGAATCGAGCAGCAAAAAATCAACATCATATCGTCCGCAATAAAGCAAAAGCCACGGAGACGTCACAGAAGAAGATCGACGGAAATCGTGGCATGGTTTTCCGTCGTAACGAGGAAGAAACTAGCATCTAGAAGGTGAGTGCTGTCATGCCGTCATGCATATATCTAATATTTCTGCGCGCTCACTACGGGAGAGACGGTGTGTGCCGACGGCCAGACGATGTGCCCACGGCCAAATGTCGGGACCGTCGGCACAGAGGCCTCCGGCGACGGAGCTCACCGTCGGCACAGCACGGCCGTCGACACAACGCACGGTACACCAACGGCCACCGTCGGTGCAAATGCGGCCGTCGGCACAACTAGGTGGAGCCCGAAGGCCACCGTCGGCACACGAACTGACAGGCGGACCCAGCCGTTAGGATGTCACGGCGCCGTCCAGTCTGTGCCGACGGTAGCCCACGACACAACTACGGCCGTCGGCACAGCAACTGACTGCTGGGGCCCCTCTCCTGGTGTGCTGGCGGCTACTCACGGCACAACTACGGCTGTCGGCACAACTTATGCACCTTTTATATTTTTATATTTTTTAGTACAAAGATAATTATTACCCATATAATTGTTAATCACAATCATTTTTATTTGTTTATTTCTTCCTCACTGCTATTTTGGTGAACCTCTTTGATGGAAATCTATATATGTATAAGGGCGGTATAGATCCCCCGCTGGGACCCCGGTCTAGGGTTTTCCCAGAAATCGAGGATCGGAGAATGATTTGAGATGGTTTTATATCCAATGCTACCCCCCAGTCCGACTTCTCGGACATAGGGTTCTTACACTTAGGCAGATTCTGGATGTATAGGGGGAACTCCCTGGAGGTGAACCGGAGAGAACCTTGAGATCATATGGGAAGATCATTGTTACCACATGTACATATGACCTAACCAAAAGCTCAAATGGAGGCATATGCCCACCGGGGGACCCCCGCTGGGATGGAGTCAAAGGGGTAGACCGCGCGGTCAACAGAACTACGGTTTCGTCAGAAATCGAGCCTCGGAGGGTGGGAATGGCCCCAAAACTTGTGTGTGTCCACATGTCATGCATAAAAGTAATTTGAGATGGTTTTATATCCAAGGCTACCCCCAGGTGTGTCCGGCTTCTCGGACATGGGGTTCCTACCCCTAGGCAGATACTGGATGTATAGGTGGGGAACTCTGTGGGAGGTGAACCAGAGAGAACCTTGAGATCATATGGGATGATCCTTTTTACCACATCTACCTATGACCTAACCAAGCTCAAATAGAGGCATATGCCCACCGGGAGACCCCCGCTGGGATGCAGTCAAAGGGGTAGACCGCGTGGTCAACAGAACTAGGGTTTCGTCAGAAATCGAGCCTTGGGGGGTGGGAATGGCCCCAAAACTTGTGTGTGTCCACATGTCATGCACAAAAGTGATTTGAGATGGTTTTATATCCAAAGCTCCCCCCAGGTGTGTTCGGCTTCTCGTACATGGCATTCCTACACTTAGGAAAATTCTGGATGTATAGGGGGAACTCTCTGGGAGGCATATGCCCACCGGGGGACCCACAATAACGATACACTTAAGAACTTAAGACCCAGACACGGTACAAAACACTTAAATAACTAGACCCACACACATACCAAAGCGCTTAAAGAACTAGATCCACACACGAACTGAAACACTTAAAGAACTACACCCACAGAGGAACCAAAACACTTAAAGAAATACACCCACAGATGAACCAAAACATTTAAAGAACTACACCCACACACGAACAAAGCACTTAACACTGGGTCGATACATGACCCGCTAGACACACGAACTCGACACACACACATACTAATCAGTTGTCAAAATCTTCGTCCTCGCTGCGGGTGTCCTCTGAAGCGGTACTTGAGAGGTTCCACAACCACCGTTCATCATCCTCCCCCCATGTCGACGCCTCTCCTTTGGCGTACTCCGCTTCATATTCGGCCCTCCTCTGCCGCTTTCCCGCCCTCCTCTCTCTCCTGTATGTCTGATTCTCCTTCCAGAATGCGCGCGTGGCCTCGACGTCTCCGGGATGGTCTCTGCGCCACTGTGCCATGAACTGCTCGCCCGCCTCGGTGGTATCAATCCGCCGCTGGCCAGACCTGTACCGCCGCGCTTCACCCTGTGAGCGAAGTAGCGGCTCAGTAGAGAGACTATGGGCTTCCGTCAGAGACCTGACCTCCGGGAAGTTCATTTCGTGGCGCGACCGGCCAAACCTCCAAGCCGCAACGTCGTATGCGCCGGCATCAGCCTCCTTCGTGTAGAAGGTGCCGAGCCACACACGCGCACCACCGGCGGTGATTTCAGCCGCGAAATGGCCCGCAGGCCGCAACCGAACGCCGATGAAGCCCGTGTTGCTACGGCGACGAGGAGCCATCTCAACGGTAGCTGAGCTCAGAGGATTCTGTGGTGCTGTTGGATGAGAGAAGTGATGAGGGGAGAAATGTTGCTGGTGCTGTTAGTGGAGAAGACATGGCTATATATAGGTCGACGAGGGGCTGAAACGGTGGGAAAACTTGGCGGGAGATAATGGGCACGAGAAGAATGGCGGGAAATCATGGCGAGAAAAAAGGGCGGGAGAGAAGCAGCGGGAAAGGGTGGGCGGGAAAAAAAGGGCGGGAGAGAAGGAGCGGGAAAGGGTGGGCGGGAGCGAAGTAGCGGGAAAGGGTTAGCAACTTATGGACCTTTTTTTACTTTTACCACATGTACCTAGGACCTAACCAAGCTCAAATGGAGGCATATGCCCACCGGGGGACCCCCGCTGGGATGCAGTCAAAGGGGTAGACCGCGCGGTCAACAGAACTAGGGTTTCGTCAGAAATAGAGCATCAGACGTGGGAATGGCCCCAAAACTTGTGTGTGTCCACATGGCATGCACAAAAGTGATTTGAGATGGTTTTATATCCAAGGCTACCCCCCAGGTGTGTCTAGCGTCTCGGACGGGGGTTCTACAAAGGCAGATTCTGGATGTATAGGGGGAACTCCCTCGGAGGTGAACCGGGGAGAACCTTGAGATCATATGGGATGATCCTTGTTACCACATGTACCTATGACCTAACCAAGCTCAAATGGAGGCATATGCCCACCGGAGGACCCCCGATGGGATGCAGTCAAAGGGGGACCGCGCGGTCAACAGAACTAGGGTTTCGTCAGAACGAGCATCGGAGGGTGGGAATGGCCCCAAAACTTGTGTGTGTCCACATGGAATGCACAAAAGTGATTTGAGATGGTTTTATATCGAAGGCTACCCCCAGGTGTTTCTGCCTTCTCGGACAGGTGGTTCTACAATTAGGCAGATTCTGGATGTATAGGGGGAACTCCCTCGGAGGTGAACCGGAGAGAACCTTGAGATCATATGGGATGATCCTTGTTACCACATGTACCTATGACCTAAACAAGCTCAAATGGAGCCATATGCCCACCGGGGGACCCCCGATGAGATGCAGTCAAAGGGGTAGACCGCGCGGTCAACAGAACTAGCTAGGGTTTCATTAGAAATCGAGCATCAGACGGTGGGAATGGCCCCAAAACTTGTGTGTGTCCACATGGCATGCATAAAAGTGATTTGAGATGGTTTTATATCCAAGGCTACCCCCAGGTGTGTCCGGCTTCTCGGACAGGGGGTTCTACACTTAGGCAGATTCTGGATGTATAGGGGGAACTCCCTCGGAGGTGAACCGGAGAGAACCTTGAGATCATATGGATGATCCTTGTTACCACATGTACCTATGACCTAAACAAGCTCAAATGGAGGCATATGCCCACCGGGGGACCCCCGATGGGATGCAGTCAAAGGGGTAGACCGCGCGGTCAACAGAACTAGGGTTTCGTCAGAAATCGAGCATCGGAGGGTGGGAATGGCCCCAAAACTTGTGTGTGTCCACATGGCATGCACAAAAGTGATTGGAGATGGTTTTATATCCAAGGCTACCCCCCAAGTATATCCAGCTTCTCGGACAGGGGGTTGTACACTTAGGTAGATTCTGTATGTATAGGGGGAACTCCCTCGGAGGTAAACCGGAGAGAACCTTGAGATCATATGGGATGATCCTTGTTACCACATGTAACTATGACCTAACCAAGCTCAAATTGAGGCATATTTCCACTGGGGGACCACCGATGGGATCCAGTCAAAGGGGTAGACCACGCGGTCAACAGAACTACGGTTTCGTCAGAAATGGAGCATCGGAGGGTGGGAATGGCCCCAAAACTTGTGTGTGTCCACATGGCATGCACAAAAGTGATTTGAGATGGTTTTATAACCAAGGCTACCCTCCAGGTGTGTCTGGCTTCTCGGACATGGGGTTCCTACACTTAGGCAGATTCTGGATGTATAGGGGGAACTCTCTCGGAGGTGAACCGGAGAGAACCTTGAGATAATATGGGATGATTCTTGTTACCACATGTACCTATGACCTAACCAAGCTCAAATGGAGGCATATGCCCACCGGGGAACCCCCTTTGGGATGTAGTCAAAGGGGTAGACCGCACGGTCAACAGAACTAGGGTTTCGTCAGAAATCGAGCCTCGGAGGGTGTGAATGGCCCCAAAACTTGTGTGTCCACATGGCATGCACAAAATTGATTTGAGATGGTTAGGGTTAGGGTTAGGGTTAGGTCTCGCTTCTCGGACAGGCGGGAGAGAAGGAGCGGGAAAGGGTGGGCGGGAGAGAAGGAGCGGGAAAGGGTTAGCGGGAAAGGGCGGGAATATAGAACTCTTTAATATGGTGCATCGACAAGGGGAGTCCTCTTGAAGTTGTTGTTCTTCGGAGGCATCTACAGCGGTCGAGACGCGGCTTTGTTGGTTAGTTTTGGACAGGTTCTGTGTTGTAATTGTGTGGTTGTGGTGGGTGTCTTCGGACTAGCCGAGTGGAGTTCGTACTACGCTTGTTGTTTGCAACGAGTGGTGGTCATCTTGTATTCTAAATTCTGCCTTCTATAAAGAAAAAAAAAACCTACCTGTGCCGACTGTGCCTTCTATAAAGAAAAAAAACCCCTAACTGTGCCGACGGTGACAGCAACCGACCGAATCGGTCAACTCACGCACCTCTCATCCACACGCCCCCCCCCCCGCACATCTCTTCCACGCGCGCCCCCCGCGGTACCGAGCTGCTCCGCCACCGCCCCCCCGCCCCCCGCCCCGAGCTTCTCCGCCGTCGCCGCCCCCAGCGCCGAGCTGCTCCATCGCCGCAGCCTCCCCGCCCCCCGCAGCAACCCCGCCCCCGCAGCCTCCCCGCCGCCGCGCCGTCCCCGCAGCAGCCCGCCTCCGCAGCACCCCCGGCCCCCGCAGCAGCCCGCCGCCCCGCCCGCAGCAGCCGTTGCCCCCTTCCACGGCCGGCCATGGTAAGGCCCTCTTACCTTTTGTTTACTTTTTAGCTTTTTAGTATTAGCAATTAGCTAAGTAATTTGAAATGTAAAGAATTTGAAAGAAACATGTAAAGAATTTGAAAGGAACATTGTCGAGGGTGCTCCTCGGCAATGCCCTCCGATAGGGGCTTAGGGTTGATGGAATCCTGCAAGCTGACACGAGACATCGGTTTACAGACAAGCGGGGAGAGCGATTTACCCAGGTTCGGGGCCCTCGATGAGGTAAAACCCTTACGTCCTGCCTGTCTGTTCTTGATTATGATGAAAACATGTTACAATGGGGTGCCGAATAGTTTGGCTGTAATCTCGTCGAGATGCTAGTTGCTAGGGTAACCTAGTTCTAAACTTCTGCTGGCTAATATTGCTAAGGTTGATTGTGTCCCTCGATAGCCCCTCTCCTGGCCTTTATATAGGTGGCCAGGTCCCGAGAGGTCTAATCGTGTACGAGTAGGTTTACAGTAGATCTATCTCCAATCTTTCCTTGTTCAGCTTCTTCCGTGCCTTGTTCTCCAAGTAATCTTCCGCCGCACCGCCCTAGTGGCCCATCTTGCCATCGGGTACCTTCATGGGCCTCCAGTTGGACCGTGTAGGGTAGAGCAACATTGGTTACCCGAAGGGTAATGCCCACGTCAGTAGCCCCTGAGTGTCTAGCCGAACATAGTTCGGGTAGAGACTAAAGCATGCCTTCTTCCGAAGTTCTCCTCCTCGATCATTCTTGCTTTTCTTCTGTCTTCTATCGGGTGCGCGTCAGCGCTCCCGATGGGAGTAGCCCCCGAGTCTAGGTACGGATGCTTGCAATCCGTGCGTAGACTCAAGTTGTACTACTCGAACATCCTCTTTTGCCGAAGTTTTTCCTGCAAGTCTTTGTAGAGCATCCGATACATTTTCTTTATGCAAGGGATAACGAATAACATGCCCAACTTTTGTTGGTTAACTGCCGATGGCAAAACAGCGTTACCCTACACAGAATCAAGTCCCCGGGCATGATCCTGGAGTGCGAAAAAAAGTTTTATCGGGTGCGCGTTCAGCGCTCCCGATGGGAGTAGCCCCCGAGTCTGAGCACGGGCACTTACGTCCAGGTGCAGACTCGAGTCACATTTTTCCTTCATGTTTTATTCTATCGGGTGCGCGCCAGCGCTCCCGATGGGAGTAGCCCCCGAGCCTAGGTGCGGATGGTCGCAATCCGTGCGTAGGCTCAAGTTGATCACCCGATACTTTCTTATCTCTTCGTATGCAATCATGACGTCATTGATGACGTTTTTCTGTCCCCTTGATTTTGACTGATAAGGCGTGACCTGCCAGCCCTATTTTCGAGCAATTCCTGCTCTTCTTACACGGTTAGCGAGGCACCTCCTCGATTTCCGCAACCATTAACTGGGGAAAAGGCCCACTGACAACACGAGGCCTTCCTTAAGTTTCCCAAGAGATAGAAATCCCTGATCTTTTCCTTCATTCATCCCTTCGCTGTTCTTCCTCTTCTCCCGTTCACAACTGCTCGCGCCGCCATCACAGCTTCCTAGCTTTTCCCGGATCTCGCGATGGTGAAGAAGAAGAACCCTAGCGCCGCCGCCAGCTCTACGAGCGGAGGCACCGCCGCCAAATCTTCCTTGATTCCTCCAAAGGAAGGCGCTCCAAGCGCTCCTCCCCCAACTCCGGCGCCGCCGGTGCCGCCTGATACGTCTCCGATGTATCGATAATTTCTTATGTTCCATGCCACATTATTGATGATATCTACATGTTTTATACACATTATATGTCGTATTTATGCATTTTCCGGCACTAACCTATTAACGAGATGCCGAAGAGCCAGCTTGTCGTTTTCTGCTGTTTTTGGTTTCGTAAATCGTAGTAAGGAAATATTCTCGGAATTGGACGAAATCAACGCCCGTGGTCCTATTTTTGCACGAAGCTTCCGGAAGACCGAGGGGAAAGTAAGTGGGGCCACGAGGCGCCGCCACAACAGGGCGGCGCGGCTCGGACCCCGGCCGCGCGGCCCCGGCGTGTGGGGCCCTCGTGTGGCCCCCGCGTTGCCCTTCCGCCTACTTAAAGCCTTCGTCGCGAAACCCCCAGTACCGAGAGCCACGATACGGAAAACCTTACTGAGACGCCGCCGCCGCCAATCCCATCTCGGGGGATTCAGGAGATCGCCTCCGGCACTCTGCCGGAGAGGGGAATCATCTCCCGGAGGACTCTTCACCGCCATGGTCGCCTCCGGAGTGATGAGTGAGTAGTTCACCCCTGGACTATGGGTCCATAGCAGTAGCTAGATGGTTGTCTTCTCCTCATGTGCTTCATTGTCGGATCTTGTGAGCTGCCTAACATGATCAAGATCATCTATCCGTAATGCTATATGTTGTGTTTGTCGGGATCCGATGGATAGAGAATACTATGTTATGTTGATTATCAATCTATTACCTATGTGTTGTTTATGATCTTGCATGCTCTCCGTTATTAGTAGAGGCTCTGGCCAAGTTTTTGCTCTTAACTCCAAGAGGGAGTATTTATGCTCGATAGTGGGTTCATGCCTCCATTAAATCTGGGACGATGCGATGTAAAGTTCTAAGGTTGTGGATGTGTTGTTGCCACTAGGGATAAAACATTGATGCTATGTCTAAGGATGTAGTTATTGATTACATTACGCACCATACTTAATGCAATTGTCTGTTGTTTGCAACTTAACACTGGAAGGAGTTCGGATGATAACTCGAAGGTGGACTTTTTAGGCATAGATGCATGCTTGGATGGCGGTCTATGTACTTTGTCGTAATGCCCAATTAAATCTCACTATACTCATCATATCATGTATGTGCATGGTCATGCCCTCTCTATTTGTCAATTGCCCGACTGTAATTTGTTCACCCAACATGCTATTTATCTTATGGGAGAGACACCTCTAGTGAACTGTGGACCCCGGTCCTATTCTTTTACATTGAATACAATCTACTCGCAATACTTGTTCTACTGTTTTCTGCAAACAATCATCATCCACACTATACATCTAATCCTTTGTTACAACGAAGCCGGTGAGATTGACAACCTCACTGTTTCGTTGGGGCAAAGTACTTTGGTTGTGTTGTGCGGGTTCCACGTTGGCGCCGAATCCCCGGTGTTGCGCCGCACTACATCCCGCTGCCATCAACCTTCAACGGGCTTCTTGGCTCCTCCTGGTTCGATAAACCTTGGTTTCTTTCTGAGGGAAAACTTGCCGCTGTACGCATCACACCTTCCTCTTGGGGTTCCCAACGGACGTGTGTCTACACGCAATCACCGCCAGGCTCAATAGCCAGGCCCGGAGATTGGATAGCTTCGACCGTCACCAGGCGTGACGAGAAGAGATCCCGAAGCCTGGGATTGATCTCCTCCGATGAGGGGAATGTGATCTTTCCAGGTGCGATTTCCCGACCTAATCCCCCTCTGGTTTTACCGTGATGTTCTTGTCGTTCTTATATCGAGGTCTTTCGCTTCCCGTTCACGAATTCCTCCTTCATCTCTTGCGAACTTACGAAATCCAACTCTGGCAACTCACTCCCAACTCAATCCTTCATCACCCTCTGCGAAGCATACTTGGGCGTTGAGCCTCATTTTGGGTTGTGGAAAAAGATTTTCTATGTGAAGAGATACAGCAGTAGTAACGGGTCTTTCGTCACCGGAGGAGTGGGATTTGTAGCTCGTTCGGATGTCAACTACTTCAACTTCCCAATGAGAGAGTCTGTGCAAGGGTGGAGATTGAAGTGGTTTTACGCCAAGGATTCCTTGTCACCCGAATCTCAACTTCCTTGCTTTGTCGATGTCCTTGAAGCCAAGCCTAAGAATTCCTGGAAAAATATTCTCTCTCCCGACGAAAAAGTAGCAGCCGACGAATTATTTGCCAGATTTCTTCGGATTAAAGAAGCCGATGGCCAAACCATGGTCGGTACTGAGGTAGCGGCAGTGTTTCTGAAACGTCGAGTCCAACCAGTTATGGCTAGAATTCGCCCAATGTGGTTGTATTCGGGTCCGAAGGATGAGACCAGAATTAACGCTGCCGAACTGTCGGAAAAAGAACTGCTCGATGAAGTCCGTCGCCTCACTTTCTTCAGCCAAGAAGACTCGATCCCATTGATGTCTCCGTATACTCCTTTTGATGCCGATCATCCACCTCCAGAGGTAACTTCCCTCCTCAAATTCTTGTTATGCTGCTATTTACTTAGTCGATATAATTACTGTTGTTCTCATCTGTCTTTTCTTCGGCAGACCCTTGTAGCTTCCGGGGACTTACATAACTTGCCAAATGATATTTTCGAAGGAAGAGGCTCTTCAGAACCTGCTGACTTTCAGACTGTTGAGCATATAAACCCAACAAGCGATCACGATGACCCGATAGATTCTGAAACCGCTCATACCAATCTCCCTCCATCAGCCGATGACACTTGCGACACAGAGGGATCAGTGCGCGATGATGACGCTGATCACGATGCCTTTGTTAATGCAACTGCGGAGGAGACCAGGGCTCCGCCTACGAAAAGATCAATCGGCGGTTTTGCCAATGAAGATGATCTTCTTGATATGTAAGTGTTTTCCTTCCTTACTACTTTCAGCTTCTTGGTCTTCTCGCATTTTTCTCATAACTTGGTCGATCAAATCCTTCTTCTAGTGACGATGCTTTCACTGAACCTCCACCCAAGAGGGTCAGATCTGATGCTGTCTCGCCAGCCGCCGTAGCTTCCGAAGCTTCGGCTCCTAAAGCGGCTCCCGCGGCGCAAGCATCGACTGCCTCCTCCCTTTCCAAAGGAAAAGATGCTCCTGCTGCTGCCACAGCTCCTCCTTCTGTAAGTCTTTCTTGAGTCTAACAGGAATCTTTTGGAATGAGTCTTGCCTAATGATCTTTGCAAAACATTCCCTTTCTTCAAGGATCTACGAGGTGTGATATCCTCTTTAGAAGCCTTCGCCTCTCAATTTACCTCCCTGGAGGCGGACAAAGTTCGATTGCAGGAGGAAGCTAAGTCTTCCTCTTCAAAGTTAGATGGTGCCATCAAAAAGGCTGCCATAGCTCGCCAGGAGGTCGACTCCCTAAAAGATGAGCTGAGCAAGCTGAAAGAGAGGCTGAAGGAGGAGGAAGCTCAAGCAGCAGAGAAAGATGAGCTCCTTCGTCAATCTGCCTTGGCTCTACTTGGTAAGCTTTTTCATACGTCTCTTGTAGATTATTATTTTTTATGGATCCGTTTCTTCATCAATGATTTCCTCCAATTGAATTTCTTGCAGAAGCCGCCAGCATCCCTGCTACTGCTTTGGACAAAGTTCCGAGCAATTCCCTGGCAAATGGTGTGTCGATGGTTCTTGCCACCCACCAGCTTACCCGGGAGCTTCTTGGCAAAGGAAAGGGTGCTCTAGCGCGGATGCATTCGATGATATTCCCCAAGATCAAGCAGGAGAAGACTCTGGGGCAGCTGATTGATGCCTTTGCCGTCGACACCAAGGAAGTTATTGAGGTATTCAAGCGTACCTCGCGTACCTATGGTGCCCTCCTTGCCTTCCAACTTATGATGGGTTACGGCTTTAAGGCTGACATCGAAGAAATGACTAAGGAGCTGCCGAAAGAAAAAGATGGGCGATTTGTTGACTTGAGCGCCTTTATAGTGTCTGCCCGTACTTGTGCTCGCCAGCTCCTCGAACTAGTTTCGTCAGGAAAGGCATCGGCTGGCCCCAGCCTGTCGACTCAAACTCAGGCTCCTTGATTGTTGTAACGATTTTATCTTTGGGCTAGTACAAAACATTATTCAGTTGCGAGAACTTAAGTTTTGTAATGAATACTGTGCAGGCAATGTTGCCGGCATACTTTTGTCATAATATCTTCGTTTGTACTTCTCCTGATAGGAATTTCTTGTACTTCTCCCGATGGGAGTTACGTTGGATGCTTAATTTGTCCATATCCATCATCCTTTTGCCGCTGTTGCTTGCAGGTTTTCCCGGTACCCTCGTTTGTTGATGATTCTTCGGGCGTTCTTCCCGAAGGTGATCGAATCCAACGGATGAAGGATCGGATCACCCAGATGGAAAAGGACCTGCGCAGCACTTACGCCTTGGCTGCGATTGTCAACAAGAAAAGCGAGATTGCGGCCGACGTGGAGCGGTACGCTCTTACTGAGCTACATAAAGCTACCGAAAGCTTGAACTGTGAGTTCCTTGATCTCTGTGCCTTTTTGTCGATAGTGTCTTATCTGATCCTTTGTTTATTTCCATGGCAGTCATAGCTTTGAACCGCGCAGAAGAGAACAAACGGATTCACGAGCGTGTGAATGCATTAACGCAGCTGTCCTCAGCCGAAGAGATTTTCTTGCGGGAGCACTTGAAGGCTTCGGCTGTCGCACAATTTCAGGATCGGGTTCAGCAGGTCCACCACTTTTTGACAAGTGTTACAAGGCTATGAGGGTGGTTTGGAAGACAATGTTCCCTTTGAACGCAGTTCCCCCGACGCTCCTTACTTTGATGTCTGAATTTGGTAATGCCAAGAAGATTCGAGACTTGGTACGTGCGCAGGTTTTTGCAGGGGCCAGGTTTACGCTTGCCCTTGTGCTTGCCCGCTATCCTTCGGCAGGTTTGCTGTCGATTGCCAACGCGACTGGAGATTTGCGGGCGCTGTATCCGAAGGTATTGTTGCCTGCCAACATAATTGTCGACAGACTCGAGGAGAGCTCAAGGGTACCTGAAGAAGGAGAAACTCCGCAAGGGTGATTTCAGGGTTTAAATGTCCGTTTTGTAAATAGACAATTTGGCTATTTTATCCAAGTGTTTGGATTTATGTAATGACGCCTTCTTATTCGGTAGATACATGCATATGTACTTTTACCATGTTATTGCGGTTGGCAAGTTTTGTCTTGAGCGAATCTTAGTTGCTCGTTTAGATGTATGTATATTGGTTGGTTAGCAAATCTTTTAAGTGATCAGCTCGTGTTGCAGGTTTTGCTAAACCTGTTGTATGCGCAACTTTGCTTTCAACCGTTTTAAATTTCGACAGGCACTCCCGAATATTTCGGGTGTAGTGGTTCTGCCGATGAGCCCGTTGTTCCTTTGATATTTCCATAAGTAAAATATCGAACGTGGGTTGTTGTTTATATGTATTTCCAAACTCTTGCTATTTACGGCACTCGTAGAGGCATCTATAGCGGAGGGAAAGGTGGACGTCCTTTAGCACTCGTAGAGGCTTTTTTTGAAGTGCGATCTTCTGCCTTGTACTATGTTTGCATAGTGATGGGGCTTAGAAGTTTGTCGTTACTCTTCTGGCTTCTTCACCGCGTTAGTGATTGCTGCAGCGTTGCTGGTTTCCTCAGGGGTTTGAGCGGTGGTTTCCATCGTCTTGCTATCTCCTAAGCCTTCTGTGCCGTCAACTGCCGAACCCTTTACTGCCGAGGCTTCTGCTGCCGAAGCTTCTGCTGCCGAAGCTTCGGGGGCGAGAGCGGCTGGCTTCTTCTTGGTTTCCCTGCCATCTTTTTCTTCCTTGATTTCTCGTATAGACAGCTTGGGTGGAGGGTCGACGATTTCTTGTTGTGACCCGAACTTTGCAGCAATCCTCTGAAAGTCGCGATCACAATTGTCCGAGCGTGAAAAACTTCCATAGACTGTGATGTTTGTCCCGTTGTTCCCAGGCATTTTCAGCTTGAGGTATGCATAATGCGGCACAACCATGAACTTGGCATACGCTGGTCTCCCGAGTATAGCGTGATATCGTGACTCCCGAGTTCACCACTTCAAACTCGATCTTTTCCTTCCTGAAATTGTCGGCCCTGCCGAAGGTAACATTCAGGTAGACTTTGCCAAGAGAGTAGCCCGGTGCGGTTGGAAGGATCCCGTGGAAGCAGGTGTCTGTTTCTTCCAGCATGCTCATGGTGATCCCCATACTTCTAATTGTGTCGACGAATATCAGGTTTAGCCCGCTTCCACCATCCATGAAGACTTTGCTCATCTTGAACACCCCAATTTGTGCTTCGACTACCAAGGCAGCGTGACCTGGTTTTGGTATGGTCATCGGGTGATCAACTCGACTGAACGTAATGTTCTGAGAAGACCATTCGACGTACTCGGGGATGTTAGCCATGATGCTTTCTGCCAAGTTGATCTCTCGGGTGAGCTTCTTCATCTCCCTTTTTGAAACACCTGTCCTATGGATCATGCTCATCTGCCCACGTGGTGGTGGGAACGCCTCGTTGGGTTGATGGGGTTGAGCCTGCTGGACTTGATGCTGCGGTGGAGGTGGGGGTGGTGGTGGCTGTTGCTGGCCTGACTGCTGGATGAGTTTGTGCATGTCAAGGAACTGCCGACAGTCCCTGAGCAGGTGACTCGACTTTGTTTTACCGTCCTTGGAATCGACATACGAATGGAGGTAACAGGGGGCTACTCCCTTGTGAGCCCCTTCGCCGTTCGCTGGATCGATCCGCCGCAGATAGGCGTCTCTCGAGGGCGGCTTGCTCTTTCGACAGGTGCTCCCGGTTTTTCTCTAGTATGGAGCGATAAGCATTGAGGGTTCCAACCGGAGTTCCTGCGGGGAGCGGCGTGTTGTTGAGTACTGCTGCTCTTGCTGCTGCCCACTCCTCATCTGCGATGGTGTAATCGCTGTCGTGGTTGCTGGCGCTGTTTTCAAAACTCGCCCTTCTACTGGAACGGGGGGTATGGTCCTCGTCTCCTCTGCGCCTTGTGTTTCCCATGTTATTGGCGACATAAACCTGATGGTGTGCTGTTCTTCGGGTGGTTCCCTGGATGGTGCTGTCGATACTGTCCTCTCCCGATGAATACTGGGCGTTGCAGATGAACGGCGTGTCGCTTGATCCCAGCCCGTGCCTGGTGTCGCAGTTCAGGCAGTAGTACGAAGTTAGTTTCGAAGATGAGGAATCATCCGACCCTACTGACATGAAGGACACCGAGCGGGGAGTCGAGGGCATGGGTGAGCACGTCGATCCTGTCAGACCAGCCGACAGATCGAGTGAAGATGACGCGCTTGAACTCGTCGATCCGGAGGTGGGGGATTCCAGCAATCGAAGGATTCCCTCTGCGTTGACGTTGTAGTGGACGCTGCCGAAGGTCATCTCCGTGTTTCGTTGTAGATCTGAAAAGTTCGAGCGGGAGGAATCGCTGTGTGGAGTAAACTCGTAGGAGCCGAATCGAATCGGGCTTCCCAGGATTGATGACGATGGTGTCGACGAAGTTGCTGATGAAGCTGCCGGCGAAACCGCCGGTGTCATGATCGGATCTGCCGATGCCCTGCCTTGTGCCGACAGGGTTCCCACAGACGGCGCCAATTGTCGAGGGTGCTCCTCGGCAATGCCCTCCGATAGGGGCTTAGGGTTGATGGAATCCTGCAAGCTGACACGAGACATCGGTTTACAGACAAGCGGGGAGAGCGATTTACCCAGGTTCGGGGCCTTCGATGAGGTAAAACCCTTACGTCCTGCCTGTCTGTTCTTGATTATGATGAAAACAGGTTATAATGGGGTGCCGAATAGTTCGGCTGTAATCTCGTCGAGATGTTAGTTGCTAGGGTAACCTAGTTCTAAACTTCTGCTGGCTAATATTGCTAAGGTTGATTGTGTCCCTCGATAGCCCCTCTCCTGGCCTTTATATAGGTGGCCAGGTCCCGAGAGGTCTAATCGTGTACGAGTAGGTTTGACGTAGATCTATCTCCAATCTTTCCTTGTTCAGCTTCTTCCGTGCCTTGTTCTCCAAGTAATCTTCCGCCGCACCGCCCTAGTGGCCCATCTTGCCATCGGGTACCTTCATGGGCCTCCAGTTGGACCGTGTAGGGTAGAGCAACATTGGTTACCCGAAGGGTAATGCCCACGTCAAACATGTAAAGAATTTGAAAGAAACATGATTAATGTAAATAGAAATTGAAATGAAGAAATAGAAATGGAAATTGAAATGAAATAAAATAGAGTTTTGTAGAAATGCATTTGTTTTATCAATTGATGAATTTGCATTGACAAATTTTTATTATTTAAACTAGTCCCCGTAGTGAGCACCCCGCGTGATGACCCCGGATCTTGCGGCGCATCTCTACGGCCGTCGACATCGCCGGTTGTTCGACTACTTCTTCTACAGCTGAGGGTGAGCTGAATTGCCGACTCCCCCTCCGCATTTTTTATGTCACTAGATTTAATTTCTCCGTCAAGTCGCGTAACCTAGGTGTCAATTCCCGTCCGCAAGCGTTACGCGGATAAATATGCATTAGTGGTGAGCATATTTTGAACCGTAACGCTTGTGGCATTTACGGGACAGTCGCCGGACCCGTAGTTGGGTACGTTTTCCACGTTCTGCTCGGGTGCGAGACAGGATTTTGTCAGCACCTCCTTGTTGTTCTCCGGATGCACATCCTGTCGGCTTTTTGCCGAGACGTGTATCAGGAGAGCAGCGGGGAGGTGCTGCCGAAATTCTGTCTCGCACCTGAGCAGAACGTGGAAAACATACCCAACTACGGGTCCGGCGGCTGCTAGGAGCCCACCTAGTAGAGATGTAGGTTGATGCACGCGTTTTCGCCGGTAGAAAAATAAAAATATGATGCATTCAATTTCATGCTACTATTTGTTGTTTGTCTCGCAATAAAGCAGGATGGCTGATAATGAGTGGATGTACAGTGGCTGTGTTAGTTCGACTCAAGTGACAGATGACTGGAAATGGAAGACCAATTTCTTAGTGAAGGAGTTAGCTCGTGGTTCGAAGGGGGTCGTTTGTCCCCGTTGCCCTTGCAGTGTCTGCAGGAGGCGTCATCCTAAGGACATGGTAGAGATGACTAAACACCTTTGGTGGAATGGGTATTTGCGTGACTACGACCCACCGGTCGACTTTTCTCGACACGAACGTGACAGAGGTGAGGTGATGCGGCAGCGGATCGATGGCAATGAGAACGACGGGATCTTAAACTTGCTAGATGATCTTCGGGATGCTGACATGCCAGATTTACCATAGGACGAACAGTCTAAACCGGAGGAACTGCCTGAACAGGAGGAACCGCCTGAACCGTTGGGACCGCCTGAACCGGAGGGACCACCAGAATCGGAGGAACTTCTAGAGGAGGAACCTGAGCCAACCGCGAGGGCCTTCATTGATATGATGGCCTCAGCAAGGAGGCCTCTATACCCGGGTGCAAAAATGTCTCAGCTTGATGGCATCACGCAGTTGCTAGCCGACAAGTGCATGTTTGAGAGTACCCGAGCATCCTTTGAAAAGACTATGAACACAGTAGGTAACATGTTGCCTGAAGATCATTGCTTGCCTAAGACCATAAACGAAACGAAGAAAATCTTGAAAGCGCTAAAAATTGATTATGTAACGTATGATGTCTGTTCAAAACATTGCCTTTTGTTTTGGAAAGACTATGCGGATGACAAGTACTGTGCCAAGTGTGGGGCCTCTAGGTATCATGAGGTAGCCATGAAGATTCTTCGTTATCTCCCGTTCATTAAAAGAATCCAGCGGCTTTACATGTTCGAGGAGACTGCCAAACATATGACATGCATAAGACCGGGAAAAGATTGGAGGACGAGTTCAAACGGGTACCCATGGTACATCCATCTGATGGTCAATCATGGAAGGACTTCGATGAAAAGCACCAAAATGAGGCCAGTGAGGCTCAGAATGTTAGAATTGCGATAGCAACTAATGGATTCAACCCATATGGTATGTCGACTGTCTCGTACAGCTGCTGGCCCGTGTTTGTTATTCCGCTCAATCTCCGTCCTGGAGTCGTAATGCAAAGGAAGAACATATTCTTGTCGATGATCCTTCCAGGGCCTGAATATCCAGGGAAGAATTTGAGTGTCTTAATGCAACCACTTGTGGATGATTAGCACCACTCGTGGCATCACGGGACATTGACATACGACCGAGCATCAAAGAGAAACTTCTTCATGAAAGTTTGGTTCCACTATTCGATGCATGACCTACCCGGGTACGCCCTATTCTGTGGGAATAGTACAGCTGGTAAGTTTCCATGCCCAGTGTGCAGGCACGAACTAGAGTTCAAGCGCCTAAAAGCTGGACACAAATATGTTGACTTTGACAAACACCGAAAGTTCCTCAGACCAGGGCATCGGTTCAGATCTAACAAGAAGAACTTCACGAAAGGCGTAGTTGTGCTTGAACAAAAACAGATACCAAAGTTCAATGGTGCAACTGTTGATGCTGAGCTACGTGCTCTCTAGCCTAGTAAGGAACCCGGCCATCAATTTGTGGGATATGGTGTAACGCACAACTGGACTCACAAATCAGGCATAACGGAGCTCGAGTATTACAAGGACCTTGAACTTCCCCATAACATCGATATGATGCACACCGAAAAGAATTACGGGGAGGCATTCCTTAACACCTGTTGCAACATACTAGGCAAGTCAAGGTATAATGTTCCGGATAGAGTCGATATTGAGGAGATATGTGTAACATCCCAAATTTCAAATCAATGAAGACAAGAAGTTTCGAATATTCAAAATTTAGAACCAACAAAAACTTTTATTTACATATAGTGCTATGCATAAGGTTTGTGCATTATTGTATGAGATTGCCATGATGTTTGTTGGTGTGCTTATGCTTACTACCTAAAACCCTCACTTTGATCCTTTGAAGATCACAAGGAGAATCAAAGAGGAAGAAAAGAAAGAAAATAGAAAAATCACAAAACCCTCACATATGGTTTATGCCATTTTTTAAAATCTTCAACCTAGGCCAATTTGGCGTGTGCCATTAGTTGGATAATGTTACTAAACACTTATAAACACTTTTGGAATCAAAGAAACTCAAATCAAATCAAATTTGAATGCAAATTGTGCTCACATGCACTAATGGTCAAAACTGCCAATTTTAACCTGATGCCTACTTTGAGCCTCTGTATTTATAGATTATTTAACCAAACAAATCCAACTCTTTGCACCTCATCCAAGACCACATCAAGGTGAACAACTTTGGTAAAGCACACCCCTGCAAATTCTTGCTAAATTCAAAGTTATGCTCAAGCAAAGTTGGAACTTTTAAGCAGATTCAAGATGGTGCCAAATTTGAAATTTCACAAACCAATTCCATTTTGCACCCCACCACCACCATTGTGTGCCAAATATTATATGAAACAACTCCACCAAAATTCAAACCAAAATTCAAAATTTTCCTTCTTGCGGCCATTGTGTCGAACACTTGGTGGGCAGGAATCACACAAGACACAAAACCCTATTTCAAACAGTGTCCTGTACAAATTTTGATCTCCATTTGATACTACACTGTCCCTTGGTCCCCTCCAACACTTTGCCCCCACCTTTCCACCCTGGACACGGCCAACATGGCATGGCCATGCTCATGCTGGCCATAAATGGCATGGCAACATGCCATCCCTAGCCCTCTCCTCTCTAGCCTTGCCCACCATGCCCTACTGCTCCCCCTTGCTCCCCTGAACCCGCTGATACTCGCCATTGGTCGAGGAGAGCACGACACGGCCCAGACCAGATCGTGCCCACGACGCCCCGTGTCGCCAGGACGTGCACGGCCACGTCGACGCGTGCACGATGGAGCGTGCCAGTACGCCGTGACGCGCCACGGCCCTGGCCCTCGCCTAGCCACCACTCCACACTGCACCGTCTCGCTTCTCCACTGCTCCACGAGCATCGCGGACACCCTCGCCTCCCCGACTGTAGCCCGCCGTTGCCGGAGACAAAACCAAATCCCGCCACGGCCGCGCAGTACATCGCACGCCCCCGACCACGTTAGGCACCGCCCAGCCGCGCCAAGAGCACCAGGATGACCGCCAAGACACGCTGAACAGCGCCACGCCCTCGCCTACCCCTCTCAGCCGTTGTAGCCGCGTCACCATGGTCGACCCCTCCGAAGTACCCTGCCTCGCTCCGCCGCTATAAAAAGGGGACTCCCCTCGCTCAACTCACCACACCAGCACCTTCCCCTCTCCTCTCTGACCCTCCTCGTTCACTCGCCACTCGACATTGCCTGCCGTAGCCACCCAATTTGATCGTCGGAGCCCGTGACCGCCGCAAAAGCTCGCCGTCGATTGGAGCCTCCCCAGGACACGCCGCCGGTACCAGGAGCTTCGCCGTCATCGACAACGTCCTCGTGCACACTGCCAACCATCGGCGGAGCTCCGGTGAGTCGCCGGACCCCGACCCTCGCCGCGCCAGTACCCCTCTCTCGCCGGAGATGACGACGCGCGTGAGCCGTCCGATCCTAATCTAATCGTGCGTCCCAGAGCAACCCGTACCCCTTCGCCGTTTAAGTGAGGCTGACCAGTGGAGCCCACTGTCAGGCGGCCCGCTCGTGCAAGACGCGTAGCTGGGCTGGCCCATTTCCTTTTTCTCCCGCTGGCCTGTTATTTTTCCCGCGCAGGCCCAGTAATTCAAATTTGAATATTCCAAGTGAATCCAAAAACCTTACTGATGCCATGTTCAAATTTAAATAGGAACAAATCTACTGGGCCAAATTTAACAAATTTTATATATTTGGAAAGCTTAGGAAATTCTCTAAACAACCCCACTGACCTCAACCCTAGCTTCATTGTAGAATTAATGTGATAAAAATAACAAGGCAGGGACTTTTCAAACTGCAAACATTTATTAAAAATCAACCAAAAATGCTTTTGAGTTGATTTCAACTCTCAAAAATCACATTTCATATTGTCTATCTGAATATGTAAAAATATGACATAGTTGTTTGCATGATCATGATCTAGATTAAATAATGGCTCTATGGCTATTTCTAGTCCATTTAAATTATCCAAAAATATTTATTAAATCATATGAGAGGTATTCTCTCATTTAAATCTTGTCTCAAGTAACTCAACATGAGGTAGGGACCTTGGTCTACATTATCTCATGTGATATTATTTGGTGATATTAAATTGTTAATGAGATAGTATTAAATTGCATGAGGGATATTACCTCATCTAAATCATTTTCCCAAATGATGATTATGAAGTATTGACCTTGGTCAACATGGGTTCATACATTATTATTTGAGAGATTAAATCTTAATAAGATTCAATGAAAGGAAATTATTTTTTCAAATAACTAAATAGAAGCCCTAAGCAATATTTGTAATAAGAGGAAATTATTTTTCCTAAGAAGAAAACAAAGACAACCAACCTAATAATATTGTGGTGATGCTAGAATAGCTTGTGTGCATCATTGGTGTGTTTAGTATAGCTCTTAAGAATTGTTTGGCGATTGTATACTTCGTATCCGTTTTTAGACGCTAGTACCGAGGAGTACCAGGAGGAGGAGGAGGTCTACTTCCAGGGAGAAGAAGACCACTTTGATCAGTACACCAACCAAGGCAAGCTAATATTCTTGCAAAGTGCGAAGCTCTACCAGAGCAAGGCACACTCACCTATTACTATTATGCTTCATGATCCCATCCCAAGTTTTATTCTTACAAGCTTTTACTTTGATTATTAAAGCTTACTTTTATAGTTAACTTTGGTCTAAATATAGAGTACTACAAGAGTATCAAATCTAGCCTAGAGAGCTACAAGCTAGTTAGCACCCCTCATGACTAGTTGCTAGTGCTAACAAATAAAATTGACTACTCTAGATGGGAACATGTGAAAAGAAATGACTTCGAAAGATTTTGAAGGTGAATATGACTTGAATGACATGATGAATTTGAAAAAAAAACTGATGGTTGGGTTCGGATGCGATACCATTCCAATTATTTAGTACCCCACAATACCTGATTATGGGTAGGGCTTAACTGGAAGTTTATGTGTCTTAGTATGGGTTCCCTCTAAACAAGCGTCATAGGGGTTATGCCGAGGCTGCCTCCGTTGAAAGTGAAATGATGTGAAATGACGTGAAATGACGTGAATGTCCGGCCCAAGCCCTGTGCAGTTCCCAGGCTGACGGTTTGTCTTCACTAGGAGGCCAAGCTCATGGGGAGAGGTGCCTATACTAGGATATGTAAGTGAAAGGTTATGGTTGATGATCCGCGTATCGAGTTACGATTATTCAGGGTTATCCCTGACGGATGTAATCAAATGTTGTGGCACAAGTGTGCAACCTCTGCAGAGTGTAAATCTATTCGAATAGCCGTGTCCACAGTTACGGACGATTGGAAAGGCCATACTGTTCCGTTGTCAGATGTTTTTTTTCGTAAGAAGGAATGATGCATTGAAATGGTGACTTGACTTGAATCACAACTGAGTTGTGGGAATGACACTAATGTTCCCACTTGAGTTAGTTAGCAAATGAGGAGTCTTTTACTAAACGCTGATGAACTAAAATTGGCTTTATGCAAATAAACCTAGAGCTTAGCACCCCATTACTAAAACTAATAGTGCTTACAATAGTATTAGTTTGCGAGTACTTTAAAGTACTCATGGCTGTGTCCCTGGCTATTCAAATGGCCAGACTATGAAGAGGAGCAGCAGTATCAAGATGACGGACAACAGGACATCTACGACAACTAGGAGTATCTTCTGATGTCAAGCGTTGGCCTGTGGATTAGATAGTCCACTACTTCTACGCTTCCGCTATGTATTGTGTTCGTTGATCATTAGATCAACTATTTGTGTAATATTGGATCATGTGATCTACTTTTGTAAGACGACTATGGTTTGTAATGAATGATGACTTATGATATCAACTGTTATGTCTCGCAACAACAATCTTCCTGGGATTGCGATGTATGGCATAATAGGCATCTGGACTTAAAAATCCGGGTGTTGACAAGTTGGTATCAGAGCCATTGTTTGACCTTAGGAGACCCTAGTTAGAATGGACGCTCTGAAAAACTTAGTTTCAAAAACAAATAAAGTGAATATGTCTAACAAAATTATTCACTCTCTTTTCCTTAAGATCTTTACAAAATGATAAGTCATGCTCTTCCTTATGAATCTACATAAAATTTTGACACACTTGTTCACTTCTCTAACTTACTTATCCAATTCGCTTTCAGATGGAGCACGTGACCAACACCAAGTTTTACCAGCTTGGGAATGGCGGGGACTTGATCTTCGAGAGGGACCTCGATGCCATATCGGAGTTCCTTGAGCGCCCCCACCCCGAGTTCTTCGGAACTGAGGTCAACGACCAGCCCGGAGGGGAACTTCAGTGGATCATCACCGCTGATCTGAGGGGCAAGATGGAGCCTCCTACTTCTGAGAGGATCCACTTCTCCTTCAGGGAAAGCAACTGGCTGGTCGGACTCGCTCGTGCTCTCTAGAAAGCACTTGCCCGTCTGTGCGGGCAGAACGAGACTCACATCCGTGGGACTCGCTTTGCTCACTTGGCAAGGCATGACTCCATTGGAGGACCCATGAACATGCAGTCCCACCCCGAGCTGAAGCACCACGTGGAGCATCTGGACTTTATGCTGCACGAGACCCAGAAGGAGTTGGACAACGCGCGTGTCTACGCCAACCAGACTCACCTTGCACTGGCTCAGCATGCCAATGCTATCAAGATGCTTGCGAAAGACCGCAAGACACTCCGCCAGCAGCGTGCCAAGAAGGACGCTACCATTGCGCGCCTGCGCGCAAAGATAGTATCCTTGGAGGCCACTGTCAAGGCCCAAGAGGATCAGCTGCAGGAGATGGAAGAGGAAGGTGAATACATTCAGGGAGGAGATGCCTTCCTGAGTGATGACGATGACTTTGAGGAAGACGAGTACACTGATGTTGAGGACTACGAGTTCCTGGAGGCCGGAGAAGATGACTTCATCCCGATCGATGTGGATGATGAGTAGTTGCACTTGATCACTTGTGTAGGTGTGAGTTTGTATCCCGTCCTTTGTATCGTAGCGCGAGTAAATGGTTCTTAAAACCATGGATGTGTTAGCTTGTAATATGTGATGTTTGAATGAATGAATGTGTGTTTGTGTTCAACATCAAAAGAATTCAAGTTTTACATTTTTGAACTTACCCAAAATAAGCCATAGAAAATTCCCTCTTATCTCATGATCTATCTCAATGTTCAGATGGCCCCTCCAACCCGCGGTGCAAATCAAGATGCGATGATGCAACTGCTGCAGACTCTGCTGGCAGATAGAGAAAATGAGAGAGCTGAAAGACAAGCCAACATAGCTGCACTTCAACATATCGCCAACAACAACCAAGGCCATGGGAACCATGATCACCCAGGGTCAAAACTCAAGAACTTTCAGAACACCAACCCTCCTTTGTTTAGCAAAACAGAAGAGCCACTTGATGCTGACGACTGGCTCCAGACAATGGAGAACAACTTAGAAGTTGCGAGAGTCGAAGCCGGAGAGAAAGTTTTGTTCGCCACTCATTACCTAGCGGGACCAGCCCGAGCTTGGTGGACCAGCACCCGTGCCATGAATGTTGGACAGATCATGACTTGGGATGAGGGATGAGTTCAGGGAACTCAAGCAGGGTAGGATGTCGGTGGTAGAATACCGCGGTAGGTTTCTCACACTGTCAAGGTATGCCCCCGATGAGACCGACACCACAGAGAAGATGTTGTGGGTATACTTCATGGGTGTACCATCGACAGTGCCTAGATCCGGCAAGCCCGGGTGGCCCATAGACGGTGATGTGGCATGTGGCCCATCGGGCGGCCCAGTTGCTGTTGATCATGAAGGATGAAGTCCAGCCCATGATCAGTAAGCCGGATCCTAACCGACCTTCGGAGGAAGCCGGATCCGTGGAGGCCCATAAGGAACCCGGATCCAGTACGACGTAGATGGAAGGCGGATCCTTGACGTACACGGCAAGACATTGTACCGTAGTTAGGCAATCTGTAATCCGGCTAGGACTCTCCATGTTAACCCTAGATCCGTGCGCCTATATAAGCCGGATCCCGGGAGCCCTAGAGGGACAACCACAACTCATTGTAACAACGCGAAAGCGCCCAGATAATTCCAGACAAGCAGCAGTAGGCCCTGTCCTCGTGCAGGTGTTCCGAAGATGGGTAAATCGCGTATCACCGTCCCGAGGACTCTCCGCCCTATGGCCCCTGATACGTCTCCAACGTACCTATAATTTCTGATGTTCCATGCTTGTTTTATGACAATACTTACATGTTTTGCTTGCACTTTATAATGTTTTTATGCGTTTTCCGGAACTAACCTATTAACAAGATGCCACAAGTGCCAGTTCTCGTTTTCTGCTGTTTTGGTTCCGGAAAGGCTGTTCGGGCAATATTCTCGGAATTCGACGAAACGAAGACCAAACATCATAATTCACCGAGACGGACCAGGACACCGAAGGGGAGTCAGAGGGGAGGCCTGGGGCCCCCACAACATAGGGCCGCACGGGCAGGCCCCTGGCCGCGCCGGCCTATGGGGAGGGTGCCCTGGTGCCCCTCCTGCGCCGCCTCTTTACCTATATAAGCCCTTTCGACCTAAAAACACGATAAAAAAATTGACGAAACTCCAGAAAGACTCCAGGGGCGCCGCCACCATCGCGAAACTCCAACTCGGGGGACAGAAGTCTCTGTTCCGGCACCCTGCCGGGACGGGGAAGTGCCCCCGGAAGCCATCTCCATCGACGCCACCGCCTCCATCATGCTCCGTGAGTAGTTCCCCCATGGACTACGGGTTCTAGCTGTAGCTAGTTGGTATTCTCTCCCCTATGTACTTCAATACAATGATCTCATGAGCTGCCTTACATGATTGAGATTCATCTGATGTAATCGATGTTGTGTTTGTCGGTATCCGATGGATTGTTACATTATGATTAGTCTATCTATATAAGTTTGTGAAGTTATTGTTGCTGCAATCTTGTTGTGTTTAATGCTTGTCACTAGGGCCCGAGTGGCATGATCTTAGATTTAAGCTCTATACTTATTGCTTAGATTGTATCTACAAGTTGTATGCACATGTCTATGTCCGGAACCAAAGGCCCCAAAGTGACGAAATTGGGACAAGCTGGAGGGGAAGGCCTAGATATGAGGATCACATGTTTTCACGGAGTGTTAATGCTTTGCTCCGAGTGCTCTATTAAAAGGAGTGCCTTAATTTCCAGTGAGATTCCCTAGAGGCCCGGCTGCCACCGGGCTGGTAGGACAAAAGATGTTGTACAAGTTTCTCATTGCGAGCACGTATGACTATATATGGAAAACATGCCTACATGATTAATGATCTTGATGTTCTGTCTTAATGCTATTTCAATCCTATCAATTGCCCAAGCTGTAATTTGTTCACCCAACACTTGTTATTGGAGAGTTACCACTAGTGTAGATAGCTGGGAACCCCGGTCCATCTCTCATCATCATATACTCGTTCTACATGTCATTGGAAGTAGTATCAACTATTTCCTGGTGCCATTGCTCTCATATTACTGCTACTGCTGTTGTGTTACTTTTACTATTGCTCCCATATTACTGCTGCTTTCACATCACCCCTGTTACTAGTGCTTTTCCAGGTGTAGCTGAATTGACAACTCAGTTGTTAAGGCTTATAAGTATTCTTTACCTCCCCTTGTGTCGAATCAATAAATTTGGGTTTTACTTCCCTCGAAGACTGTTGCGATCCCCTATACTTGTGGGTTATCAGCCCCTACTTCTTCTTCCCTCCATGAGGATCCCTCCTCTGGAGTACCGTCGAATAGGCAACGACAGTTGGCGCCCACCGTGGGGCCTGCGGCATCTGGAGGCCGGAACCGGGAGGGTTCTACCTTCGGGGGCATCGGTGACACCATCGCCGTGGGGCGCGTCAAGTACGCCGGAAACTTCCCGATCGCCCCTGAGGATGAGTGCTGGATTCCGGCTAAGACAAACCCCGTCAAGCTCTCCATCATCCCGATCGGCGGGATACACATCTTCATCGGCGAGACCGTCGATTCCGACGGGAACGCACTGGTAAGTAACGCTGACGCGACCGCCGCTGAGCGGGACGCAGTCGCGAAGATCCGATCTGAGTCGCAGGAACTTCCTAAGGAAGATTCCGCCTTAGATCTGGAAAAATCAAAGCCCACCCAATCCGCCCCTGAGCAGGAGATAACGGTGGAATACCAATGCAGATCCGCCTGGGTCTCCCTGGTGTTAGAGAAGCAAAGGTGTCACTTCGTGCACTTCATAGCCCATACCGCAGGAGCCGCCCCTCAAGAAGCCGGAGCTGGCCCCGTGCAGGTGGAGGCACCGGAAAACGGCGACGCTCCGGATCAGCAGGAGGCTGTCGGAGAAAGCGACGCCCCGGGTGAAGAATCGATCCTGGGCAACCTCAGCCCAACCTCCGACGACACCTCCTCCATGGACACTGAAGAGTACGATCGCAAGTTGAAGGAACTCGGAGGTGGTGAGCAAATCGAGGTAGATTCCGCCCAGCCTAAGCAGGTTCTCGCAACCTTAGCAGCGCTGGATCAGCAGGAATCGGCAGACGAGCACACCACTTCCGACCCACAGCCATCCTACGCAGGTACTCCGCTATCGCGGGAACGACCGCGTCAGGAAATCCTGTCCCCAGAAGAACTGGTTGAGCAGGCAGGCATGGACGCAATAGCGCACTCGGCGATCCTCAACAAACCAATAACTCCCGAGGAAGCTGCAGACCCGGAGGCTCTAGAAGCCAAGAGGCAGGAGATGTTGGCAACAGCCCAGAAAATCGCTCGAACCGCAGCAGCAATGCTGGATGAAAGGAAAGAAGCCGCGCAATTCGTGGAAGGTTTCCAACAGCGAGAGCTTGAGGTTGACCAGCAACTGGCAAAAGTCAAGGAGCTCCGACAGCACTGGAAGGACAAGGTCACCGAGCTTCAGCAGGAGGTCGATCAAATCAGGCGGGAGGCTATACCCCCTCGCAAGATCACTTTCGCGACCCCCACTGAGCAACAGCCACTCGCAACCCCAAAGGACAACATGAAAAAGGCTGCGGAGATCTTGAAAAACAAGGACGAGGAGATTGACATCGACTATGTTCGTACGCTCGTTGCCTCAGCAATGAAGCAGCAGAGTAAGGCAGATACTTCGCGCAGGTTGGAATCCAATCCGGATCACTGTGTCTCTACTGCGCAGAAGGACGCCCACGTCAATCGCCATCCCGATGATGAATCGCGCACCGGATCTTCGGAGCGCAGAAGAAAAACGAGGGAGCACCGAAATCCGATCCCCGTACCATCAAAGACGCCTCCGTCAGATCCGAAGAAGGGAAAGGATGCAATGTACGCTGGTAGGAACAAGTACCGGAACCCGTCACCTCCGCCTAACGGGTACCCGCGTCCCCCGCCTCCTCGCCGCCGCAGTCCAGCCGGAAACACCAGGCCCCATGGGGCCGGTGGAATCAACATCCGCGACAACATGCCACCACCGAGAACCAGGGAGCGTACGCCGGAACCACGTCGGAACTAGAACAACGATCGTGAACCTGAGCCCAGAAGGAGCCGGAACAACGATCGCGTGCCTGAGCCCAGGAGGAGCCGGAATGAGGAACGTGAGCCGGAGCCCCGCCGAAGTCGGAACGACGAAGGAGACTATCACCAAGGTGAAGGTAGCCACCGGAGCCGGAGCCAGCCACGGGAAGACCGCCGGGAATCCGAGGGCGGAAGCAAAAAATCTTACAGGCCCCCTCGCAGGTCTCCTTCACCACCACCAAGTGGAGGAGGGGGAGATGGAGGCGGTGGCCGGAGATCTCGCTCTCGCTCAAAAACCCCGGGCGGCGGCCCACGCGATGCCCTAGAACGCCTCAACGAGTACAATACTGACTACATCGGCCCAAAGTGCTTTGGCAGGATGATTCGAGAGGAACCAAAGCCAAGGATGAACCTCAAGCTACCCGGAAACCTGAAGAATTATGATGGCATGGAAAGGCCGGATACCTGGATTGAGGATTACTATAATGCGGTAACCTTTGCCGGAGGAACCCCTAATATTGCTGCCGCGTGCTTCAGTTGTACCTTGTAGGTCCAGCCCGGATCCGGCTCGGTGACCTCGAGAAGAACTCCATCTTTTGCTGGTTTGACCTGAAGAACGCCTTCGAGAAACACTTCAGGGGCACCTACAAGAGACCTGCCACGACAAGCGACCTACAGGCATGTATCCAGAAGAAGGGTGAAACATCAAGGAGTTTCCTCACCCGATGGTTGCAAACCAGGAACAAGTGCGAGAACATCGATAACCGCACAGCAATGCACGCCTTTATTGGTGGCTTGCAGCGAGGAGGACTGCTGCGGCACAAGCTAACTTGCTTGGTCAATGCAAACAAACTGACGTTGGATGACATGATCACCATCGCCAGCGATCATACTGCCGCCGATGACGATGCAGGCGGAGATCTAGCAGCTACAGCAATTCCCCTGCATCAGCAAAAGAAAAACCGTGATAACGGTAGCAGCATCGGCACCAAGCGGAAAAATCCCCCTGATGACCAAAGGAGTGGCGGATCCGACTTGATCGCCATGTCTTTCCAGCGCGGAGGCCAAGGAGGCGGAAGAGGCCGCGGCCGCGGAGGCGGAGCTGGAAGGGGACAGCAGCGTGGCGACGAGGTCACTGCTGCCGGAACCCGCGCCCCCCAAACTTATGAAGAGTACAGAGACATGCCTTGCCTGGCCCATCTGGATCCGGCTACAGGAAAGTCCACTCACACCAACCGCAACTGCAAGTGGGTCAATGATCTCAAATCTGACCCGGAAGCAGGATACAAGCGAGCCCGGAAGCACCGCCCACGCGGCAAAGGAGGCAAGGGCAAGAACAAGGACAAGGAGGAAGACAGTTCCGAGGCGATGGACGAGGATGATGCTTCGCTGGATCCCAAAGCCGGATCCGCAGCTAAACCCAACCCCTTCGATAAAAAGAGTTCGGGCGCGTACCACACCTTCCTCGGAACTCCAACAGTCCGTGCAAGCAAATCAGCTCTCTGGATCCTGAACGCCACAGTTCCCGCTGTGCCGCAGTATGTCAGGTGGTCGGAAAATCCGTGTACGTTTGATAGGAAGGATCATCCTACTGTCATTCCGAAAGAGTGCTATGCCTTGGTTGTAAGTCCCCGCATCGACGGGTATGATTTCTCCAAGTGCCTCATGGACGGCGGAGCCAGCCTGAACATCATGTACCTGGAAACTCTGGAGCGGATGAACCTTACCAAGGAATAGCTCAAGCACAGCACCACTGAATTTCATGGTGTGGTTCCGGGTAAAAAGGCAAATTCCTTGGGCAGCATCAGACTTCCCGTAGCCTTCGGCGATGCAAACAATTTCCGCGAAGAGATGATCACGTTTGAGGTCGTGCCCTTCAAGAGCTCCTACCACATCATCTTCGGCAGACCCACCTACCACAAGTTTCACGCAAGAGCGTGCTACATCTACAACAAGCTCAAGATTCCGGGTCCAAAAGGTATGATTACCGTATCCGGAGACTACAAGAAGGCTCATGAATGCGAGTTAGGCGAAGCCGCCTTCGCAGAGTCTGTGATATCTAGAGAGGAGCTGCAAGGCTACAGAGGCGCGGTGGATCCGACTGAGATGCAGACCACCAAGAAGCAGATCTCCGAACAGAAGACCTCCTTCAAGGCCACGTTAGAAACCAAGAAGCACGACCTCATCGTAGGTGACGGCTCTAAGCAGGTTTCAGTCGGAGCCAACATGGACCCCAAATAGGAAGACGCGCTCGTCGAGTTCCTCCGCGCTAACATGGATATCTTCGCATGGCAACCTTCTGACATGTCCGGAGTACCTAGGGAACCCGCCGAGCACTACCTCAACATAAATCCGGGGGCTAAACCGGTGAAGCAAGCTATGCGACGCTTTGGAGATAAGAAGCGCCGCGCCATAGGAATGGAACTAGCTAAGTTACTAGAGGCAGGTTTTGTAGTAGAAGTTATCCATACTGATTGGGTCGCAAATCCCGTCCTTGTACCCAAAAAGAACACTTGAAATACTAAGAATGTGCATCGATTACTCCGGCTTGAACAAGCATTGTCCGAAGGATCCGTTCCCCTTGCCGCGCATTGACCAAGTCATTGATTCGACGGCAGGGGCGGAACTTCTATGTTTTCTTGACGCATATTCCGGGTATCATCAGATCCGGATGAAGAAGTCCGACCAAAAGGTGACCTCGTTCATCACCCCCTTTGGCACTTACTGCTATATCACCATGCCCTTTGGTTTGAAAAACGCAGGTGCCACCTACCAACGTACGATGCAGCGGTGCCTGAAGGACCAAATTGGACGGAACGTACACGCTTACGTCGACGACATCGCGGTCATGACCCGGAAAGGATCCGACTTGACCAGCAACCTCACAGAAATCTTCGAGAATCTCCGCCGGTACAAGATGATGTTGAATCCGCTGAAATGCGTCTTTGGCGTTCCAGCCGGAAAACTCCTTGGCTTCATCGTCTCTCACAGAGGCATTGAGGTTAACCCGGAAAAAATCAAGGAAATCTTGTGTATCAAAAGGCCAACTTGTCTCAAAGATGTGAAACGACTAACTGGTTGTGTCGCAGCAATCAGTAGGTTTGTTAGCCGTCTTGGCGAGAAGGCGCTACCTTTGTACAAGCTGCTGAAGAAAACAGATAAATTCGTCTGGGACGACGCAGCAGATGCAGCACTTCAGGGATTAAAGGAAATACTCACCTCTCCACCTATCCTACCAGCTCCAGAAGAGTCAGAGCCCATGCTCCTATACCTGGCAGCTACCAACAGAGTCATCAGTCTCGTCATCGTGGTAGAGCGAAAGGAAGAAGGTCACGAATACGGAGTCCAAAGGCCTGTCTATTATATTAGCGAGGTACTGATGGAATCCAAGCAAAGATATCCTCACTTTCAGAAGCTAGCCTATGGCGTGTTCCTAGGTAGCAGGAAGCTGAGACACTACTTCCAAGAGCACCCAGTAACGGTTGTGAGCAAAGCTCCGCTCTCGACGATTCTCAACAACGCTGACGCAACAGGACGCACAGCAAAATGGGGCATCGAATTATCCGCCTTCGACATCGCTTACAAAGCTAGGACTGCGGTCAAATCCCAAGTCTTGGCAGATTTCGTCGCAGATTGGACAAAGGCTCCGGATGCAAATCTGGAGCCGGAACCAGAAACATGGGTCATGCACTTCGATGGATCCAAGCAGCATCAAGGCTCAGGAGCCGGAGTCACCATGAAGTCCCTACCGGAGAAGAACTGCAGTACGTTTTGCAGATTCACTTCGAAGCTACAAACAACATGGCGGAATACGAGGCTCTACTACATGGTCTGCGCATCGCTAAGGAAATTGGGATCAAGCACATAATTTGCTGCGGAGATTCCGACCTGGTGGCACAACAAGTAGCTGGAACCTGGAACGCCAGAAACTCCGTCATGGCTGCCTACAGAGATGAAGTTGACGAGATCGCCAAGTGCTTCCTCGGATACGAAGTCAAGTACGTCAGGCGAGACGATAACGCAGCGGCAGATATGCTATCCAAGCTCGGATCCGGTAGAAAACCAATTCCGCCTGGTATTTTCCTGGAGCATCTACGGATACCCTCGGTGAAGGGCGCTTACCCGGAGAACCCAGAAGTGGCAGTGTCTCCGGCAAAGGAAGTGATGGTTATCATTCCGCCCTGGACGCAGCCTTTCCTGGACTACCTCATCGATCGAAAGTTGCCGGAGGACGAGGTCCTCGCACGACAGATCACAAGGCGAGCAAGATCCTAGAAAATAGTTGATGGACAGCTCTACAAACGAAGTGCAACTGGAGTATTTCTCAAATGCGTCTCCAATCAAGATGGCATTGAAATCCTCAGAGAGATCCACGCAGGGGATTGCGGGCATCATGCCGCCCCCAGGTCCCTTGTTGCCAAAGCTTTCCGGCTTGGATTTTACTGGCTCACAGCTAAAGAAGATGCTGACAAGTTGGTAAAAACCTGCCGAGGTTGCCAGTACTACGCTACTCAACCAAACGCTCCAGGCCAAGAGCTGAAGACCATCCCATATGACCTGGCCGTTCGCGGTCTGGGGGCTTGATATGGTTGGTAAGCTAAAGAAATCATCTCCTGGCGGTTTTGAGTACCTCCTGGTCGCTATTGATAAGTTCAGTAAATGGATCGAGGCAAAGCCAGTGAGAAAAGCCGATGGTGCTACGGCACTCAAATTTGTCTGCAGCCTCGTGATGAGATTCGGCATCCCGCACAGCATAATCACGGATAACGGCACAAACTTCGCACAAGGAGAGTTGAAGGATTATTGCCATGACGTAGGGATCCGGCTAGACCTGGCATCAGTGGCTCATCCACAGTCCAACGGTCAGGTCGAAAGAGCCAACGGACTCCTCCTATCAAGAATAAAACCACGCCTTGAAGAACCGCTGCGAGGCGCAGCCGGAGCTTGGGCTGAGGAGTTAGACTCCGTCCTGTGGAGTTTACGAACTACCCCCAACAGGTTAATAGGATTCACTCCGTTCTTCCTGGTATACGTATCCGAAGCTGTGCTCCCCTCCGACATCATCCATGATTCACCGTGAGTCTCCGCCTATAATGAAGAAACTGCTGACGAGGCTAAATAGCTATCTGTGGACCTGATCGAAGAAGCTCGGAATTTAGCAGACCAACATTCCACCATTTACCAGCAGAAGCTCCGACGCTATCACAGTCGTCGAGTCCGGAATCGCTCGTTCATGGCCGGAGACTTGGTCCTCCGCCTTCGCCAGGTGAAAGACCATAAGTTGCAATCTCCATGGGAAGAACCCTTCGTCGTCAGCAAGGTGCTTCACAACGGATCTTACTACCTTGTCGATTTCCGGGAGCTAAAAGACAGACCTGCCAATTGGTACCGGAAACGCAAGCGAGAGTATCCGGATGACATATATGACGAAACAGAACGTCCTTGGAACATTGCACAGCTACGTCCTTTCCACACTTAGCAACAATTATATAATTACATACCTTGTAATAGTTATACATGATCAATGAAATAAAGCTTTTGGTTCACTCTTTGAGTCTTTTACCTCCTTTACTTGTTCATTTTTAGATCATGTATGTTTTCCGACTAAAACCGCAGAGATGGATATTTCCGCCTAGGCGTGTATGAAAGTTGTGATTTTCAAAATCATCCTTTAGGACGTAAGCTTAAGTTTTCTGGTGGAAATATCTTCTGTTGCAAACTCATGGATTCCTGGCAGCGATTTCCGGCACCTTGGCTGGGGGCTTGTTTCCGCGGTTATGGACGGACTGCCATTAGGCTTCGTCGCCGCTGGCGAGCGTTCCTGGCTAGAGGTTTTCCGGCACGTGGAAGGTCAAATGGGCAAGCCGGAAAAATATAAAAGCCAGCACTTGCTTTCAATAAACCAAACATGCAAATAATATTAACGGATAGCAGGATAAGTATTTTCCGCCCACGCATAAGTGTTTCGTCCCTAGCTACTTAAGAATTTAAGTTATGATTACAAACCCACTCCGGGGCCAAAATGATGCATCAGTTTGATTGTTTCACAGGTTTTACTCGGAGGATTGCTCCTCGTCAGAAGCTACATAGGCGGAACCATCGCCTGAGTCATTGCCGGAGCCATCGCCTGAACCTTCGCCTGAGTTCTCGTCGGATTCCTCCTCAAAGTGGTCAGTGCTCGACCCGGAGCCCTCCTCGTCGCCTTCCTCGGCACCTTCTTCTTCTTCATCCTCCGCGTCAGAGAAGCCCTAGGGAAGATCATGCTTGTTGTACCAGAACGAGTGGTTAACTCGTCCAACAAAGAGGCGATCATACCCTCGGGTCTCCGCGAGAAGGGCTTTCATGTTGGTGCACTTGGGAGCTCCGCGCGCAACGTCCGCAAACCTCATGGTTGGGAAATGCGCTTTGCAGGTGGCCAGAACGAGAGAAGCAACTCCGCGGGCAGACGATTCTTGCCAATCCTTGATGAGATCCGGCACTTGCTTCATGAGCTTCGACATGGTGTCAATCACCGTTGTCTTGGCTCTCTTCAGGTTCAAGGCCTTGGCAATTCCGCGACATGCCTCGAAGAGGTCATCAACCGAGCTCCGCGCTTCATCGTACGCCTCCGTCCTTGTGAGGGTTGAATCCTTGGTCCATTCGAAGCCAAGGCTTGCTGCGAAATAGCATGATCAGATTCTTCCGCGGACAGAGCAATTCATGAGGAAGCCGGAGTTAAACAGAAAAGAGGTCCTTACGGAAGATCATCTTGTTAATAGCCTCCGCCTCTGCCTCGTAATTCTTGTTCTTTGTTGCCAAGGTCTGGATCCGTTGCTGGCTCTTCTTGAGTTTCTCAGCGAGATCTGACAGTTCCTGGGTATGCTTCTCCAAGAGCTCTTTCTTCTTCTTGGTTTCCTCCTCGGAGGATTCCTTCAGGAACTTCTTGAGGGATTCATTTTCCGCCTCAAGAACTTCGACCTTGGCGGCAAGGGTGTCGATGGTGGGGCGCTTGGCAATCTCTTCCGCAACTCGGAAATACAACAACATAGTTAGTTCAGATAATATAGTAACATTGACGATCCTGGGGGCTCAGTCGGAGTTATTACCTTCATAACCCTTGAGGCGGGTCTCCAGCAGCGCGATGGCCTTCTGACTATCCGCGTCCCTGGTTTGAAGCAGTTCAATTTCTTTCTTCTGCTCCAGCACATGGGTGCGCAAGTCCTCGTGCAGCTTCCGCGTGTTCTGTGAAAGCAGTTTAAGGATTAGACGGAAATTCAAACTTATGGGGGCTGGACGGAAGTTAAAATCTTTAGCATGTGAAAATTTTGATTTTCCGCTACAATCTACAGTTCAAGACATTGGCTCATACATGTTACTCGGAAAAATGCATTAACCAATGCCTGGGGGCTGGTGTTACCTGACGCACATTCTTGTGCTTGGCGAAAAAAGCTTTGATACCGCTTTCAAGCTCGGTCAGTTCCTGCTCTTCCGTGTTCGCAGGCCCCCACACCTGGTCCATCATGGCGGAGATCTCCGCGTGGCGCTGTGAAAGGGAGACCTTTTGCAGAATCGGAAAGAAGTGAGGGTGAGTTTGGGGCGTGCCACTGGCGCCGCTCAAGGTTAGCTTTCTCTCAACTTTGTCAGCCGGAGTGTCAGTTGAGGTAACAGTGGGCTGCTCAGGCGGAGGTGCAGGCGAGGATGCACCCTTGCCGGAATCGCCTTTGTCGGACTCGGCAGTTGGATCCTCCGGAAGATCATCAAGATTGATGACATTCTTGGGATCCGGCTTGGCGGTTGAGGAGGCCTTGGGCGGAACCTCCACTTCCGGTGTGACGGGCACAGAAGCCGGAGAAGGCTTCACCCTCTTCTTGGTGATCTTGGGGGCTGGCTTCCGGAGATTTTGCTGCGAAATAAGACAGACATAACAAGTAAGTTTATGTTGATCCCTAGTAACATACGATTCATAAGGCGGAAATCAAGCGCTTACCCAGATGGTTTGAAGAACTGGTGGATGATGGGCTGAGCACGGTTGCTGGTGTCAATAAGTTTGAGGCGCTTCTTTTCCGCCTCTGCTTTCCGGGTAGCCACAGTGCTGGGCACTTCGCGGGCGCGCTTAGCAGCAGGGCCGGAGGAAGAACCTCTTTTCCTTTTGGAGGAACCCGGAACCTCGGGAGCCTCCGCCTCGGACGCGGCCTCCGGATCGGTGTTGCCCGTCTGGGGTACTCGGAGGAGAGTACCTAGGTCTTTCTCTTCGAGATCCTCGAGCTAAGTTACCCAGAAAACGCTCAGACGAATTCACCAAAAAACTTAAAAGGAATCAGTAGTCGAGTCATATAAACATACCGCGGTCCCGGAGCCATTGCTGTGAATATCCATATTGCACACATGGATCTTCAGCTCTCGCGGAATTTTGATCAGCACCCGGAGGCGCTTGTCCAAGGCGTCGGCGGAGAGGTTGTCCTTGGAGGTCTGCATGGAATCCTCGCGGCCTGTGTATTGGAACAGCAGGCGGTCCCGATGTTGCAGGGGCTGGATCCGCTTAGTGAACCAAGACATGGTCAGGTGCTTCCCCGACAAGCCCTCGTCTGTAAGCTTGTGGATCCGCCTGACCGCCCGAGTCAATTGAGGTGACTCGGAGAGATGGGGACACTGGGTCCAGGCCGGAGTCTCGCTGGGAGGGCCATCCTTGAAGTCAGGCAATACCTTTGGAGATGCTGGATCCGACACGTCCTTCAGGTAGAAGAAGTTACCGGACCAGTACCGCACAGACTCATGTCGATCTGTGTGCGGGTACGTGCGCCCGGGGCGGAGCTTGAAGGTGACGCCGCCGCAGGTGGCCAGCGTAGAAGTCTGAGAAACTTTCTCCTTTTTCACGGAGAAGTAATACTGGAAGAGAGGAAGATCCGGGGTTATCCAGAGGTGGCCTTCACACAACGCTACGTGGTTGCTGATGGCCAAAATTCTGTTCGGAGCAATATGATGCGGCTGGAGCTCGTACGCCTTCAGGATCTCGGAGAAGAAATCACTGGGCGGGAAAGAGAATCCGCGCTCAATAAGCGCCTTGGTCACCACCCACTCTCCGGCTTCAGGTGTGGGATTCAGTTCGTCGGAGACCCTCCGCCAGGATCCAGGTTTTATGAAACCCTCCGCCTCGAGGTTGTGGAGCTCGATCTCCGTGGTGAAGCAGGGCCACCACTTCCCTTTGGCTTTGTCATTGTCGTCGTGGTGAACGAGCAGATGCCATAGGATGGCTTAAGTTGGGGCCGAATGGACGTATGAGGATTCGGGGGAGGGTTTGCGATTAGATGGGAAGAACTTCCGGATGCTTTCCTCAAGAACACAACCAAAGGCCGGTATGCAAGAAGAGAGACAAGAGGAAGAACTCTTTACTAGATCGCTAGCTTCATTGATCTCAACATGGTTACAAGTTTCTCAGTACACAGATCTCTCTTTGGTCTCGCTACGTGCTACCTGTTGCCCGCTACCCGCCCGTGAAGAAGGGCTGCCCCCTCTCCTTATATAGGGGAGAGGGTGGCTTACACTGGAAGAAACCCTAATGGCATCTTTGACTAGACAAACTACTTTACAAAGCTACTTTAATCATAGATGACACCGGAGTCCTCTTTAATCGGGGCGCTCGACGTCCTCCGGCTTCTTTGACCGTCACCCTTCTCTTTATCGTCAGCCCTTCGTCAAAAGTCACTTTGCTTAGCTCATCTTGTCTTCTAGCTCTGGAGAGAATCTTTGACCAGATCCTGCCGACAGTGCTCTCCTTTCCGGTATCTTCTTTACCGGATTCCGGTATACCCCTCTTGGGGATTCCGGCGTAGCTCCACTTAGCTAAACTCTTAACCTCAGGCTCCGGTATAAACATTAAACCGGTATCCTGATGGCACAAGCCATCCGGTTTGGCATGCCTTTGGCATACCGGGGGTCATCCCCCCAACATTAGTCCCCGAAGCTGGTATAGCCTGGAGGATTCTATCCCACAGGCCATGCCAGGTTCTCATTTTCCTCGGATACCGGTTTAAGTACTCATGTCCCGAGCCTAGTTCCGGCACCTTTACCCTTGTTCTTTTTCTTTTCTTTGCAAAGCTTGTTCCGGCATCTCTATTGTCCGGTATCATGTGTCTTTATTGCTTCCTCGGCGAAGTCGAGAATATCTTGGGCCTCGCGCCCGACGAGACATGCGCACCGTGGATCGACGCGCCAGTGTCAGGGGTCACTTCCCTTCGACTCTCGCGCGCTCATTTAATGCACCGCAGCTGATCCCACTACCTGTTCGCAGTCCCGTGTGCGCCTCCGTGTGGTTCCGCGCTTCTTCGCGTGTACTCCCTCGCCACGTGGCGGCCCAAGGCACGAACCGTCGTGGGCCGCGAGGCGAACCGCCGCGGCCCAGCGGTTCCCTGCCCACTTTCTTTCTCTTATATAAACGCAACTGCCCGTTCCTCTTCATCTTCTTCGCATTCTCCTCCCTTGCGCACAGAGCCCCGAGCCTTTGCGCCACCGCCGTTTTCCGTTCGCCGTCGCCCGTTCAAGCCGGCGCCGGCGAGCTCACGCCGCTCCCCCGTTGGACTTCGTCGTGCGGAGATCTTCTGCAGCAACTCTGTCGCGCCCGCCGCATTCGTGTTTCTTTGCGAGCTTCTCCGTCTCGCCGCCGACGGTGCTCTCCGGCGGTCACAGGTCCACTCCGCCGCCAGCAAACGACTCCTTCAGCGACTCCGCCGCTTAAGGTAGGTACCAATCTTGCTTCACTTGTCCTCTGGTTGCCTTCCAGATCTTGGGCGTTTGGTGTTCTTATTTCCTCTTTTTCCTTGATTTTCTTCTTACTCGTAGATCTTCACGCGGGGTCCAAGTCTGGGATTCGTGTTTTTTCGCTCCTCTTCGCAATGTCTGGCGAGGAGTCCACCTCTGCATCTTCTTCCTCCCTTTCTCTCAAGCGCCGTAGACCCTCTCCCGGCGAATCCACGGCCTCTGACCCGATGGAAACCAATTCCGGCAACCAGCAGGAATCCGGTAGCCACCAAGAGTCCGGTGGCCCCCTAGAATCCGGTAGCTTTAGCCAAGCTTCCGGTAGCGCAACCTCCAGCAGCTCCAGCCAATCTTCCGGTGAGGAGCCTTCCCCAATTACCACGCGGAGCCCTGGATGGGTTCCGAGTGTCACCCAATTCGAAATTGACTGGTTATACCGGTCTCGACGGATTCCGGAAGGAGTTTCTTGCCGGATTCCGGATGACGAAATCGAACCGGATCCTGAAGATGACGAATATGTTGTCTTTCTAGCTCACTTTGAGCGTGGCTTCGGCCTTCCTGCCTCTCCCTTCTTCCGCTCCTTTTTAGATTTTTACAAACTCCAACCTCACCACCTTCCC
>NC_061510.1:267824040-267874456 GCF_022539505.1 Lolium rigidum | reverse complement strand
GGGATGAGCCTATCTTGGACAAAGCATCCGCAGCTTCATTTTCTGCAGGAGGCAGTGCCGGTTTCCTCCTCCGGCTACGGTTCCTCCGCCTCCAGCGACATACACCGCGGTCACGTAATCCGCGAGCCAATCTTCCGGCTTCGTAGTGCCATCGTATGTTTTCGTGTCACGGGGCAACGTGAAGTTGCGAACCGGTGGTTTTTCTCTCATGATTCTTGGGCCGAAGCACTTTGGACCTGGAGGACCTTCCTCCTCGATCATTTCTGACAAGTATACTCTATCCAGACGGTGCCTCGCATCCCGTTCCGGTAAGTATCTCTCTCCCAAGCGTTCTCCCAGAGGGTTCCGGTATGCTGCCGGTCTGTTAGAATCAGCTTCATCGTAACGTTCCGGTGCCGCGGCCCTTGCCTGCCGGTACCTTGGTGGAGGCATTTCTTCCTCATCTTCATCATACGCTGCCCTTGCAGCCGGATAGTTTTGCCCGGTTTCATGTTTACCGGCATGTTTGTTTCCGGCATAGCCTTCTTTGGCGTAGCCTCGCTCTGCCCCTTGGCTTTTTCTACCGGCATCGTGTTGCCCGGCTTTCTGTTTACCGGCAAGGACCGGATCATATACAGTCATCTGCCGTGCGTTCACTTCTTTTTCTTTTCTTCTGTCCGGATGGGGGGACGAGGCCTGCCCCTGGGACTTGCTTCCGGCATTCTTTGTTGAACGCGCAGATTTCGAGGCTATTGCTTTGTTCAGCCTAGCCAGCTGCTCAGCGTTCTGCTGCTCTACAGCGTCAAGCAGCTCTCTGACACGCTCTTGTTGTTTTGCCAGAGCCTCTCCGGTAAGCGAATCACACAGATCTACGGCAGCCTTAGCAGCTTTTATTGTTTTATCCGGACTGCTGTACTTAGGTTTCTCTACAATGCTAACAGATGCAGAGGTACTCTTGCCGGTAAGAATCTCCTTACGCAGATCTCGATCTAGATTGCGAGCCTTAAGCCGGTTTTCCGGTATCCTAGCAGCATGAGCGCTAACAGAAGCAAAGCCATGGGCAGCGTTATACTCACGTACGGTTAGGTTCAGCTCGCGCTGCGCCTTGACAACATCTTTGCCGCTCTCGAGTATCCTCAGGCGCTGCGCCTCCAGCTCCGCTTGAGCCGCAGCCGGGTCGATGTTCTGCGCGATGGGGGTTGCCAGCACGTTCATCGCCGTTTGGAGAGGCGTTGCCGGTGGCGCGGATGATGCTCCTGCTGCGCCTGCGTCGCGCTCCAGCGGTGGCTTAGCCGCACGGGTCGAAACCGCGCGACCAGCACCTTCAGCCTCCACCTCCTTTCCTGCACCGGCCACACCGGTCATCATTACCTCGACGCTGCCGGGCGCGCGACCAGCACAGAGCCATCTTGGCGGGTCCGGCGCCACCAGCACCGGCGAGAGGCGCTGGCGCACGGGGACGGTGCCGAAGTAGATGCGGTGGCTGCCGAACTCGATGATGCGGCCGTTCTTGGGGAAGATGCCGCCGTTGGCGAAGCAGCCTGCGTTGTCGTTGATGAAATCGATGGAGTAGAAGTTCTGCACCAGCGCAGACACCGTCCGCTCACCGGCGAACTCGAGGAGGCCCGCCCGAATGTGAACTCCAGCATGCGCCACTTCATGCCCCACGGTGGGCGCCAACTGTCGTCGTGGTGAACGAGGAGATGCCATAGGATGGCTTAAGTTGGGGCCGAATGGACGTATGAGGATTCGGGGGAGGGTTTGCGATTAGATGGGAAGAACTTCCGGATGCTTTCCTCAAGAACACAACCAAAGGCCGGTATGCAAGAAGAGAGACAAGAGGAAGAACTCTTTACTAGATCGCTAGCTTCATTGATCTCAACATGGTTACAAGTTTCTCAGTACACAGATCTCTCTTTGGTCTCGCTACGTGCTACTCGCTGCCCGCTACCCGCCCGTGAAGAAGGGCTGCCCCCTCTCCTTATATAGGGGAGAGGGTGGCTTACACTGGAAGAAACCCTAATGGCATCTTTGACTAGACAAACTACTTTACAAAGCTACTTTAATCATAGATGACACCGGAGTCCTCTTTAATCGGGGGCGCTGACGTCCTCCGGCTTCTTTGACCGTCACCCTTCTCTTTATCGTCGACCCTTCGTCAAAAGTCACTTTGCTTAGCTCATCTTGTCTTCTAGCTCGGAGAGAATCTTTGACCAGTCCTCGCCGACAGTGCTCTCCTTTCCGGTATCTTCTTTACCGGATTCCGGTATACCCCTCTTGGGGATTCCGGCGTAGCTCCACTTAGCTAAACTCTTAACCTCAGGCTCCGGTATAAACATTAAACCGGTATCCTGATGGCACAAGCCATCCGGTTTGGCATGCCTTTGGCATACCGGGGGTCATCCCCCCAACAGTCATCTCGTTTCCGAGCTTTTGATTTCTTGGCAGCAGCCTCCTCCACTTTCTGTTCCATCTGTTCTGCCCCCGCGGTGTCTTCCGGGTTGGCAGACGTCCCTTCAATGCTTTTGCCGGAATCCTTTGAGGGCTCCAGCAGCACTGGGATGAATGGAGGAGGGGCGGAGGAGATTGGGGTTGCCGCGATCGGCTCGGTAGAGGGAGGCGGAGTCGACGAAGACATCTACAAAGTCAATGAGCACGGGAGACTGACACTTAGCCAGATCCAATGTGACAAATACCTAGTTCATCCCTACCAACTACGGCGAGAAGGAAAAGCTTGAGTGCTTACCAGAATGGTTTCCGCGGTGGTTGAGGTTGCCGGCGGCGAGGTTTTGCTGCGGTGGCTCGCCGGACTTAAGAACACGAAGAACTGCTTGCGGCGGCGGGACGGTTCCGGCGAAACTCCGGCGAAACTCCGGTGGACTCCGGTGCGGCGGAGGAAGAGCTCGGAGGCGGCGCTGTGCGAGAGGTGAAAAGGGGGGTGAATGGGGTGAACGGCGGATATTTATAGGCTGAGGGGAGGAGATTCGTGCTCCGCATCCTGTGGTCGGAACGCAAGCGTCGCACCGTTGGATGATCGACACGTGTCACAAACCCTAACGGTAAAAATGGCTAAGGATAAGTTACCGCTCAAATCGCGCGAAAATGGCGCCAGAATTGGCGGAACTGTTTGAACCTTTTAAGGTTCCGGGTTGCAGCGTGAAGGTAAATAAACTCTTGTCCGCAGCAGGGGAGTAACCCGGAGACATGCCGTATGCTGTCAATGGATGAAGTCCCGCAGGATGGGGGAGATTTCCGACTGAGAGTTGGAAAAGAGAAAAATATAAAGTTGGAGTTCTTCAAGTTTCCCCATGTTACCAAGATTGACGGAAGCTTTAAAGTTTTAGCAAGGTGGAAACAAGAGGTGAATCTCGGAGAACTCTGGGGGCTACTGTTGTGGGTATACTTCATGGGTGTACCATCGACAGTGCCTAGATCCGGCAAGCCCGGGTGGCCCATAGACGGTGATGTGGCATGTGGCCCATCGGGCGGCCTGATTCTTCGTTGATCATGAAGGATGAAGTCCAGCCCAGGATCGGTAAGCCGGATCCTAACCGACCTTCGGAGGAAGCCGGATCCGTGGAGGCCCATAAGGAACCCGGATCCGATCGACGTAGATGGAAGGCGGATCCTTGACGTACACGGCAAGACATTGTACCGTAGTTAGGCAATCTGTAATCCGGCTAGGACTCTCCATGTAAACCCTAGATCCGTGCGCCTATATAAGCCGGATCCCGGGAGCCCTAGAGGCATTGTACCGTAGTTAGGCAATCTGTAACAACGCGAAAGCGCCCAGATAATTCCAGACAAGCAGTAGTAGGCCCTGTCCTCGTGCAGGTGTTCCGAAGCTGGGTAAATCGCGTATCACCGTCCCGAGGACTCTCCGCCCTATGGCCCCTACTTCTTCTTCCCTCCATGAGGATCCCTCCTCTGGAGTACCGTCGAATAGGCAACGACAGAAGAGAAAGGAGAGATTCCTGAACGGACTGCACGACGAGATGCAGACTGTGCTGGTCAACATTCCTTTTGTTGATCTAGAAGCCCTAGTGGATTCCGCCATCCAGATGGAGGGAAAACTCCACCAAGCCAACGAGAACCGCAAAAGCCGCATGATGCACCAGAGTGGGCCCAACAATACCCCAAGGTATCGCCCCAGCTCAAGCGGAGGTTTCGCCCCAAGAAACAACAAGCCCCACATGCAGACGTCATGTCCGGGTTTTCAGAACCGGAGTGTAGGACACCCAAGGCCAGGAGGCCACAACAACATCAACAACAACTACCATGCCAACACCAACAACTTGAACCGCGCCCCGATGAGAGCCCCCGGCAACAACAACAACCCCAATAACACCAACACTGCTCCGAGGACTGGGAGCAACGCTATCCCCGTCGCCCCCAAGGACAAGGCCACCATCACTTGCTATGAATGTGGAATTGTGGGACACTACTCCAATGAGTGCCCCAAAAGGTTAGCCAAGATTGCCGCCAACACCGCTGCACCTGCTCAGCAACAATGCCGTGTCTCCACCGGCAAGAAGTTCACCCCCAACAACCCCAACAACCGCAACGGCCGCCTCTTTCACATGAACGCCGAAGAAGCCCAGGAAGCACCAGATGTCGTGTTGGGTATGTTTCTGTTAACTCGGTACACCGCAAGAGTGTTGTTTGATTCTGGAGCATCGCATTCGTTTGTCACTGAAGATTTTGCATGCACTAGTAAAATTCAACCAATCAGTTTGAAGCATGTCATGATAGTTCAAATATCTGGTTCAACAACAATGGCTAGAAAAGTTTGCAAAGATGTGCCTATCAGCATACATGAAATAGTTTTTTATGCAAATTTGATTGTTCTGGGAACAAAAGGTTTGGAAGTAGTACTGGGTATGGATTGGATGTCCAAACATCATGGATTGATTGACTGTGCCAAGAAAGCCATCACCATGACAAGTAGCACTGGTGTGTTATTAGAACATGTGTCTGAAAGACTGCCCAGAAAGTTTACCTGCAACCAGAGTGTAGCCAAGCCAACTTTGGATCAGATCAGGGTCGTCTGTAGATACCCTGATGTGTTTCCTGATGATCTACCCGGTATGCCCCCAGATCGGGATATCGAGTTTATCATTGAGTTAATCCCTGGAACATGACCTATAGCCCAGAGAGCCTATAGCATGAACCCAACAGAGTTAGTGGAACTAAAGAAGCAACTGGATGATATGCTAGCCAAAGGTCTGATTCGACCAAGTGCGTCACCTTGGAGATCCCCAGTTTTGTTTGTGGATAAGAAAGACGGTGCCACTCGTTTATGTACGGATTATCGTAAGCTTAACGATGTCACTATCAAAAACAAATACCCCTTGCCAAAGATAGAAGACCTGTTTGATCTCCATTTGATACTACATTGTCCCTTGGTCCCCTCCAACACTTTGCCCCCACCTTGCCACCCTGGACACGGCCAACATGGCATGGCCATGCTCATGCCGGCCATAAATGGCATAGCAACATGCCATCCCTAGCCCTCTCCTCTCTAGCCTTGCTCACCATGCCCTACTGCTCCCCCTTGCTCCCCTGAACCCGCTGATACTCGCCATTGGTCGAGGAGAGCACGACACGGCCCAGACCAAACCGTGCCCACGACGCCCCGTGTCGCCAGGACGTGCACGGCCACGTCGACGCGTGCACGACGGAGCGCGCTAGTACGCCGCGACGCGCCACGGCCCTGGCCCTCGCCTTGCCTCCGCACTGCACCGTCTCGCTTCGCCACTGCTCCGCGAGCATCGCGGACACCCTCGCCTCCCCGACCGTAGCCCGCCGTTGCCGGAGACGAAACCAAATCCCGCCACGGCCGCGCAGTACATCGCACTCCCCCGACCGCGTTAGGCACCGCCCAGCCACGCCAAGAGCACCAGGAGGACCGCCAAGACACGTTGAACAGCGCCGCGCCCTCGCCTACCCCTCTCAGCCGCTGTAGCCGCGTCGCCATGGTCGACCCCTCCGCAGTACCCTGCCTCGCTCCGCCGATATAAAAAGGGGACTCCCCTCGCTCAACTCACCACACCAGCACCTTCCCCTCTCCTCTCTGACCCTCCTCGTTCACTCGCCACTCAACATTGCCTGCCGTAGCCACCCAATTTTATCGTCGGATCCCGTGACCGCCGCAGAAGCTCGCCGTCGATTGGAGCCGCCCCAGGACACGCCGCCGGTACCAGGAGCTTCGCCGTCGTCGACAACGTCCTCGCGCACACTGCCAACCATCGCCGAAGCTCCGGTGAGTCGCCGGACCCCGACCCTCGCCGCGCCAGTACCCCTCTCTCGCCAGAGATGACGACGCGCGTGAGCCGTCCGATCCTAATCTAATCGTGCGTTCCAGAGCAACCCGTACCCCTTCGCCGTTTAAGTGAGGCTGACTAGTGGAGCCCACTGTCAGGCGGCCCGCTCGCGCGAGACGCGTAGCTGGGCCGGCCCGTTTCCTTTTTCTCCCGCTGGCCTGTTATTTTTCCCGCGCTGGCCCAGTAATTCAAATTTGAATATTCCAGGTGAATCCAAAAACCTTACTGATGCCATGTTCAAATTTAAATAGGAACAAATCTACTGGGCCAAATTTAACAAATTTTATATATTTGGAAAGCTTAAGAAATTCTCTAAACAACCCCGCTGGCCCCAACCCTAGATTCATTGTAGAATTAATGTGATAAAAATAACAAGGCAGGGACTTTTCAAACTTCAAATATTTATTAAAAAACAACCAAAAATGCTTTTGAGTTGATTTCAACTCTCAAAAATCACATTTCATATTGTCTATCTGAATATGTAAAAATATGACATAGTTGTTTGCATGATCATGATCTAGATTAAATAATGGCTCTATGGCTATTTCTAGTCCATTTAAATTATCCAAAAATATTTATTAAATCATATGAGAGGTATTCTCTCATTTAAATCTTGTCTCAAGTAACTCAACATGAGGTAGGGACCTTGGTCTACATTATCTCATGTGATATTATTTGGTGATCTTAAATTGTTAATGAGATAGTATTAAATTGCATGAGGGATATTACCTCATCTAAATCATTTTCCCAAATGATGATTATGAAGTATTGACCTTGGTCAACATGGGTTCATACATTATTATTTGAGAGATTAAATCTTAATAAGATTCAATGAGAGGAAATTATTTTCTCAAATAACTAAATAGAAGCCCTAAGCAATATTTGTAATAAGAGGAAATTATTTTTCCAAAGAAGAAAACAAAGACAACCAACCTAATAATATTGTGGTGATGCTAGAATAGCTTGTGTGCATCATTGGTTTGTTTAGTCTAGCTCTTAAGAATTGTTTGGTGATTGTATACTTCGTATCCGTTTTTAGACGCTAGTACCGAGGAGTACCAGGAGGAGGAGGAGGTCTACTTCCAGGGAGAAGAAGACCACTTTGATCAGTACACCAACCAAGGCAAGCTAATATTCTTGCAAAGTGCAAAGCTCTACCAGAGCAAGGCACACTCACCTATTACTATTATGCTTCATGATCCCATCCCAAGTTTTATTCTTACAAGCTTTTACTTTGATTATTAAAGCTTACTTTTATAGTTAACTTTGGTCTAAATATAGAGTACTACAAGAGTATCAAATCTAGCCTAGAGAGCTACAAGCTAGTTAGCACCCCTCATGACTAGTTGCTAGTGCTAACAAATAAAATTGACTACTCTAGATGGGAACATGTGAAAAGAAATGACTTCAAAAGAATTTGAAGGTGAATATGACTTGAATGACATGATGAATTTGATAAAAACTGATGGTTGGGTTCGGATGCGATACCATTCCAATTATTTAGTACCCCCACAATACCTGATTATGGGTAGGGCTTAACTGGAAGTTTATGTGTCTTAGTATGGTTTCCCTCTAAACAAGCGTCATAGGGGTTATGCCGAGGCTGCCTCCGTTGAAAGTGAAATGATGTGAAATGACGTGAAATGAGGTGAATGTCCGGCCCAAGCCCTGTGCAGTTCCCGTGCTGACGGTTTGTCTTCACTCGGGAGGCCAAGCTCATGGGGAGAGGTGCCTATACTAGGATATGTAAGTGAAAGGTTATGGTTGATGATCCGCGTACTGAGTTACGATTATTCAGGGTTATCCCTGACGGATGTAATCAAATGTTGTGGCACAAGTGTGCAACCTCTGCAGAGTGTAAATCTATTCGAATAGCCGTGTCCACGGTTACGGATGATTGGAAAGGCCATATTGTTCCGTTGTCAGATGTTTTTTTCGTAAGAAGGAATGATGAATTGAAATGGTGACTTGACTTGAATCACAACTGAGTTGTGGGAATGACACTAATGTTCCCACTTGAGTTAGTTAGCAAATGAGGAGTCTTTTACTAAACGCTTATGAACTAAAATTGGCTTGATGCAAATAAACCTAGAGCTTAGCACCCCATTACTAAAATTAATAGTGCTTACAATAGTATTAGTTTGCGAGTACTTTAAAGTACTCATGGCTGTGTCCCTGGCTATTCAAATGGCCAGACTATGAAGAGGAGCAGCAGTATCAAGATGACGAACAACAGGACGTCTACGACAACTAGGAGTATCTTCTGACGTCAAGCGTTGGCCTGTGGATTAGATAGTCCACTACTTCTACGCTTCCGGTATGTATTGTGTTCGTTGATCATTAGATCAACTATTTGTGTAATATTGGATCATGTGATCTACTTTTGTAAGACGACTATGGTTTGTAATGAATGATGACTTATGATATCAACTATTATGTCTCGCAACAACAATCTTCCTGGGATTGCGATGTATGGCATAATAGGCATCTGGATTTAAAAATCCGGGTGTTGACAATATGTGATAGGGTGGCTCTACACATGCAGCCTCCTGAGGGCAATCGAAAAGGTTGGTTAAAGCCGCATGCCAAGTACTGCCTTGATAGTGCCGACAAGAAGGAGGCATTTAAGTGGCTCAAATATGATGTGATGTTCCCTGATGATTATTGTGTTCGAATATGAGTAAGGGAGTCAATCTTACTACAAGAAAAATAAACGGGCTCAAGAGTCACGACTATCATATATGGATTGAGCGGCTGATGCCGGTGATTCTTCGAGGGTATCTCCCCGATCATGTCTGGCGAGTGCTTGCGGAGGTGAGCCATTTTTTCCGCACGGTCTGTGCTAAGCAGATATGTACCGAGGTGATTGAGAAGCTGCAGTAGCAAGTGCCGGACATGCTATGCAAGTTAGAGATGATATTTCCCCCAGGCTTCTTCACTCCGATGTTACATCTCATTGTGCATCTCGCCAACGAGGCACTCGTGGGGGGACCGGTGCAGTATCGTTGGCAGTTTTGTATTGAGAGGGAGTTCAAGTATATTCGGTACAAATGTGGAAATAAAAATAAGATTGAAGCATGCATAGCTGAGGCAACTCTCCTCGAGGAGATGGCAGATGCCATGACATTGTACTATGCCAATGATGTGCGCACTAAGCATAACCCGGTCGCTCGGTACAATGACGACGAGCTCAAGCATGACCCAAAGCTCTTGCTCTTCCAATATCCCGGTGGCAAAAGGCCGGTGCCTCAAAAGTGGAGAACATTTCGCCAGAAGAGAAGGATTGCATAATGCTTTACATGCTTATGAACATGGTGGAAGTGGTCGATTTCACGAGGTAAAATGGTGAAGCAATTACTTTGCAATTAGTAACTTGGTTTTGGTCTAATACGTATTTTCTCCTTTCAGCCAATTCCAAGATGAAATGTGGTCAGGAAGGAATGGTCTCACTCCCACGCAGTGGTACACTCTTCTGAAAGAGGGTGCCCCGCCCTTAAATAAAAGCTTCGTGAACTGGTTCCATGAAAAAGTAATTTCTAAAATGTCCCTCTTACTTTGAAATCCGTGACTTCTATTATTACACGTAACTAATGCACAAAATAATATGAACTTAACTTGTAGGGAGCTGATCCCAACGTTGAGATGACGGACGAGTTGAGATGCGTTTCCCAGGGTTTTAACCGTAGAGTCCATACGCATGAGAAGTATGATGTAACTGGGTATCGCTTCCATACGGAGTTTCACCAGAAGAACCAGCCTAATGCAAAAACAATAAATACTGGGGTCTACACCGGCGGAGCCGATGCCACTGATTACTATGGAAGGTTACAAAAGGTATACGAGTTGATGTTCAACAACGCAAACATAGAACTCAAACTCTTTGTGTTCAAATGCCACTAGTTCGACCCACATGGTGGAATGAGAAGCACCCCCTCCATTTGGTTAGTTGAAGTTAGGCCTTCAACCACCTACAGCGGAGCCAACGTCTATATTGTGGCTCACCAAGCCAAGCAAGTTTATTATTTGTCCTACCCATGTCAGAATGAGGAACTCATGGGCTGGGAAGTCGTGTTCCAGGTATCGCCACATGGTAAGCTACCCATCCCCTCCGACGACGATTACAACAACATTGACCCGGTAACGTATGAGGGAATTTTCTATCAAGAGGAACAACAGTTTGGGGTCCTTCAAATAGACATAGGTCTTCAGGATCTCCACAACAATGTACAAATGCGTGGTGAGACCGTGGTGGACCCAAAGGACATAGCTATGCTCACCAAGCGCCATGCGAACAAAGACAACATTGTCGAGACTCAACCGGAACCCAATGCCGACCCTGAATACTCACATGATACTGATAGTCATAGTGAAGCTGAGAACCAAATGCCTAGAGATGAGAGTGGTGATGAATGGTGAGGGTCTTTTATGCTTAGTATCTACATTTTCATTATGCTTAGTGTCTACATTGTCATTATGCTTAGTATCTACATTGTCATTATGCTTAGTACTTACATTGTCATTATGCTTAGTATCTACATTGTCATTATGCTTAGTGTCTACATCGTCATTATGCTTAGTACCTACATTGTCATTATGCTTAGTGTTTACTCTTTTTCAACATGCTTATTAATTGTTTTCTCTTTTCTTATGCAGGTAATTGCCCAATATGAGCCAACGGAAGGCATCAGCGAGCTCCTTGCTTGATCAGATGCATCGGCGGAAGCGGGGGTGCTTCCAGGAGTGGAAGACCCATTGTTCCCAACCGGCGTTACGAAGAGGCAGACAGAGGACAGGGAGGACGAGGGGGAGGACGAGCTGGAGGACGAGCTGGAGGACGAGGGGGGATGAGCTGGAGGACCAGGGGGATGCACAGCTCCTTCTAGCTGACATTCCCTCTGCTTCTGGCTCAGTGGCTTCCCAGTCTAGGGACGAGGATGAGGATACTAGGGACGAGGAGGAGGAGGAGACAGAGGAGGAGGAGCCTAGGGACGAGGAGGCTTCGACGGAGATGGCTCCGAAGAAGTTGCGGATTCATGGGGAAGTGCAAGTTCCCGATGAGAGTAAGGAACCTGCTACGGAGGATGACAAATGGCTCCTTGTCCCAAGAAAGATAGAGTAAGTAGTAAGGTGATTTCATTTTGGTTATGACACTTCGCATTTTCTAATGTTTGATAATTGTGCAACAATTTCACATATACGGGGAAGAATATCCGCGTGCCAGGGAACCTGATTGGAGCTGCTATTAGGAAGTACTGGCTGGGCATCTACACTCCGGTCCCTGGGGGCAAGTCCAAGCTAGCCTACAGTTGGGAAGACTATGAGATAGCTCCTTACCCGGGCTTTACTTCCGCGGCCGACCCCGTGATCAAGAAGTTTTGGGTACGTAATGCATACTCTTTGGGTTTCGTTCATAGTTGATAACCCCACCGTGGTAACTCATGCCTCTCACACTTTCTGTTATGCTTGATTGCAGCGCAATTATATGGTGGTGACTAAGCATAAGGAGAGGGCAGATGTGGTCCTCCGTGCCATGTGTCGGAAGTTGACACGGCAACAGTGGTACAACCAGAGGATCACGTGCATCAGCCACTTCTATGCTGAGCAGGGCGTAAGGTACACAAAGCCTGAGATTGTGCAGAGACTCGCCCCGCCTATGAAGATAGAGGACTTCATGTCGGTAAGTAATTGTCAATGTGATTCTATGTACTGCGGCTAATTTGCAGTTATATTGTTTGTTCTTCAAATGAGTTTTGATTTTGCAAGTTGTACCACATTGGGCTGATAATAATAAGAGGGCCGCCTTCATGGAGTTGGTCAGGAATTGGGTCGGCGAAAACCCTGATTTCAAGGCCGTGAGCGACCGGAACAAGGTCAACCGCAGGCATCAGGGAACACACACTGCGGGGAGCAGCAGCACCGATCGCTATCGGGACCGTCTGGTACATATAAAAATGGAACAAGCTGCATTTATTTGTTTTTCGATGATATGCATAACATTTGTTTTGTGATGCAGGGGAAGAAGCTCGGGAGGGAACTTGGTGAGATGGAAGCGTGGGAGCACATGAAGCTGGTGACGCCCGGTCCGAACGAGCCTCGGCCCGCGCCTGCCAATACTTCGGCAAGGCCAAAGAGAACAAGGAAAAATACTGCGATGAGTACGCCAAGCTCCATCCAGAGGTGGAGGACCCTATGAGCGAGCCGGTCGATGAGGTGGCGATGATGCTGGCGGGGTCCGGCCAGCCGCATGGTCGTCCGACCTGCCTTGCTGGGGGTTTCAAGCCTGAGAGGAACTTCACGCAGATCAAGGCTACCCTCCCCTCCGGCAGCTATGGTACCTCCTCGCGGACTACATGCCGTTCTCGGGCAGAGGTAGATGTAAGTCATCCACATTTTCATCCTCTGTTTTGACTCTTGTTCCTGAATGGCTATGTTGATGAGATGCATTATTTCTGAAATTGTAGGCTCATCTCGAGAAGGCCTATGCAGCAGCTTATGAGGAGTATCTCGAGAAGGTTAAGGAGCATGACCTTGTGAAAGATGCCTACTTCCAATGGTCGAGCAACCAGATGGCGGTAAGTTTCAATCTCTATGGTTGCAAAACATCACAAGTCCCCTTGTTTGAACCTAACATATCTCTCTCCTTTCTTGCAGACTTTGACTCGGTTTATGATGACTGGAGTGCGAGAGGAAACACAGCCAGAGCCACCTCATCCGGGGCCGACGCCAGTGTTCCCATCGAAGGAGGAGTTCTATTGCATGTACAAGCATCAGCGTCAGTTGACCCCGGTAAGTTGCTAACTTGGCTAAGATGCTAACTTGGTGTTACATGGCTAAGTTGCTAACTCCCTCAAACATGTAGGGATTGGGAGAATCCGGGAACGTCTCTGCTGATGGTACACCGATGCACCCCGGTCGCTGTTCTCCTGGTGCTTCTGGCGCAGCTCGGCATGGTTCTACTTCTGGTGGCTCTCGTCGTGGTTCTACCTCCCCGAGCACCGTCGAAGTACCTTTCCCTCGCTTCAATTAACTCAGACGAGCTGCGTGAGTACTACCCTCCGGGTGGTAGATCATCATAGTTTCTACATTGTACTAGCTACATGATGACACATTCCATCTTTGTAGTGGATCCCGTGTATGTACGATGCTATATTTGTGCTATTTGTGGGATTTGGTGCTATGTTTGTGGGATTTGGTGCTATATGGTAATATATTTGTGCTCTATGGTGATATATTTGTGCTATATTTGTTACTGGAACATTCAATGGTATTTTCTGTGCATTATTTGTGATTTTCTGAGCTAATTGAACCCAAATTGAAAAAACCAGGAAAATCTGGGCACGGCGTCACCGTCGGCACAGACCCACGGCTGTGCCAAATGGCAGGGTCTGTGCCGACGGTGACACCGTCGGCACAGCCGGCCTAGCGCGCGCCATTTTTTCCAGTTTGAAAGTGCCCAGTTTCGCGCCATTTCTGGGAAAAAAGTGAGAGATTGTGCCGACGGTGACACCGTCGGCACAGCCTAACGTGCTTCGCCAACGCCATCACGCCGTGGCGGACGAGGAGCGCACCGTGCCGACGGTGGCACGGCCGACGGCCACCTTCCCAGCCATCGGTGCAGCGTGTGCCGAGGGTGGCTGGCTGTGCCGACGGTGCCCGTGTCTGCGCCGACCGGAGCTGTGCCGACCGTGATGTGCCGACGGTGACAGCCTGTGCCGACGGTGGAAAGTACTGCGTTGACGGTGCGGGGCCGTCGGCCCACCGCGTCTTTCCCGTAGTGGCTTTGGTTAGGACTAACAAGGGGATGAAAACGATCGAGCTGTGTAATTCTCCCTACAAAATCTCTGAACGACCTAGTTAGCTAGCTTTGAGTTGTGTAGTTGTAGTAGGCATCTATCGGCCGAAACCAATCCTTTTCTACCGTACCCCCATGGGTCGCTTCCTAGGGCGACTCTGGGGGCGATCTCGCCGCGCCGCCGCCTAGTCCCCCGCTGCGCCCTCCTCTCGCCACCGCTGCCGCCGGCCCTCGCCGCGGTGGTGGCGGACCCAGCCGCCGAAGGTGGTTGTGGGTGGAGGTCACGGGGATCCTGCAATGGCCGCTAGGGTGGGTGGTCGTCATCGTGCAGCGTCAAGGGCGGCGCCCCTGGTCGAGGTGGAGGCGGATATCTCTTCCCGGCAGCGCCATGGATGGAATGAAGATGCTAGGGCGGTGGGTAGCGGTGGCGGTGATTCCAGATCTCGATCTACATGTCTCCCAAGCTGCCCCCCCACCCGATATTGATCTTCGCTGCGCCGGTTCCGGTGGAGGATCGACCCTGCACTATCTTCTCCTTCCCCTGCTGGCCTTGCCCTCTGGGTCGCTGGTAGGGTTTGGAGCGGCGGCTTGCAGGTTTCCGGCATGTGGGGGCTACTCGATCGGCATGAATAAAGGTGGTGGTCCTCGGATCTCTCTCGCGCCAATGCGAAGATCTTCCTGATGCATGTCCGTCTGGATTTGGCTGGATGTTGAGTTTCGGAAGGCTTTGCTGGCAAATGTAACAGTGCTCGTGTTTGGAGTTTGGTGGTTTTGGAGGTATTCGGTCGTGCGCACCCATGCTTTTATTCCGACCGTTTGGTTCTCGAGGGAGCGACACGAAGCGTTGTTCCATGTTGCCAGCTGATCCATGGTTTATCAGAGACGGAGAATTTCTTGAAGGCCGGATTGGAGGACTAGCTGCAGAGAGGATTGAGTCGTGGTGTTGTTGATGGATTTGCTTGGTATTCGGTGAAGTTCAGAGTCTAAGCTTTCATGGTAAAAATCAAAGGTCTAGCATTAATTGGTTATGCGTGGTAATGGTCTTGTTGAAGGCATTGTTTTGAGAGCGGGACTATCTCCAGGGTGAAAACCTAAGATCTTTTAATCAGGCGACAACGACGCTTGTGCACTGTTCCCTTCTTAGAGGCGTCGCTTGTGGAGAACCTTGATTTCAGGTGTTGTTTTGGAGGTGGTTGTACTGTTGTTGCCATGACTAGAGTACTGTAGCGGGGCTTCTTTTTCTTAGTTTCTTTTTCTTTTTCTGGCTATGTGCATTCGTACTACCATTAGGATATTGCGTTGTTGCAGAGGCTGGATGTATTTGGTATCTATCGATATTAATATATTTCTTTTATCGAAAAATGTAGTTTTAGTAGTAAACCAATTTTGGTTGCCAAACTTCTCGTGAAGCAGACGTGCGTTGGCCGCTTGGCAAGTTTGGCGATACCATGTGCATGGTTGGTGTTCACGAGGAAAGTTTTATGGGCGCAAGCTAGGTAGATCCATAGATGTTGACCATTTGAAGATGGTAGGCATGGAATAAACATGTCGAGGATCTCTTATGTTCAAACAAAAACTGTGGAAAACTTTCCACTCCCCTATATATGTGTTTTTCAAGTCCAACGGGCCGAAGAGACCCTCAGTTTGTCAAGAGATATTTTCTAAGCGTGGGGCCATATTTGCTCTAAGAAAGTGCTAACTAGATATTCGAGAACGTTTCCATGTTCTAGAATTCTTAGCTCTCATATGTGTTTGCCTGTTTGGTCAAGCAACAATGACCTTAGCTAAAGGAAAACACTTTGTATTCTTTCTCGCTCTCTTTTGCTTTGAGTATATATTCGTCCTGCAAAAGCTATGAAGTTTTTTCTGGTGTTTGTTGAGGTATACATCAGGAGCTTGGTTTTACCTCAGTAGGTATGCATTTGGCAGCAAAGTATTTTTTATTTATTTTTTCTTCCAATGCTATGGTTTATAAAAATACTCCAATTTTAAATACTTTGAGGTGTTTATAACCCCAAAAAAATTGCAGTTTTGAAAACCATGGATCCTCGAAAGTATTTTTTAGTACTCCCTCTATGCTAAAAAATAGTGTCTATAAGATATTTTTTGAAAGTCAAACCGGGTAAACTTTAACCAAATTTATGATTAAAAATATCAATATTGAGAACCTCAAATCAAAATCATCTGATTCATCATAAAATATATTTTATTAAGGTATAGATTAGATATTGTAGATATATATAATTTTATCAATAAATTTGGTCCAAGTTAGTGTAGTTTAACTTACTCGGAAACCTATGTGCACTATATTATTGCATGGAGGGAGTATTGGAGAAAGTGGTACGATCCTCCTTTTTCTAAAACCAAGAGAGGAGAAAAAAAATATCCGCTAAAATCCAGTGATATTGAAAATATTTCATTTTAAGAAAACCAAGGTTCCAAACAAAGTCCAAATATCTAAATATGTAATGTTTCTTCTTCTTAGGAGTGCGTAGGATTCAAATTTATCGATTTGACGATTTTTGACAAGACATGAATGATTAGGGGCGGATCTAGCATCCCGATTGCCCAAGAAATCGCACAGGCTTCCGGCGACACCCGTACGTCCTTGCGTTATATGACTTTCCATAGAAATTTTGTACAAAAAACTGGCATCTTAACCATGTTCCCTCATGCTTGAGAAGTTTCTAGATCTGCCACTGTGCATGATAGACCTAGAATGTTGGTCACTCAAAGAAATCTATTATTTATCCTACATCTATGGTTTACCAAAGCGCCATGGCCCTCTTAGCCGCTGTAATTTATTTGATTTTACAAATTAATTTAGCAATGATTCCAAGTTATTTCATTTGAGTCATCCAAGTGTCCTTGGTCTAACAAAAAGTTATTTCATCTGAATCGTCCAAGTGTCCTTTCCCCTCAGGAAAGTTGAAGCTTACTTGGCCGATGAGCACCTACATATACCTACCAGAATTGGACCGTTGAAAAGTTTCTATGATTCTTCTCTTCTCGGAAGAAGGAAGGTCCCAACTCCTTTTGCTTTCCCCAAGTATATACATATACTAACCTAGCTAGCGTAAAGTCTAGTGTTTGAAACGTGCTGGTCCGGTGAAGGTCTGTTCCGTCAATACTCACCGGTACACGAGGAAGCAATACTAGCTAGCACAGGAAAACGAAAGAAATACGAGCACGAGTGCTTGGTAAAGAGGTCCTTGCGGAAGGTTATTTGCTCTTGTGAAAGTCAGTAGCTACAGACAGGTTTAAGTTCCAAGCCAAAAGTACATCAGCTCTACCTCGAAATTGACCGGTTCTAGAATCCAGTGGATTAACTGTCTTGTGCAGGATCCTTTGCGGTGGTAGCTGGTTGATCGCTCGACCGGCCGTGAGAGACCAAGTGGTATGAAACGGATCTACCCAGCACGAAGGACGCATTTGGCTAGTCGACCTATGATGTCTGCGTGACTGTGTATACACCGACCCCGGGTACGTCCATGGTCCCGATCAGGTCGACGAGGGACCTGTATTAGTGCGCATGGTCCTTTCCCATAAACCACCAAGGCTACCGATGTATTTGTGGCAGCTCGCACGAGTGATGAGTCGCATCCCTTCGTACAGATCCACAGAAAATGAGATGGCTGACGGAGGTATGCATGGTGGCCCGCACGGGTCTTAAAACACTCATGGGACAGGCCCCGTAGGAACTGCCGAATAATCGACAGTTTTTCCAGAGCCAGGTAATTATGATGGGAAAACCAGCAACTCTGTGCACGCAGGATCTCTACGCGAGATGGTAAAGCTGGGGTTACCTCCCTCATCCGGTCACCTTTTCTCCATTAGGGTCCACCTAAAATCTCCATTCCTCCTTTTGACACCGGCGTCGGCGGGGAAGCTGATCTACCCCACGGAACATTCCTTCTACTCCGGCACCATATCCTCGATGTCCTCTGGAGGAGGAGCTCGTCCCCTTCGTCTCCGGATGTTGGTCGCACACCTATCAAGATCAACAAAAGTTACAGATATTAGTTATATTTCAGAGTGACCACTAACTCTCTAGTTTTTCTTTTCATCATACGAATACTATAGTGATCATGACTCTCTGTTGGTTTCTTGAAAGGATTGCATTGGGGAGATCGACGATACTCATGTGACAGCTAGGGTATTGAATGCTCAGACTTCAACATATAATGGAAGGAAGCACTATACCTGCCATAATGTGTTGGCTACTGTGGATTTTGATCTGAAGTTCACAAACCTGCTAGCTGGTTGGAAAGAATCTACTCATGATCCAAACATTCTAGCTGATAGCTTGGCTAGGGCTGATAGACAAGTACCATTTGAACAAGTTTAGTGAAAGGAACAGACCGAAGAATGCCAAAGAATTGTTCAATCTCAGACACTCTAGACCGATGGTCAATATTGAGAGGGAATTTGTTATTTTGAAGAATAGGTTCAAGCTCCTTGAGAAGAAACCGTTCCACACTTACGAGTTCCAAGTCAAGCTAATTCATTCATGCTACATTATTCACAACTAGATATTAGGTTGGGGCAAAGGTGAGCATTTCCCACAAACTGTTGTACCTGATGAAGTTGAGACTGACAATGACGTGGAGCAAGGCGACAATAAAGCATGAAAGTAACAAGAGGCGGATGGAGCGGGAAAACGCGGTATGGGATGATAAAGGTAACTCCCCCATCTAAGAAGAAGGAAGACGATGCACGTACTCCCTCTTCGGTGCCCCCCTCCCCCCTCTTTGATATCCCTTTGGTGAACTACCCTTTTATTACCACTGTAGTGTAAGGCTGAACCGCCATTCATAGTAGCTAGGGACTAAACTGATGAACTGTCATTTGTATTAGGTAGGTAATAGATTTACTAAAGCACCCATAGTATCTATGGATGAACTGCTATCTGGTGTAGTATGGTAAGATTACTAGTAGAGAGAAAAGGTGACTAACCGTTTGGATGCTTAAACAACAAATGTTGCACCACTACAACCATTTAGCCTTGCGTGCAACCAACCAATCATTGGGACACTTTGGCCCTAGTGATACAACGTAGACTACCAAAAAAATTCGAAAACATGGTCGAGATCTCGTTTAGTACATGCTATGCCCCTAGGGCCTGCCCCTGGGAAAGCACAAATGGCCTAGATTACCAAACACATCCTAAATTTCTGCATTGTATGCTCCTCTTCATTTCCCTGGTCTAATTTGACCCTTTTCAAAAACTTTAATAGAAATGAACCGGTTTAAAAAAAAACGCACATTGATCACTTTAGCATGAATCCCTAACCCACAATACCATGGTTACATTGCACGATGCCTGAGGTAGGGTGCCGTGGTCTGAATATATTTAAGGCTATACTATCAATACCCTATCCCATGAATGTAAAGGTAAAATTGTAATTTTATCCAAAAAAAAAATCATTTTGTGTTGATGTTTTGAAAAAAGGTTGGCACCTGCTCCTCTACTTATAGGTTGGACATAAAGCTCGAAGCTTAACAAGCTAGCGGTCGTCTTCTTGACTCGTTTAGCTTGGCTCGTTATAGTAAAGAATAGAGCCGAGCAATGATTTTAGCTCGCTATCCTTAACGAGCTAAACGAGCAATTCTAGCAAGCCTCACGAGCGACTCATGAAGCTTGTTAATTCAAATCCCAACTAACAAAGTTGAAACGAACAAAGCAACACAAAGCCCCATCGTAACTATCCCAAGCATCCAAAGCTCAGTCGAGCGATGCATAGGCATGTCACACGAATTTTCTTTGATTTCCTCCTCGTCAATCCCTCCTCTCCTACCAAAATTGCATATACTATTTTGATAGAACGATCTTATTGAGCAGCTCACGAGCACATACCGAATAGAGCCAAGCAATGATTTTATGTTAGCCTTAACGATCACGAGCTTAACAAGACCCACCTTAACAAGCCAAGCAGCTCGTTAGTCCAGTTCTATTTCCATCTCCGTGATCACAGAATTGTCACCGCCTGCGTTTATTTGCGAGCCGATCTCTCAAGGACGTGGACACATGAGAATTAGAGCTTCTAGATGACTTGGATAAAATACGAGGTAGCCGAGCTGTAGCGTTCGTCGCAACAGCGAGCAAAATTAGATTTTTGTAGGGCCGCCCGTTGTTCTTTGCCGCAGCCACGGCGCGTTCAACGACCATGGTAGTAGTAAAATGAAACGGGAAAGGAGAAAGTTTGTCGCGTAGCACGTGCGCTACTAACCTCTCAAACCGAACTCCATTGTCGGAAGCTCTCACACTCGCTTTATAAAAGACCTCTTCTTTCCATCCCTCTCAATATCAACTGGTAGCCATAATCAAGCACCTCCTGTAGCCATTACTCCTCAACACCCCGGCCATGGAGCTTACGGCCGGGTCGATCGTCGCGGCACCGGCGTGGGGCGAGATGGAGACGGACTGCCTGGCGCACGTCTTCCGCCGGCTCTCGCTCGAGGACCTGGCCGCGGCCGCGCCGCTCGTGTGCCGCGGCTGGCGCCGCGCCGCCGCCGACCCGTCCCTGTGGCGCGCGCTCGACCTGCGCCACGACCACGTCGCGCGCTTCATGCCCTGGAGCCCGCTCGCCGCCGCCTTCGCGGGCCGGTACGGCGTCGCCCGCTTCACCTTCGCGGGGCTCCTCCGGCTCTGCCTCGCCCGCGCCGGCGGCTCCGTGTCCCAGCTCGCGCTGCCGCCGCTCCTCTCCTCGCCAGCAGCCCCCGAGCTCGACCTCGTCGCGGCCAAATGCCCAAAACTCCACCAACTCGCGCTCCCGCCGCTCCTCTCCTCCGCCGACGAGGCGCGCCTGCCGGAGCTCATCCCGCGGTGGCCTCTACTCAGGCACCTCGAGCTCGAGTCCAAGCCGTCATCTTTCCCCGCCGTGGCCGCGCAACTGGCACTACACTGCCCCAACTTCTCCGGCCTCAAGACCTCCGGGTCCATCAAGCCGGAGGACGCCGCGGCCCTGGCGGCCTCGCTGCCCGGGATCCGGTCGCTGTGCCTCGACTCGTCCTACCTCCCCAAGCAAGAGCTGCTCGCCATTCTCGCCGGCTGCAAGCACCTCGTGGAATTCAGCGCCAGGAACTGTGTCGGGTTCAGCGAGAAGGACGACGAGGTGATCGGGCGAGGCGCTCGGATCGAGCGGTTCGAGATCGGAGGGTCCAGGTTCGTTGACGACGAGATCATGGCCGGTGACGACGAGTTCTGCGACTCTTCCTACGTCGACGTCATGTGATTTTCTCTTTTTAAACTAGATTAGACTAGACGATTGATGTTGTCTAATCTTTGGTGTACTGTGTGCATCCAGCCCCTGATTCTTATTTCCAACTGCTGGTAGAATAGTATAGTTTATACAATTGTGATCATTCTTATAATCTTATGATGGTAGTTGCGTGTTTGATTGGGTCTTCGTTCAGCGAGCAACCAACAAAGATGACCAACCCAATTTTTTTTGTTTTGTTATGCATGTCGTCGGTCTTAAGCTTTGATATGTATTTTTACATGATATTTGGCTATTGTGGTGGTTTTAATTTAAATTTATTAGGTCGGCTCAGAATTAGTAAAACCGTTAAACATGGTTAGCAATTAGGATTTCGGGTTTTATACTTGATACTCTTTATACTCTAGAATGATCTGGAATGTTATTTGTTTCACTGATATGCTCTAAAACACTACTTTTTTAGACTTTTAAGAAACCATGGACAACTACACCTATAAATGAACTTAAAATACTAAGTGGGCATGAATTTATTAGTTTGAAGTGTTGTGAATTTTTTGTTTACTTACATGAATTTAGAGTTCATTTTATCATTAAAATACCATTAATCATGTACAAAAAATATAAAATACTAATAATCAAATAACATATTTTTATTTCTCACAAAAAAATGTATTTGTAGTGATTAATACTAGGATTGTATGGAAAATATGTACCATAAAATAGATGAGCATGATTTTTTTGCATGGATATACTTAATATATTATTTGAGATAGTATATTCAAATATTTAATAAAATCAACATATTCTTAGTGGTAGGATTGGTTAAGATAAATTAAAAAAATTGTATGAAACTTGAATATGGTCTTAGGTGGGGACAGCCTGCTCGGACGCCATCCCCGCACACCTCATATAGTTCAACCATCTATTATCTAGTTCAATTTCTCCTGAACATTTAGAAAAATAACGTTGCTTTGTGCATTCTCTGGTGGTATATATTCAAACCTTTTGAATACTATAATTCTTAAATAATGATCCAAAATTATAATCTATTTGCACCATTGCGACGTAGTGATGAAATTTATAAGAAGTGTCCACTAGATACAACTCCTCCAATTTGTAATATGTACCACTGCAATTTCTATTCTTAATGCATCTTTCTGTGTATTATTGTCGACTAGTAATTAGACCTAAAACGTATTACTACGGTGTGAAGTCTTTTGTAATCATAAACAGAATACTTTAGCCAAAATAAATCAAAATATTGAGTCTTGTGTTCTCTTTCTATACCTGCATAATCTTTAAATTATTTTAGCTATATTATTATCATCTCCCTCACATGATCATCTTAGTCTAATTTTACATTATTTGTTATTATTTTCATCTAGTATATAGCCAAAGTTGGTCACATTATCCAAAATTGTGAAAAAAAATATGTTCAAATAATATACTATGGAAGTTTAAGGAATGTATAGCTAAGATGAAACCATATTAAACTTGATATCAACATAATCAGGACATTATTACAAATGTTTTACTTAATCATGTATTATTAGTATGTGTGTTTATACTTCTAAATAGGGCAATGTCATATTATACGCTTTCAAACATGGTCATTTTTCTTCAATTATTTTATTACCTTTTACATCTTATACAATATTATATTTGGTACAATATTTTTTTTTGTCTTTTACATCAGTTATCATAGGTGTATTGACTTACTCCCTTTGTTAAGAGTTAATAAGTTCTAGGTTTATCGAGATCTATATAACACAAACTAAAATTTACTAGATTTGTCATAAAATATATTTCCGTTCACTATATATTTGTTGTTTTGTACATTATGATATTTTATAAAAATAGGTTAGACTTAGAGAAATTTGACTTAGGTCAAATATCAAACTTTAATTATTTCGAACTGACATAGTATATAATTAAGCACATTAACAAATTCTTGATTTAGACCTTAATTTAATTTATACGGATGACACCTTCTTGGTTCCTTCCTACGACATAGCATGCACATTATCATTAGAGTATTCTTATAGATGTTAGCTCGAGGTAGGAGTGAGATTAACAAATTTTGAACTTGGAATATTAATATATTGGCCATATAGACCTTGATTTGAAATCTTATATTCGAGGTCTATACGCGCTTTTCTTCCTTCCTCGCGTCGCTGTCGGTGCTCCGCCACCCCCTCCGAAGGTGATTGGGGCACGGCGACAGAGGCTGGAGAGACAACGACACCTATGAAGGTCGTCGATGAGGTGGACTACGTAGGCAGTGACGAAGCCGAGCTCGTCGCATTTGAGAAACAGCGGCGCTACTCCGAGCGACAGGCCGCCACGGCAACACAAGGAGGGTGAGGAGCCCTAGGCTATCGCCCAGATGCAGGCGTATGAAGCATTCCAGAAGGAGCTCGCCATCCTCCGCGTGAAGCGGGAGATCATCGACCTCGACTCGAAGTAGCTCGCGAAGCTCCCCGTTCGCCGCCGCCACGCCCACAAGCTCCAGTAAGGTACCCCAGGCCAAATTTTGGTAAATTAGGGTTGCGGTAGGTTTCAATTTGCGCCTGCGTTAATTTTGCATTTGCAAAAGGTATTGACAAACTTTAACTGCGAAGAATGTTACGAGAACTGGAATGATCGGTGTTTAAAATCTCGCGGAAAGTATGTTTTTTAATTCATCAGTTCCATGTACGGTACTTGTGCGATTTTTTTATTTCCTATTTTAGTCTTACATTAGCGTATCTGAGTTTTTCTTAGTCGATTGTCCTTGCGGAAGGTTATTTTCTCTTGTGAAAGTAGCTACAGACAGGTTTGAATTCCAAGACAAACGTACAGCTCTAACTCGAAGTGGACCTATCCTAGAATCCAGTCGATTGTCCTTGTGCGAGGTCATTTTGTCTTGTGCACGAGCCTTTGCGGTGGTAGCTGCTTGATCGCTCGACCGGCCGTGCGAGACCAGGTCACCTATGGTTAGTCGATCTACGATGTACACGATCAATGAACTAAAAGCATCTCCACGTCACCCAAAGCGTATCTAAAATCGCTCTGGATCGAGCGTGCGTTTGGAAGATGTTTTCTCTTAGTGCAGTGTTTGGAGAACATCGTTGCTCAGTTGTGACCACCAAACAAGGTCATAATTTTTCTGTCAGAGTATTCGAAAACACAACCATTTTATCAAATATAGCATACAATCAAATATGTTTGCTGAACTAAACAAATATAATAAAAATTGGGCTAGATCAAGCGCTGTCGTATTTGCTGATAATTCTTTGACCCTCCATAGATGCTCAACAAGATCATTTTAAAGTTGTTCGTGAACATTGTTGCCACGGATCTTCCCGTGTATGGCGAGTTAATCAGCAAAATCTTCCCTGCATCACCTTCCACATTTGTGTTGACTGCCAAAACCCACCGGCGGGCAGCGGCCTTGTCAACACTGTAGAGCCGGGGGGAGCCTAGAGCTGCGGCTGGCTGAGACCCCTCCGAGCGACGGCCCGCAATGCTCTTCCGGTCACACGCGGCGTTGCGAAGTGCAGGGCGTGCCACCTGACCTATACCCGGTCGGGAAGGTGATGAGATTGCCTCGCTTAGTTTCTCCGCGGGGCATACATGTAAACGTTAAATACGAGCCTCGATCGGCTCTCGGGTTATCCTGTGAATCGGCTCAAAGAGCCGATCCACCCATGATCCGTACGGGGTGTACGAATACTTGGTGGTCCTGCTTGATCAAGATGAAGCTAATGAGATCTACGACGATTTAGGGTTTTCACCACATAATCGGATCATCCTACTCCAGGTTGGGCCGGATGGCCACGCACGGTGCTCGTAAGCCGATCCTAAACAAGGCCGGAAAACCAACATGAAGTTGATCCTAGGAACATCCCGTTTAGGACTTGCGAACGCCACCCTACGTGCCACGGGATCCTCCCCCTTTGTAAGGCCAAACTATTGCGGATATTAAACTAATCCTTGTAGAACAAGGAGCAATCGTAACGGATCAGATCTACTAAATAATGATCAAGCGGGGTGCCGCCCCCACACCTGAGATAGGCGTGAGGACGGCTAGATATGCAAGGGTTGCACTACGTAAGCATGCTTAAACGAAGAACAATGCTAACCCTAACACATCTAATGATAACTACGTTGCTCGCCATCAAAAGCGCTTCGGTACGAGCAACGCATGAACAACGTGGGGCTTGTGCTGCCTAGATCGCAAGATGCGATCTAGGCAGCATGTCGCTTACCCGATAGAAACCCTCGAGACGAAGGAGTTGGCGATGCGCCGAGATTGGTTTGTTTTTGGGGTTGAACGTGAGTTGTTGTTTATTCCATAAACCCTAGGTACATATTTATAGTCCAGGGGACTTTCTAATGTGGGCATGCACTAAACCGTGCACGACTAAGATTCTATCTCTAAACTAAAACAGATCTAATATGTTACAGATACACGGGCAATTAAACCCAACAGGCCGATTCATAGAATTCTCCACATATATTTCCTTAAGCCCATCTTGACTGCGGCCCACCTCTGACTCGGTTAAATCTTGGTGATAACACATGCCCCCCTGGTTTTGGAAATGGAATTTCCAAAATCATTATGCTCTCGTTGGGTCATGTCGTGGCAGAACCGTCGCAGTATCCGTTATCATGATGACTTGCCTTCTCAACTTCTCCGCGTGATTTGGCGGTCTTTTCTCTTTCTTTCAAACACCACTTCCTCGGAAACTGCCGTGGCATTGAATTTTCACCATCCCCCTTATTTAACCGCTACGAACAGTTCCGCCTTGCAACCTCACATTAGCAGCCCAAAACCCTCCTGCACCATCATGTCTTCTTCCTCCTCAGCCCCATCGGACTCCTCCAGCCAGGTCCTCCATGTCCCGCGAACCGACGCCGGAGCACAACCCAGCGGCAGCCCATGCGGCCAATACCCGCCGCGCCATTGCGGCCGGGGAGGAGTCGGATCATGACTTCTCCATCCGGTCCGAGGACGACCAGTCCTCGACGGACGGGGAGAGCGACCTCCGTTTCCTCGCCGACGGGGAATCGGAGGAGGAGAGCGATGACGATCGCTTCTCCCGGGACGACTTCACCTCCTCCGAGGGGCGATGGATGAAGAAGAGGAGGAGGAGGACGACGACGATGACGACTCCCTCGAAGGCTACCCACCAGCGAAGCGCCTTCGCATGTGGTGGGACGACGACGGCGAGCGACGACGAGGATGGGGATGAGGCCCCCATGGAGGGCTACGGGAGTAGCGACGAAGAGCCCATCGGCAGCGGTGCCGATGAGAGCTCGGAGGATGATGATGAGGACAATGACGGCCCGTAGATAGGACCTCTGTCATAGGGTCGGTAGTGGTAGATGGGGCAAGGTATCCCCTCGTATTTCCTTTTGAGAGCAATTCAGTTCTTTATGTAAGAAATCCCGCTTATCAATGAAGAATTGTTCCCCACTTTGATTTTGCCGATTTCTTCTGAGTTTGATTGAGCCGATTTGCCTCTTTGCCAATGTGTGACGAGCCGATAACAACGCATCGGACTTTTAACAGAGCAATCTACCGGGCCTGTTGCCCCCCGAGTCTCAACCAACGCAAAACGGAGACGAGGATACGCGCATGAATTGTATAGACCTGGGCCTGATCGTGTGTGGGGAAATTCCTTATGTAGCGTCAGCCGATTTGAACACAAATCGGCCTCTCTGAGCGGAAAGCCTTCAAGGTGAGCTGCCCCCCGAGTTCTTACTCGAGGCGAGAATGTGCCACAGCCGATCCTCTTTCTTCCTCTGACAGCTGTACTAACCCCACAGATTGGATAATCCTCACACAACTAGAGTCGATGGCTACGCATCGGCTGTTTCTTGATTCTGAAGTCGATGTCTGCTGCATCGGCTGTGCCTCGAAAATTTTCACTTTTCGAATTTTTTTTTTTTTACGGCCGACCTGTGCATCGGCCCCCATATCTCAATACCCGTCAACAAAAGATGAGATGCTTCTGTTGTATACCCTCATATTTCCATATACCTGGGCGCCCCCCCGAGCCGATTCTGTCAAGAAAATTGATGGTATCGGCTCCGTTGGATAACATGTTGAACCCGGGCGGAGAGGTAGGTGAGGACAATTTTGGCCGATTGCTGGAATCGGCCTCCACGTTGCTTGTTCGTTGAAGGTTTTGTAAGTTCCCTTCGTAAATTTTTCGGGGCCGATCACAAGGATCAGCCTCTCCTGGTTTGCCCATTGGTTTGATCTTGCTACTTTGTCGAGCTGGATGAAACCAACCCAACCTCGACTTGATGCGCCTGCTGTCGTCCACCTTGTGTGCTCCGTAGAGTCGTGGAGCGCTACGCTCCGTCGGCAAGACGAGTACCATGTTTGTGCCAGCCGATGTCTCATCATCGGCTTTCCTCTGTTTAGGGCGCCACTCCATTTTCCGTGGACGACCCTCTTCATCCGGGGTTCGCTGAACCTTTGTAGCCGGATCGGGCCGTGCCTTTCTTAGCGTATGCGGTACAACCTTTCGGCTTCCTCCGGGCCGCGCAATCGCTGAACCCTGCGCTTCGGGAACGGCTGAGTCCGTCAGGGCACCACCTTGGCCGGTGGTACCTGTCTTCTTCCACTTCTCCCTCGTCTTCTGAATCTTCAAGATCTGCCCAACGAGGTGACTCGGCGCATTTGCTTTGTGGTGGGAGAGGCCCTAAGCGCTCGAACACAGACACGTTGGCTGCCTCCTTCTTTTTCTGATTGCATTCGGGCAATTGCCGATTGTGGGCAATCGGCTCATTCCTGAATCCCAGCGAGTGTACGAAGAAGGGGCAGTCCCAATGCCCGGCGTTGTCGTCTTGCTCCCTTGATGCTTCCGTGGCATAGCGCTCATGCTCCTCCTCATCGTGATCCTGCCGACGATATCTTCCGGCTTCTCTAGCCAAACGATTTCCTCTATCACCGTAATAGGGGCGCCGGCGTTGACCATACCGATTAACATATTTGTTGAGGAGGTGATCGGAGAGGGTCGCCGATATCTTATATTCTTCACCTCTCCCTCCGTGACGTAGCGCTTGCCATCATGACGGAGCCGATCGCATGGGGCGGCCTCATCCGTATCCTTGCTGTGAGAGCAGCTGCCCTCATCTCCATCTTTGCCGAGTGGTTTCCGGGCCCTACCATGTTGATGCTGAACGAGGGGCCTGGCTGGCAACCTTCAGGGTAGGTGATTCCTACCATGTTAACGGCGGGGAAGGGTTGGGTGTCGACCTTCATGGCGTACTGGTTGAAAATTAGCCGCCCCTTCTCTATCGCCGCTTGGATGTGCCGACGCCACACCCGGCGGTCGTTGGTGGCATGGGAAAGCGAGTTGTGGAATTTGCGAGTACGGCTTTCCGTTTAGCTCTTTCGCCGTGGGGAACTTGAGACCTTCGAGAACCGTCAACTCGTTTCTCCTTGAGCGAGGAGGTCGAAGATTTGTTCAGTCTTGGTCACGTCAAAATCAAATCCCCCGGGCGGCCCCGGCGGCTTTACCCATTTGCGAGGCCACGGGGTTCCTCCCTGCGTCCACTCAGCCACTGCTATCTCTTGGCCTCCCGCAGGCACTTCATCCTCCTCCGTATCGACCATGACTACTGCACGTTTGAACTTGTCTTGGTACAGGTCGGGGTGGCGCTGTTCATATGCTGATAGTTTCTGAACCATGTGCGCCAGCGAGGGATAATCTGCTTGGGAGGCCATGTCCTTGAGTTGTGTTGCAAGGCCTGCTACTGCCAACTCGACTGCTTCCTTTTCGGTTATACGAACCGAATAACATCGGTTCCTAAGATTCCTCGAAGCGCCGGATGTATTCTGTCACCGTTTCCCGCGCTTCGACGTAATTGTGCTAGATCGGCAATGCCGGACTCGGAAGCTTCGTATGGTATTGCATATGGAACTGTTCTTCCAATTGCTTCCAAGACTGGATGGAGTTTGCTGGTAGAGAGGTGTACCATCCAAAAGCCGATCCCGTGAGGGACTGTGAAAAGAGCCTCACGCGTAGCTGATCCGACACTGAAGCCGGTCCTAGTTGAGCCAAATATCGGCCGACGTGCTCGATGGAGCTGGAGCCATCCGATCCACCGAATTTGGAGAAGTCAGGGAGCCGATATTTTGGTGGCAGCGGGATCATCTCGTAATCGTCAGTGGTACGGCTTGGAATAGCCGACCGCCCTTCTTTCCGGCATCATGCCGAACTGGTCTCTCCGTATGGTACTGATCCGATCCGCCGTGCTGGCCGTAGGAGTTGCACTCGAAGATTCGCCGGGGTGGCGTACTTGGCCTGCCACGTTTGCTTTTCCGGCTACGAGCCAGCCTGCAGGAGCTGGGCTCGGGAGTTTCGTCGGTGTGGCGTATTTAGTTAGCCACGTCTGCTCTGCCGCCGACGTTCCTCCTGTCTTCGCCGGAGTCCCCGATGTTGTGGCCTGGTTTGTGGGTGCCCAGTCACCACAATCCGGCACATACATGCACGCGTACCCATGAGGGATCTCCTTAGGCGCCTCCATTAAGAACTGGTAGTCACCGGGGTCGCCACCAATTCCGTAGACGAGGAATGCCGGTGTAGTCGGCACTTCAACGAGTGCTGCCAACGCAAATGGCAGCGGTGGACGGGACCGGAATGGCAATTCTCCTTGATGCGTCCCGAGAGCTGGTCCCGACGGCGAGTGCCGGTGGCTCATGATCTCTCGGATCACGCGCAGAGCGACACGCTCCAGCACGTTAACCAAGTTCTCGCAGTGGCGGTGTAGCGAGTGAGCCACCGGGTAGTTGATCTCCTCGCCGCGACCCCCGGTGCGTTCCTCCGACGGGGAAGAAAGGTCTATCCCATCGAGTGCACCTTCCGGTGAGAACCCCTTCCATCCGATGCCACCGTAACGGGTTCTCCGAAAAGAGCCGATGAGGTCGGCTTCGAGGGTAGCCTTGATCTCATTGTATTGCTTCTTGAGGTCGTCGAGGCGGATCCTCGTAGGTGACCGGCGTGCCGTCCGCCATCTCGGATGTAGATGGCGATGTGGTTGATGTAGACGATTGTCCCACCGGGCGTGCCGAGAATGTGTTGACCTGCCAAAACCCACCGGCGGGCAGCGGCCTTGTCAACACTCGTAGAGCCGGGGGAGCCTAGAGCTGCGGCCGGCTGAGACCCCTCCGAGCGACGGCCCGCAATGCTCTTCCGGTCACACGCGGCGTTGCGAAGTGCAAGGGCGTGCCACCTGACCTATACCCGGTCAGGAAGGTGATGAGATTGCCTCGCTTAGTTTCCTGCAGGGCATACACGTAAACGTTAAATACGAGCCTCGATCGGCTCTCAGGTTATCCTGTGAATCGGCTCAAAGAGCCGATCCACCCATGATCCGTACGGGGTGTACGAATACTTGGTGGTCCTGCTTGATCAAGATAAAGCTAATGAGATCTACGACGATTTAGGGTTTTCACCACATAATCGGATCATCCTACTCCGAGGTTGGGCCGGATGGCCACGCACGGTGCTCGTAAGCCGATCCTAAACAAGGCCAAAAAACCAACATGAAGTTGATCCTAGGAACATCCCGTTTAGGACTTGCGAACGCCACCCTACGTGCCACAGGATCCTCCCCCCCTTGTAAGGCCAAACTATTGCCGATATTAAACTAATCCTTGTAGAACAAGGAGCAATCGTAACGGATCAGATCTACTAAATAATGATCAAGCGGGGTGCCGCCCCCACACCTGGGATAGGCGTGAGGACGGCTAGATATGCAAGGGTTGCACTACGTAAGCATGCTTAAACGAAGAACAATGCTAACCCTAACACATCTAATGATAACTACGTTGCTCGCCATCAAAAGCGCTTCGAGTACGAGCAACGCATGAACAACGTGGGGCTTGTGCTGCCTAGATCGCAAGATGCGATCTAGGCAGCATGTCGCTACCCGATAGAAACCCTCGAGACGAAGGAGTTGGCGATGCGCCGAGATTGGTTTGTTTTTGGGGTTGAACGTGAGTTGTTGTTTATTCCATAAACCCTAGGTACATATTTATAGTCCAGGGGACTTTCTAATGTGGGCATGCACTAAACCGTGCACGACTAAGATTCTATCTCTAAACTAAAACAGATCTAATATGTTACAGATACACGGGCAATTAAACCCAACAGGCCGATTCATAGAATTCTCCACATATATTTCCTTAAGCCCATCTTGACTGCGGCCCACCTCTGACTCGGTTAAATCTTGGTGATAACAATTTGTTCGTGAACATTGTTGCCACGGATCTTCCCTGCATCACCTTCCACATTTGATCGTGAGACCAACTTAGAGCAGGGTACCGAACAATAGCAAATTGAGCTTCAAGCACACCAAATGCATGCTCGATATCCTTCCCGCAAGCCTCCTGTCGTGAAGCAAAGTGGCAATTCTTCTGGCCTGATGGAGCCGGGATTATTTTGACAAAAATCGCCCATTTTAGATATATACCATCGGCTAGATAATAGTCTTTGGTATATTGGTGGCCATTGATCTCATAGTTACATGGTGCAGCATGACCTTTCACTAGTTTGCTGAACATCGGAGACCTCTACAATACGTTGATGTCATTGTGTGATCCCGCCATGTCAAAGAAAGAATGCCGAATGCATAGGTAATAATCTGCCACAACTTCAAGCACCACACTGCAATATCCATGACACCCTTTGTATATATCTTGCCAAACAAACGGTTAGTTCTTCCATGACTAGTTGATGGCTCCCAAGTGTAGAAGATCAATTATAGTACTTTTCAACAAGAAAGGTTGTTGAACCAACGAGAAGCTGAAGGTATTGGTTAGCAGAATCGACAAGAAAGCAGTAATAATAAAGTAACAGTTTGGGTGTTTTTGGATGTATAGTTTGCAATAAAAAATAAAGTGCAGAAAGTAAATAGCAAATAAGTAAATGCTCTTGATGAGAGAAAACAACCCAATCCTATATGCAGTAAGAGGACAACCTCAAGTGTGCATGTTCTTATATGAGACTAAAGTTCCCGAAGACGGCATGTATTCACTAGCATATGAGTTCTAAACAACATCGTAAATTTTGTCAAACTTTATCCAATTAGGGGCGGAGCCTAAGTTAGGTGCAGCCATAGATATGTGCAAACACACCCCTTATAATGGGTCCTAGATTCATTTTTATGTGCAAGTATAGGAATCATTAACACATAAATGTCTCACCATAGCAATAAGATCATTGGTCCCCGACATAAACCCCTCTAATGCAACCCATAGTATTGGAAAAAAGTTACTGTCAGCCCGTCCCTTCCAACACTTATGCATTACATTAAAGTCCAGCCCTATGATCCCATTTAGTTGAAATAATATGCAGTCGATGTTTGCATAAAATCATCATAGAACAACATAAAATATAGAAATTTGACCAAATACTCATTGCACATTATATAGAATCGTAGCCATATCATCCTATACCCTTAGAAACGTCGGAAACTACTCACAAGTGTCAAACATGATATGAACCAGAGGCATAATGATTACAACACAATCTGAATACTGAAAGTGCATGGAGCCCCCGTGTGTGGTTTTGGTAATTAATGACAATCCCTATGGACTAATGTTTGCATTGAGTTATATTTGTAAGAGTTGTCCATAGGTAATGCTTGAACCATATGTTAGCTTCAAGATTGCAACAAGAAGAAATTGATGAATAATATTAAGTGTCAAGTATGTCTTGAAGATGAAGTGAGCCCTCAAAGTTAACTTCAAGACATCAACATGATGAAGAATGAAGAAATGAAGTGCAAGTTCAAGATGATCCATGTCGAAGAGATCATTTGCTTGAAACTTGACATCCATATGGTGATCATGGATATGTGAAGATGCGCCGAAGAAGAAGCTCTCCCATGGTGGATTATGGGGGGAGCAATCCACAAGACTTCGTCAAGCAAGCACAATAAATAAAGGCGTTCCATCTTGTTACGGTCAAGATCGTCATCATCGAGCTCAAGAGGAACGCGCAAGGTTAAGGTTTGCTATTCATATGGTTTCTTTCTTACTGGTCTCATGGTGTAGTTGGAGATCGCTTTATAGTTTAGTTGCCGTACTATCAAGAGGGCTCTCGAGTGAGTAACTCGATCGTATCATTCGGAGAGAGCTCAAACCTTTGCATCCGTGCATCATCCTTCTTGGTTGTTATTTGGATCTTATCCATGTGGCGATTTAGAGCTTGTGGTTATTTCCATAGCAAGCCCTAGTTCATGGAAAATGGATTCCGCATGAATCACTTGTTGCGTTTTCAAGTTTGGTGATTTTCTCAGTTCTCTGTTGAGGTGTTGCACCTCTAAAATTCATAGAGAATCAATCCCCACTTGTTTCTTTGTTGGGTTCTTGTGGTCCGGACTATCTGATCAAACCTTTTCTATTAAGTAATTGATCGTGGCAAATCTTTTGCCCCCGTATAAAAAAATCCACTGGTAGAAAATGGGCCTTCTGTCCCAGTTCGTAAGGACCTTTAGTCCTTGTTTTTGCAACCGGCCCCCTTTAGTCTCGGTCGTGCTGTGAACCGGGTCTAAAGGGCCTCCACGTGGTGCGGTCCAAGCGCTCGGGGTGGAGAGGCCTTAGTTCCGGTTTGTAACACAAACCAAGACTAAAATCCTCCACGCGTCAAGCTCTCAGTCATGGTCGTTTCTCTGCCGCGGCAGAGGTTTATGGTTTTATGTTTTCTATTCAACTCAACGCTACACTACATAAGACAATCAAGGAACCATTACACAACATCGTCATGAATATAGTATACGTTCGAAGTCCTCTTATGATCCCTACTGTCTATCCCTATAGTCTATATACAAACTACCGATGTTATACTCCATTTCGAGCTATGTCATCCTTAAGTAAGAATCCCGCCAATTTCTCTTAAATTGCTCGTACGCGATCCTTTGTTAGAAGACGGTCCCGCAGACCTTCGATCTAATTTAAAGAAGGTGATCAATATATATGAATGATAACTGGTGGTAATAAAATAAGATTGTGAATATTGTTTGCGTACATGAAGTTGTTTTAGAATCCCCCCCCACCCCGACACAAGGTCATTTGGCGAATGTACTCACAAACGAAGTATCCGCATAAATTATTCACGGCTTCCTGCATCAAACACTTTACGAGAATAGAGTTCAATTAAAATAATAATCAAGCATGATAATGATATTGAAACAAGAATCAAAGAGATGCACAAACCTAGCTATAGTACTACTTACATCGTAATCTCAAAATGTAAACTCCTGTTCTCATTCACCCGTAATAGCCTTGATGAACCGTTTTCAAACCCTGCCCAGCAAATAAAAAATGAGTGAAGGAGTTATTAATTACTTGATATCAGGAATTGAACGGAAGATGCCGATATACGGCGATAATGATTGAAATTACCTCTGGAGTATTGCAATCAGCTCCACCCATTTCCCATGGTCTTTACGTTTTGAGTCCATGACAAGTACTCCTTTGTCAAGCTGAATAACTAGCAGAATAAAGTGGAAGCTGCACACACATAACTATGAGGATTAATTAGACTTAACATCGAGTAAGCGGAATCAAATGTGTACAAGACAGTAACACTCACTTGAAGTTGTAAGAGAAAAATATTTCCTATTTGGTTTCTTGCTTTTTTTTAAAACGTGTACAAGTAATCCTGTGTGTCCCCGTAACTTCATGAAAGGTATTTGAGTCAATAAACCCAAGGTCATAGATTTGTCCTCTTTTTCATTCGAGAATCTTCATTCTGCATAATATATAGCGTACAAAAGAATATAGAAAGGATAATTATTCATGCAAACTTTAAGTTCCTTGCGTTATCTACAAAGTTTAGGAACTTTCTCTCGATTTTTCTCCACTGCGACCCATCAGCGCCCGGGGTGTCTCAATATCGCGTCTTTCTTACGGTCTTCTTTCTGCCATCCCAATAACCTGATATATTTTTTGTTTCTGAACAAATGTTTTAACCATGGTATTATAGGAGCATACCACCTAATCTTGGCAGGAACCCTCTTCCTGGGGTGCTCGCCTTCAACATCACCAGGTTCATCTCGTCTGATCGTATACCGCAATGCAGTGCATACCTGGCATGCATCCAAATCCTCGTACTCCTCACCGAGGTAGAGGATGTCGTTATTAATGCATGCATGTATCATCTGCACGTCTAATGCTAGAGGACAGAGAGCCTTCTTTGCTTCGTATGTACTAATAGGAAATTTGTTACCCTTTGGAAAGTGATTCTTCAATATTTGTAGCAACTTTTTAAATCCATGTCTGTCACACTGTTATCTGTCTTCCATTGCAACAATTTCAGTGTACTACCCAACTTTTTCAGGCCATCTTCGTAATTTGGGTACAACAATTTTTTTGTGATACTCTAACATCTGCTCGAACTTCAACCTCTTATTTTTAGTTTCGCAGTCTCTCTTTAGATCATCAATGGCCCGACCAACATCATCAGCGGGCTTCATTTGATGCCTCTTGATCTTCAGCTTCCCCCGTTGCAGTATCATCGTATTCAGGGAACATATGATAGTTGTCATCATCTTCTTCTTCTTCTTCACTATCTTCCATCATAACCCCTCTTTCTCCGTGCTTGGTCCAACAATTGTAGTTGGGCATGAAATCAGACCAAATCAGGTGGGTGTGAAGGTATGTCGAGCAAGAGTAATCCTTCTTATTATGACATTAAATACATGTATAATATATAAAACCATCTCGTTTATTTTCCTCAGCCACACAGATAAAAAAATTCATGCGCGCAATGAACTCGTTATGGCGTCGGTCACCCTGTACATCCATTGCCAGTTTATCTGCATTATAGCATTATATAAGTAAGTTTATCAAAAACCATTACATAACATCATGAATAGTGAAGCGATGCATGTCAACACATGCAATTTATCAATGCTAGATGAAATGATAAAGTTGTTAACCTTGAACAAGAAGGAAAAAAGAGGAGAAAGCTTAAGTGTGGCTCAGACACTTCATATCGTATTTGTTTTGTGTGAACTCAAGTGGCAACATGCTCTTAGATATTTCATCGAGCACCTCTTGTGTATAAGAAAGGAAAGCAAAGCAACATACACCTCTTGTGCTAAGTGAAAAAAGTTAAGTGTGGCAAACAAGTTTGGGCACGGCACAAATATATATAGAGATGGACCTTTCGTTTTGGTTGGAGACACCAACCAATGCCGCCAAGAGCCTTTTAGTTCTGGTTAGTGTCTTCAACCAGGACTAAAAGTCATGGACGAACCGAGACTAAAGGGTGGCCGTGACCCCATACGTGTCCCTGTCGCTTGAACAGAAACTAATGCTCACATTAGTTCCGGTTTGTAATGCGACCGGTACTAAATCTCCTAAAGCTTCTGAACGAAATCCTTGTTTTCTGAGAACCAACCTGAGGTTGGGTGGTTAGGAGGGTGGTTGTATCCCCAGCCCACCAGAGTTTAAATCCCAGATTTGACATCTGTGTGTCTCATAAAGGCGGAATATTTATTCAGTGGGAGGCGGCATTCCCGTTGACAGCGAGGCGCCTGTGGTGACTTCGTCAATTTCAAGATCCAATCCGCCGGCTCAGTCTTTCGGAGGTGCTCTTAGGGGTAGGGTGTGCGTGTGTGCGTTCATAAGGATGAATGTATGCGCGTGTATGTGAGCGTCTACGGTTGTACTGTGTTTATAAAAAAAAAAAATCCTTGTTTTCTACTAGTGGGATGTGTCTGCCATCGGCAGGTAATGAACAAGCACTTCCATATTTTTGTCTAAATTAATCGATCCCTTGTATGACTAATCCCCCACGATGCTATCCTTATCACAATAACTCGGAGGCTCGGCGTCTCTTCTTGCGTTCATCTTGACGGGGTTGGAATTGGACGGCGGCCGCTGGCTACGGTGGTCGCAGGAAACCGTAGGGATCGTTTTGTATTTCTCGATCTTTTAGAATTTTATCTGCAAATTCAGGATAATAATTTTATCCCGGTTATCTTTTAGTTTCCACATGTGTTGCTTCGTGTAACTTGGCGTTCGATTAATGACATATGTGGTTGCTCTCAAAAAATTAACTCGCGCTCTTTCTTGTCCAAATTGGAGACAAATTCTTCAGAACTTAATTGCTCCATGTTATTGTGTGTGTGTGAGAGAGAGAGTTCCCGCGAGGTTAACAGATGCACAAAGTCGACGATTCGCACGGAATTGAGAAGGAAAAGATCAACATCTTATCTTCAGATCCGGAAGAAACGTCACAGAAGGAGATCGAGGGAAATCGTGGCATGCATGGTTTCCCGTCGTAAGGAGGAAGATATTGGCATCCAGAAGATGCGTGCGTCATGCGCCAAACATCTCTGATTGCATTAACAAAGGGATGAAAACGATCGAGCTGTGTAATTCTCTCTACAAAAGCTCTGAAGGACCTATTTCTTCCTCATGGACTGATAAATTCCTTTCTATTAACTTTATGGCAAAGGAGAGGGAACAAAAGATGTTAGAGGCGAAGTGAATTCCAGCATCAAAGAGGTGGCTAGGCTCCATCACGGACTAATAAATTCCTTTCTATTAACTTTTTGAAGACATGCATGTTATATTTTATTCGTTTAGAAAATGTCTAAACATTGCATGGTGACCGCAAGTAAATCCTATAGTTATAGCTCAGTTCGTTAAGGAAGTGGACATATAACCTAGCTGCCCATGTCATTTAAAAAAAAAATCACTGTAGAGCTTCCCCTGCCACATTAAAAAAACCAATTAAATGTTAACCTTGCATATGGACTTAACATCACATAAAAAATTACTAGCTAGCTCTGAATGATCTTAATTGTATATACCATTTTAATATCTTAGACAAATGACACATATGGTAATTATAGTGTTTTCGGAAAGAATATTATAGTCCTTTACCCAAAAATAACAAATGATAAATGATATTTTCTACACATGTGATTTTTATTTAGCATGCGTGGTGGCTATAGAGTATGTTATTTTCTATCCCTCAATGTAATGTCCATGAATCTACAAGTTTATGTCCTAGTCAATTTCAACAATGGATAATACTTCACTGTATAAAAAACAACTAATGACCCACCCTCTCATTTGCGAGGGCCACTATCCATAATGTTCTAATAAAGTTTAGAGTATTAGTTAAGTGTTGGAAGCTGAGTTAGTTTAGGTTAGGTGTCTGTGTAGAGTGTAGTGTATTCTAGTGTACCAGCCAGAATGCATGTAAGGCTAAGTTAAGCTATATGTAAGAGAACGTGTAGGTCACAGGGACCAATCCTATCTGTGAATCCCCCCCTCCCCGCAACAAATTTACATATAAGCTTGCAATACTCGTCATGTTTACAATGACTCGAAACAATTTCTAGCACGTACCCTTTCTATCGGAGCTTTTGTTCAGTTATTAAATAGAATCAACCAAAATGAAATATATTTTATTAATAAACTAGCAACAAAATGTGCCATACAATTATGGGACATTTATAACTACAAATGGTACTTTCAGCGGAAGTGACTCCATTGGATACACGGTAACAATAGCAATCGTTATCTTGTATAAGAGAATTGTACACAATTTATGTACTACTATTTAAAACATAATCAAAATAAATACACATTCTATTAGTCTACTAGCAACAAAGGAACAATTAATTGTAATGAATAAACTGTCAAATCTGGAAATGCAACATGTATTAGGTTTAATAAAAAGATTAAAAAATAAAATCATATTAATAAAGAAAATTAGATTTTAATAACACAACAGTTTAGTGAAGTCCATATTTTGTGCTTTTGTGTAGGACTGAAGTTGAGATACAAAGACATCGCCCCGATGGAAAAGTTTGATGTCGAGTGGTAGGAGGTGCTAGAATAGTAACGTGGAATGAGTTGTAAAAATAAAAAACAACTTTTTTAAAATATGTACCAAAAAAGCTTATTTAAATATTTGATGCTGCATAGTCCCTTTGAAACTTCTATGCAATTATTACAAGTATATAGTGCAGGGTTGTTTGGTACTGAACGTATGCTTTACCATATTCAGAAAACTATCTGAATATGACCACACCGGCCACCAGCCACTAGCAAACCATCGAGGAACAAGAACACATGCTGCGGTAGCAAGCTGAACACTTTACCAGTGTCCTCCAAAGTACCTGGAAAGTGATCCAAGAGCTATGTCCACTCAGGCTTGTCACCACATTAACCAACCACACATCGTTGCCGTTTAATCAGCTAGCCGTGCATCATTTACCTTGGCATCCAAGTGACCTCCCCAGTCCCCTCAACTCTATTCTCTCGAAGAGGAGTTGTTTCGTGGAAGTAAAACACTCCCACCTGGCAAACTAGCGAAGACCCTAGCAGAGGGGAAACGGACAACAGAGTAATATCTGTAGCTATGTTGACTTCGCCAAGGAGGAGCTGCATTTTCAACATTATGTGAGTCGTGGTAGTGTTGGTGTTAGAGTAAATGATGATATTCGGCATTATTTCCAAACGCGCAAGGGGCTCAGACAAGGAGATATGTTAGCAATAATTATCAATAGGGCTAAAGAGGATGGCCAAGTAGATGGGCTCATAACCCATTTAGTTGTCGGCGGGGTGTCTATTCTAAAGGCGCTGAGCATGAAGCTAATCTTGTGCATGTTTGAACAATTTTCTAGGCTTAAGATCAATTTTAGTAAAAGTGTGATTTTTTTTGTTTTGGTCAGGCCACCGAGGTGGTAGCCAATACAAGTTTTTCTTTGGCTGTTAGAATGGTTCTGTCCATTTAAATATTTAGGCCTTCCTATTCACTTTTGGAAATTAAAAAATAGCGAATGGAAGCCTATTGAGGATATATTCGAAAGAAAGTTGAGTAGTTGGATAGGGAAGCTTCTATCTTACGAGGATCGCTTAACTCTTATCAATTCGGTCCTAACAAGTTTGCCAATGTTTATGCTCTTTTTTTTTAGATACCAGCGGGGGTGAGGAAGAGGTTATACTTTTATCGATCACTATTCTTTTGGCAAAGCGATGGACATAAGAGAAAATATAGGTTATCTAGATGGAACATTATATGCTGACCAAAGGATCAGGGTTGTTTAGGTATTGAAGTTTTAGAGTTAAAAAATAGGTGTCTTCTCAGTAAATGGATGTTTAAATTAATAAACGAAGATGGGGTATGGCAGAAATTATTGCGAAACAAATATCTAAATTCTAAAAACTTGTCACAGGTTACAGCTAAACCTTTTGATTCACCTTTTTGGAAAGGTTTGATGAAAGTTAAATAATATTTTTTCAGCCGGGGGTCGTTTAAAGTTGGGAATGGCAAAGAAACTAGGTTTTCGGAAGATAGCTGACTAGGCGACGTTTCTTTAGCTTAGAAATATCTGACTCTTTATAATATAGTCAACCAAAAATAAGTTTCGGTGGCTCATGTTCTACAAAATTGACCACCCCATATTACATTTTTTAGGGCTAACACCCAACAAGTGGGTGCTTTGGTTAGAGCTAGTGCATCTTTTAATGCATGTTCACTTATCTGAGGATAAGGATGTTTTTGTTTGGAGTCTTACAAATTCGGGTGCTTTTACTATCAAATCAATGTATCTTGATTTGTTAGACGAAGACACAAAGTACCTCAGATAGTATATTTGGAAGATAAAAGTGCCACTAAAAATCAAGATTTTCATGTGGTTTCTACACTGTAAGGTTATTTTAACAAAAGATAATCTCGGTAAGTGTAAGTGGCAAAGCTATAAGAAATGTGTTTTTTGTGACAAAGATTAATCTATCCCATACTTGTTCATTGAATTCCCCTTGGCTAAAATCATATGGCGCATTATTTTTATGACTTTCAGTTTGCCCCCAATCCCCCAAGAAACATTACAAATCTCTTTAGTAATTGGTTAAGAGGTATTGTTAAGAAGGAACTAGGTCAAATTAGGGTGGGAGTTTACGTTGTTGTTTGGGCTATTTGGAATGTGTGAAAAATACGGTTTGTTATTGTTTTTGACAAACCGAAAAAACAATATTTCTTGCAGGTTCTCCCTATGGTTATTCACTGGATTCGTACATGGTCTTATCTCCAATCCGAGAAGTGGCGAGATGCCATGGAGTCTGGGTGTAACCGACTGAAGACGGTAGCATGGGATTTCTTCAGCCGGTGTGGGTGGCGGCTTGATCATAGGATCACTTTGTGATGATGCTTTAGCTTTTGCTTTATTTTCTTTCGCTGGTTGATTTTCATATCAACTAGAGCTGGAACTTGAGATGTAATAAGTATAAAACTCGACTTTAATAAGGTAATGAAGCAGCCGTATGCATCTTTTTGATGCAGAGGTTGGAGCACGTCTTCCATTTCGAAAAAAATGCTACCTAGCTTTGAGCTGCATTATATCTTGCTCTAATTTTGGTTGGCAAACATCTCATGAAGCAGACGTGTGCGTTGGCCTCTTGGTCTTGGTAAGTTCGGCGAAACCATGTGCATGTTTGGTGTTCACGAGGAAAGTTTTATGGGCGCAAGCTAGGTAGATCCGTAGATGTTGACAATTTGGTCGATTTTGCGGTCCCATCCATGGAAGATGGTAGGTATGGAACAAACTTGTCGAGGATCTCTCTTGTTCAGACAAAAACTGCGGAAAACTTTCCTACTCCCGTGTGTTTTTCAAGTCCCACGGGCAGAAGAGAGCCTCAGCTTCTCAAGAGATTTTTTCTTGGCGTAGCCCCCCTATTTGCTCTAAGAAAGTGCTAACTAGATAGAACGTCCTCATGTTCTAGAATTTTAGCTCGCATGCATATGTGTTTGGTCAAGCAACAATGACCTTTGCTAATGGGAAACACTTTCTATTCTTTTCTCGCTCTTTTGCGTTGTGTATATATTCGTCGTGCAAAAGCTATAAAGTTATTTCTGGTGTTTGTTGAGATATGTATGCATTTGGCAGCAAAGTAATTTTTTTCTTGGAATACTATGGTTCATAAAATACTCCAATTTTAAGTACTTTGAGGTGGTTAAGTCCAACAAATTGCAGTTTTGAAAACCATGGTATCCTTGAAAGTATATTTTAGTACTCCCTCTATGAAAAAAATATAGTGCCTATAAGATTTTTTGGAAGTCAAACCTGGTAAACTTTGATAAAATGTATCCCTAAAAGTATCAACATTTAGAATCTCAAATCAATACCATATGATACATCATAAAACATATTTAGGTATAGATTAGCTATTGTATATAACTACATTTCTCCTATAAATGTTGAAACACTACCCTCTCAACCAGGCCATCTGAAAGGGGCAAACGAATCTGGGTCGTCCAATCACGTTGCAACCATCCCACTTTTCACCACAGCCGTCGGATGCAGTAACTTTTTTTTCACGTTTTGCTTGTCTGATTAGGTCAATGACGAATGGGACCTAGCGTGTGTAGGGACGGCCAGCAGAGGCAGCGAGGCCGCTCGTTCACGTCGCCTTTCTCCGCTCGTTTTCCTGTGCGCCTGGGGTGGGTGAAAACCCTAGATCAGCCCGTGCCCCGTGGTGACCTCCCCCAATCCTCGTCTCCTCTCCCCGCCGCCAATCAGCCGCCTCTCAATTCCTCTCCCCACTGCGCCCCTCCTCCAGCTCTCCAAATCGAAGCCACCGCGACACGCGCACGACAGGAGGAGGCGCCACGGTTTGATGCAGCGGACAACGGCCGCACGGGGGCGACGGCAGCCGCTGTTGGTGGACGACGGCAGCCTCAGGCGTCATGGAGGAGGGAGGCGGCGCAGTGGGGAAGCAGCGACGGGAGAAGGGCGAGCAAACGGCGCCGGACGGGACGGCCGCCGTGGTGGACGAGAGGAGGCGCTGCAGGAGCGGGGCCCGGAGGAGGGCGCCGGCGGCGCCAGTGGAGTTCCGCTGGTGGCTTCCTTTCATCTCCCCGCGGCGGTTGGCGGTGCAAAGAAGGGCGACAAGCCGCGGGAGCTCGCCGCGCCCGTGCAGCTCGTCCACTAGCCATGGGGACACGCACTCGCCTATGCCCCTCATTCTCAGCGTGTTCTCGTCTCCGTCACACAAGTGAGCTCCTGCTTCCTCTCTGTATCTCTTGTCGATTGTATATGGTAGTGTGCTGGTGTTGTTGCCGTTGTGGGCTACTTACTGATGTGTGTGTGCTTCTGCAAGATGAAGGACATGGATCTGTGTTCTGCTAGATGTGTGTTGTGTGTTGTTGCCATTGTGGGCTACTACTAGATGTGTGTCTATCTGGATTCAAGTTTAATACATGGATCTGATGTATGTTTTTCATGGATATAATTCCACATGGTCTGTAGGTTAGATGAGGACAACAGCAATGCCTCCAATGGAGGCCATGTACGTTGCTTCTCTTCCCAGTGCAAGTTGAGAAGAGGAAGATTAAGGAGCAGCGTGTTTAGGATAATTGGAACAGAGATCCTAATGATATCATCACTTAAATGTTATCTGAAGCAGCCCAAAGTGAGAGTTATCAGATCGTTGAGCTCTTTATTAGAAATCTCACCACCTGCAGTTGTAGCAGGCTAGCAGCCAATGAATGTGCTATCAGGTAACAATCTATACTTTAGAATATCTTCCTCAGTTTTTTCTGTAGCCCCTTTATTAGTTCATATATGTGATGATTCAAGGAGATGAAGAATGTCGTTGCATAGTCTATATTAACCTTGTCACATAGCTTAACTTGTGTGGTCTCAATTGCATGGGCGGTTATATTCGTAATAACTAATACTTGTTTTGTTTTGGACTTTTAGTAGATACTTGGATGATTACAATTGTAAACAATGTCTTACCACCTCTTAAATGTACATGAACTTTTGTTTTGCGGTTCATGTTCTTATACTAAATATTTGATGATCTTGTTTTTTTGATAATGGTGTTGCTTTTTTGCTATTGATAGGTTATATATGAAGCAAGATTTGGCAATCAAAAATTGTATCAACCACAAAATATCATCAGAAAGTAACTAGGAGGTCTCCACGAAGTAATTGTCTTTCTCCATCGATGTTCATTATGTTCTGAGAAAAAATGGATGATTATGGGTGAGGTATCAAGCTCGGCAGATGAAGGAGGTTTGAGGGCATGTAGATCAGTACATGCGGCTCAGTGAGTGTTTCTACTTTCAGGTTGTTGATTCCTTTGTACTGTTGTTTTAAGAGGCCGGAAAAATAAGAGTCTTGCCAGCCTTGACCTCCGATGTTTTTTCAGGAGCGGTACAAGTCGTTGTGCCTATCTCAGCAACTTGGTGTGGCTGAGACTCTTGCCATAAATGCTTCTCGAGTAGGTGAACTCTCCTTTCCCTATCCACCGCCCTCATTTGTTATTGTTTCATATTTTTGTATGAATTTGTGAGGAGCTCACCAAGTTAAACAAACATCATTTTGTGCTTGGCTATTTCTGTCTATTAAATACTTGAGAAGGATCGATAATCGCGATATATGGATATTTTTGTATATTCTTGGCTATCAGTTTGTATGAATTGATAACTGCGATATATGGATCAATAATTTTATTTTCCTATTAAATACTTAAGAAGGATTGGTTATTCTTTCTTCTAGGATCAATATGCAGATTGACATTCAAGTTACTCTAGGATCTCTTGCTAATGAAACTCCGGCCTTTCCCCTGTGCCTGATCACATACATTGTATTTATGTGTGTTGACAGGTTGCCTTCATATCATTTCTCGAGAGTCTATTACTGCGTTTTAGATGTATTTCAGAGACAATAGCAGCCCCAGAAACAAGGACGCGAGAGACCAATGAGGAAAAAGGTTGTTGAGGGGGCAGCTTTTTGGTTTGTTTGTGTTTACATGAGGACAATCGCACTACCACCAATGTTGAATGCCATCAGTACTTCACAGTTAGTTATGGGTGCATCAGTATAAAAGTATTCATATCTATTGGAGTAGTTTTGCAACAGCACAGTTGTATCAACATTAGTATTTCAAATTTTAAAGCACATGTGCGTCAGTATAAAGCTAAGCCTATCTATCTGGTCCATTCTATTAATGCAAATGCTCATGCCTTTTTTGCCTATGTTTATCTTTATGCAGATAATTACGTTGTTCAGGTGATATCTGTTATACGGGTTACCAACTAATTTTCCCATGGTAAGCAAGAGGTACTCCCATGTCTGAGATCATGTAGATATAATTGGAAGTGCTTGCTGATATCGATAAAAGAAAACCCGGTTATGTCATGGAAGTCCATGAAAAAGATAAAGAATGCCTTTCACATTTACAGGAATTGCCTATGCTCCAGCGTTTTTTTCCATTTACCAATATTAACAAGTAAGGTTGTAACAATAGTCATTTAAATATTTTAGTTTGCAAAACTTTGTGTAGTACAATAATTAGGCAACCTGATAACTGATTCACTTTATTCTTTTGCTTTCATGTAGATTTAACTGGTCGAGGCATCTAAAATACACCAATTTGAATATTTCATCTCAATTCAGAGCCGGGAAATCATCTTTATCCATGGGCATGAAACCCTCTCAATAAAAACTGGATATATATCACTGCTAATTATGTGAACCTTAATTTACACACAGCTTTACACGGTTAGTGTAGAGATGGGTGATACTTAGAAATTGCATTATGGTCAAACAGTATACTGCTTGAATCATGCTTGCACTAAATCTGCTTCACCATTCGTAGGTGCCGCATGTGTGGTTGTTCAAGGATGTCAAATACTCCCAGTTTATATTAGTTTTCGCATGCAAATGCTAATAAATTAAAATCTATGGTTACTATTCAGAGGTCATTTGAATGTTTCTCTGTCACGATGAGTGTTGGAAAGATTACAGTATGTCACTATTGCTCTGAATTTTGAATGCTTACAGTATGGCACTATCAAATCTCAGGTTTTTGTACCCAGTGAGCTGTTGTAGGTAACGAGTTTGGTGTTGAAATCGGCCTTGATTTATGTGATGTTTCATTCGTGTAGGATGTCAATGATGCACAATGAGGAGATGGTTGGGCCTTGGCGTGCTTATGGCAGCAGCTCCCCTTGCCAGCAAACTCGCCATCTCTTTCCCTAGGTATACCAGCTTTGGCCATCTTTTTCCATGTATTACTTGGTTGATATGCTTCTGGACGTTACTTTTTGAAGTGAGTATTGTTTAATTGACTTTCTTCTGCATACAATAATCCTAAAGAAAATCCATGTGAGTGCCTTTATTGTGTTCCTTTTATGTTTTGCTTGCTTTGACAAGGATGCTTTCTTTTATAGATTCTTTTCTTCATGAGAATGAGTGGGCAGCCCGTATAACCTGATGAGAGAAATTCACGTAGGAGTAGTCTGCTTTCTGTAGCAATAACTTCTTTGTGGTGTTTGGTCTTTAATTCTTATTTATCATATATGATGGCTTGAGGTTTTCTAATCCATGATTTGATCCTGAAATTTACTTACATATATCTATGGGATGTCACAGACGAGGGAGGAGCAGACTCACCGGCTAAGACGGTGGTTTTGGCACTGGCGGACTCCTCCACGAGTAAGGCCCTCCTCTTCCTCTCAATGCATCTTCCTTTCTCAAGTCCCTCTCACTTTCTCTCTCTGTCCACAGATCGGGCCACATGTGAGATGGCGGGGCGTGGTCTGTATGACTCCATGAGATCCATGGACATCGGCTCTTTATCCGGCGTGGGGATGCGCAATGGCTCGGTGACAGAAAGCATGTGTTGCAGTGCCGGCGGGCGAGGAGGGAACCCTCGGCTACGGTCACGATCGGTGTGGTATGGCTCCTTATCGACATCACAATCCCCTACGTCTCGTTCTACTTCCCTTCAGTGTAATTTGTTATCTTCCGTGCTCCGTGATGGCCATTTCTTATGCTTGGACTTGCAGGGAGATTGGAGCCAGCTCTCACTCATGTATTATCTATTTTTTTAGTTTTCTCGGTCATTTGATTTGATCAGTCTGTTATTCAGCTCGTTAAAACTGTTGCTTCTGATGATGATTTGTTGATGATTTTTGCAACTTAAGAATCACACCAAGGTGATCTGGAGGAGGGAGGTGATCATTTACTTGAACATTGGCAGTACCACACCCACCGTCTCCTCTCTCTATCCCTTAAACATTTTTTTTGGGTTTAAAACTGCTTCTGTCCAATGGTGGTGAAACTTAAGTAACTTGTGATAAGAAGAAGAAAGATGTTACTAACCACCTCCTGCTTCTGTCCAATTCGTGATTGTACTATAGCCATTGGTGCTTGCTGAAATTCAGGTCCTCCTGTAATATGCCATTGGTGTTTGCTAGGTGATTGCTTCCATTTTTATCTGGCCTCTCAGTTTGTTTTTTGTCAGTCCAATAGGATCAGTGCGCGATAGAGCAAGCAATTTAGGTAGGGAAAACCTCCGTAATATATTAATCAAGAAATGCAACAGTACGGAAAATGTTTCAATGTTGGCTTTCTTTTATTTTTCCAATTTATTTAACACAAACCTGGTCGTTGTCTTATTTTGCAATGCAACTGTTTCAGAGCATCACTGGTTATGCCTATATGGAATTTTACCACTCATCATCTTGTGCATGTGCATGCCAATGGTGGCGTGTTTTCTTGTGCTCGTTTGTTGAATTGCGTCAGCTAGGCATGTTGTGTCAAGATCTAAATATTTCTAAAAACATACCAGTTGTGCCTCCTGCTGATGTTCTTCATCCATCTGTTGTTTTTAGAAAGAAGAGAAGCGGAAGATCCGATGAAAGAGTTTGTTGATGATCATGGTGATTCTCTCCTTTCTCTCTCTCTCCCTTGACGCACGCAATCAAGTTTGTTTCTGCATTTTGGTGTTATGGCCCGTGCTAAATTTAAACATAGGCTCTACATCTTTATTAAAGAAATAATAGTAACAAGCTAGAGGAGAACTTTGGTTAAAATCATTCTGTTTTCTATGCAACTACTTTTGTATTGTTATGATCAGTGCTTCTCAGATGAAATGCAGAGAGAGCTTTATGCATAAGCTCTGCATCTTTATTAATTATTAGCTGGCATTATACTTATGCTTTTACTGTTTTACTTCAAGGAGTTAACATTAATATATGATTTTCACAGCCAATCAGGTCTAACTTCTTGAATGATTTGCATTCATTGGATCCAGAGTTATATCGGCATATTCTATTCTTCAAGGTCTGAATCTATTTACATTGTGTGAAGAAGAAAATGGTTGTTGGTATGTTCAGTAGTGTAAGATCTTCGTGGAAGCTACATGTGGTTGCGCTTCTGTTTTGAAACACAACTGCTGAAGTGCTTGTCTTTAGGTTTAAGTTTTTGTTCATATGTTCTGAAGCTGTCATAATTTGAGTATTTTAATATAAATACAAATTGCCATAGTTAGTATATGTACGGATGTTTTTGGCATCAATTGTGAGGCTGCACTCCTATCCAAATATTGCTGGGGGTATTGTGTCTTCATAGCATGGGATACCTCCATAAGATGGCTTTAAATTTACCTGTACAAAGTTCTTTGTCCTGACGTTATTTTTCCAATGATACAACCTATCTCCCTTTCCATGTTCAGCATTATCATCACGACCTCTTAGCGATTTGTGGTGTGCACTTGAGCTATTGGAAGATAATTCCATCAATGAATTCATACCTGGACATAATAAGTTCAAACAATAGATCTTTAGTCTAAGAGATAAGCAACATTTCATCACTCATCTCGGTGTTTCTCAGCCTTAGTTGTTCATGCTATCGGGAGCTGCCAGCATGGCGAACACTTACGTTGAGTTAAAGTTGCAATACCCGCAGGACTACATCGCGGTGACCCTCAATTCTAGAAGGTACGTACTCTATCCATTCATCTCAGTACAGGGCAAGATGACATCTAAAACAAATCGATACAACAGTTTACTCACCATTATCCTCTCTATTTCTGGGTGATCAGGATCGGGTCAAACGTATAGGTCTACTTCGTGCGGTCGTTGCTTGACATGATCAAGTACCTGTTCAGATACAAATGGGCTACGACCTCTATGGTGTTGACTTCAACTCCAAGGAGAGGACAAGGTACAAGAGGCACTCTGCCAAGTAGTTCGCCAGCTTCCTTCATTGATCAACTTCCTTTAGCCTGCATTTTATTTCTATGTTTGCGGATAAAGTTTGGGTGTGATTTAATTCTGGACGCCATGGATATCACAGCTATTCAGCACTTTGCTCCAAAGACGCTGCAAAGCCATGGATATATTTTACTATTATATGCAAAAAAAGAGTTGTCTTTTTTACCGTTATAGTGTTGGCTGTTATTCGATTTGGTTCTCGCGCTTACAAGAAATGTAACTTAAGAAATAATAGTATTATATGTAAACCACCAGCCCAGTTTGTTTGTCTTCACGAAAATGTGTTTTCCTTGTTTACGCAGAGAGATATTGTTTACTTAGGCGTTTGCAAAAAGACTATCATATTTTGGTCCACTAATATTAACTCCTCAACCTTCCAGATTTTTGGAAGAAATGTCATAGGGAGTAGGAAATAATATTACTGTGTTATCCTTTGGCTAAGCTTCTCTATATAGAGATGTTGAAAACCAACAATGTGTAGTTCTACTTTTTTTTGTGCAGTTTTGGCGGTCCATCTTCTCCGAGCAAAGCCATAGGCCATGGACCTCGCTTCCGTGCTCTAATTTGGTAGCAACCTGACAGTGGCGAGAGAGCAGTGGACTCGGGCTACCTTACGGGAGATCTAGACGGTTTGGAGTTAGAATGCCCAAATCCTAAATTTCTATTTAACCCCTTTGCCTTATTTATATGTATTTTATAGCTCCTAGATATATGAGCTATCTACCTTAACACCATCGTAGTAGGACTAAACATATTATTGCAATATGGGCTATTTACTATTGTGTGACCTTTTGATTCTATCATCTGTGTTTGTGTTGTATGACAATGTATTGCTATTGGTGTTTTTCTGATCATCTTGGTGTGCAACCGAACCATCATTTGCGTTTTATTTCTTGCTGATTATCATGATGTACTCATTTACTGATAGGACATGGCTTCAATTCAGGCCCAGATTTGGTCTTTGCGCCAGGGCGTCATCCTATATATTATTGTTCATTAGCATATTACTAATAGTCTTTGGTTTGCATTGATTTAGGCATTTCTCTCATGTACTAT
>NC_061510.1:267809413-267823940 GCF_022539505.1 Lolium rigidum | reverse complement strand
AAATAGTGATGCAAAATTGACGTATCAGGTAGCCATCCATCTGTCGCTGACGCGTGGGCTGTTTTATTTCCTGATTGTATACGCGGTGCTGCCAATGACAAATGGGGCCTCTCTATAGGGCTGCCGCAGCCAATGACCAGTGGGGTCATCTATTTTTCAGGAAAAGACATATATTGCCGCTCTGTGGGGCTGCCGCAGCCAATGACCAATGAGGTCGTCTATTTTTCAGTAAAAGACATATATTGCCGCTATGTGGGGCTACCGCAGCCAATGACCAGTGGGGTCGTCTATTTATTTAGAGAAAATCATATATTCCGGCTCTGTGGGGCCTCCGCAGCCAATGACCGTTGGGGTCGTCTATTTATTTAGAGAATATCATATAGAGTCGCTCTGTGGGGCCACCTCAGCCAATGGCAGGTGACTATTTTCGCAGCTTAATCTAAAGTGAATCTTATGCTAAACATGGTGCATCCCGACGGTGACCTAGCAGTGGCGGCGAGCATAGCCGTTCTGACCATGCCGATATCGGCATCGGCATCGGCATTGTTTGGAGGTTGTGGTGCTCGAATCATGGTGGAAATTGCGATATTATTTTTTACATGCATAATATATAGAAAATAGCTATGCATATGAAGCTACATATATATTCTTGGTCATAATCTGACGAGGCGGTTCCTCGGCAATGCCCACCATGAGGGGCTTGGTTTTTTAGAGAAAGGCGACGATGGAAGTTCCGGGAGCGAGACGGTACACGACGTACCCAGGTTCACGTCCCCACGGTGGAGGATCGCTACGTCCTACTAGCAATCCACTATATGAATATATATGTACAGGGGGCCGCCATAGGCGGAGTTGTTGGATCTAGTCTAGTTCTAATCCGCGGGTTGCGGTGTCTAGGCGTGTAGCCTCTAAAATTATGTTTCTGATTGTGTGTCCCTATAGGGTGCCCTCGCTCGGCTTTATATATCAGCCAAGCTAGGGTTTACAAGAGTCCTAGTAGGATTCATATTGGAGTCTTCTTTCCTTGTGGTCCAAGTTGTTAATGCTTACAGGCCCAGCTTGTCGAGTCCTTGTGCTGGTCCACCTTGATAGTTTGCACCGGGTATGGCAATGTCGAGTACCCGAAGGGTTATGCCCACGTCAGTAGCCCCCAAGTGCTTGGCCGAAGTAAAGCTTCGGGCAGGGACTAAAGTTGTCTTCGCCGACTGTCTTGATCATCCGTTGAATCTTGTGCTTGATGTAGAGTCGAAGTTGCTTTCTGTCGGGTGCGCGAAGCACTCCCGATGGGAGTAGCCCCCGAGTCTATGGGCGGGTGCTTGCAGCCACGCATAGACTCAAGTTGTACTACTCGAAGATCTTGATTGTTGATGCCGACGTCTTCAACTTTATTCTTCTTTATTGGTGAGGTTGCCATATTTTTCTCGGGTGCGCGACCAGCGCTCCCGATGGGAGTAGCCCCCGAGCCTGTAAATAAATATGAAATAGTTATGTGCAGGGTGTAAAAATGCTGAGTCAAAATACCGTACATGTCCTCGAGTTCCGAGAAGATGATGTCGATGACTCTGATGATGTCATTGATAGAGGAGTTGATGATTTGGATGATGGCCCAGAGGAGCCGATGATTCGGATGACGGCCCAGAGGAGCCGATGATTCGGATGATGGCCTAGAGGAGCCGATGATTTGGATGATGGCCCAGAGGAGCCGATAATTCGGATGATGGCCCAGAGGAGCCGATGATTTGGATGATAGCCCAGAGGAGCCGATGATTCGGATGATGGCCCAGAGGAGCCGATGATTTTATCGAGTGCGCGTCCAGAGCTCCCAATGGAAGTAGCCCCCAAGTCTGGGCACTGATGCTTGCAACCGTGAGTAAGTCGAGCAACCCGATGTTTATAGTTTTCTTCAGGTGCCGTTGACAAGTTGTTTGTTTATTTCAAGGGCAATTCTTAATGCACCTAGAGCATCGTTGATGCCATTGTTTGTAAGTTTATCGGCAGCAAATTATTTGAGTGATCAGCTCGTGTTGCGGGTCTTGCTAAACCCGTTGTATGTGCAACTTTGCTTTCAACCGATGCATGTCTTGACAGCAGCTCCCGAATAGATTGGTGACACTAGATCTGTCGATGACTCCGTCACTCTTTGATACTTCTGCAATTTAAAATATCGAGCGTGGGTCGTTTTCGTATGTGTTTCATGATCCTTGCTATCTGCGGCACTCTTTGAGGCATCTATAGCAAAGGAAAAGAGCAAGGTCCCCGTTGCTTCATGATCCTTGCTATTTGCGGCACTCTTTGAGGCATCTATAGCAAAGGAAAAAAGCAAGGTCTTCGTTGTTTCATGATCCTTGCTATCTGCGGCACTCTTTGAGGCATCGATAGCAAAGGAAAAGAGCAAAGTCCCCGTTGCTTCATGATCCTTGCTATTTGCGGCACTCTTTGAGGCATCTATAGCAAAGGAAAAGAGCAAGGTCTTCGTTGATTTTGCATCATAGCACTCGTAGTTTCAGAGGCTTTTTTAGAGTACAATCTCTGGGCGTATTTTCCATCGCACCGATGTTCGTTGAAATATACGAACAAGGTTCCTGACGATGTAGCTCGGGTGTCCCGAATTACTGCAATTCTTCAAAACTTGAGTCTTCATATCTTCTTGGGTTCAAGCGAACCGGCGCTCCCGATGGGAGTAATAGTCTTCAAATCTTCTTGGGTTCCAGCGAACCGGTGCTCCCGATGGGAGTAATAGTCTTCAAATCTTCTTGGGTTCAAGCGAACCGGCGCTCCCGATGGGAGTAATAGTCTTCAAATCTTCTTGGGTTCCAGCGAACCGGCGCTCCCGATGGGAGTAATAGTCTTCAAATCTTCTTGGGTTCCAGCGAACCGGTGCTCCCGATGGGAGTAATAGTCTTCATATCTTCTTGGGTTCCAGCGAACCGGCGCTCCCGATGGGAGTAATAGTCTTCAAATCTTCTTGGATTCCAACGAACCAGCGCTCCCGATGGGAGTAATAGTCTTCAAATCTTCTTGGATTCCAACAAACCAGCGCTCCCGATGGGAGTAACCGCAATAGCGCGAAGATATTCCAGGAGACCCCGAGTAATTCCAGCGCTCCCAACAGGAGCGCATCGGGTCGATATTATACAATATGATATCCATTGAATATTCCAGATGATTAATCCACCAACCCGAGAGTGCATCGGGAGAAGATATATCCAGAGCCGAAGAAGATAAGTCCATGCGGCGGGCGCGGCCGAAGTAATTGCGCCATCCAAGATAGTCCAGCGACGGGCGCAGTCTTCCGTCACCCAAGGTAGTCCAGCGGCGGGCGCAGCCGAAATAGTTGCACGGCCAAAGATAATCCATGCCGACACCTAGCTGACGTAGTCGATGAAGAGGACGCAGTCGATGTGTCCAATCCACCATGGGCGAGCACCCGAATATATCGAGTTCGCAATGTCGGATCCAAGACAGGTAAGCCCCGAGTGCAACCAGTGCGCAATGGCGGGCGCGGTCAACCGAGCAGAGCAGTCGAAGCTTTGTTTCAATCTGATATTTTGTCGCTGATAAACTTGTCTTTGTATCGGCTGGGAATTTCCGACCGCGAGAGGCGCGCTGGCTGGTCCAATCGGGTAAAGTTTCGGCCAGTGTTGATATCGGCAAACATGTGACTCCTTTGATAATTCCGTCGGCTGCAGCCATCGATCTCCTCTTCTTCTTTTTCCAAAAACCGTGTCAAGTAAAAGCAGGATTCGATCCGGTTGTAGTTTGCTTCTTCATGACTTCTTTCTTTGGATGGTCTTTGGTTTGGTTCTTATCGCTCCAGACTGCTCCTTGTCTCCGCGTGTGATTCTCCCGACCAGAGATGCCAATGACAAATTTGGTGAGACTGGATTGGTGAATTTTAGCAGATCTCCACGTGAGGTAGAAACATTATGTTTTGCTTCCATGCTGCCCATGGGATGGTAGTACTCAATCGATTTTTAATCGCCTGTCACCGGCTGCCTTGGTAATTGATACACTATACAATGTTGGTCTTTTCTTCTCCTGATTTGTTTTCTCTTCTTTCCTTTTTTACTTGGGACCTGATCAGAAGATCCACGCAAGTGGCTAGCTGTGTCCATGGCCCAAATTCTCCACGTGCATGTTTGATGGGAACAAGGTCACGACAAAGGTGACGAGACCAAGTCGGCCGTGAGAAAAACTAACGATGCAGCTTTCGTTATTGTAGATCGGATGCGCTGCAGCTACTTTGATGATGTTGATCGGCTCACCCGTTATTGATGATGATGAACTTGTCGGATCCCGCCCGGATGACAAAATCCAGCGTCGCGCTTCCCACAGACGGTGCCAATTGACGAGGCGGTTCCTCGGCAATGCCCACCATGAGGGGCTTGGGTTTTTAGAGAAAGGCGACGATGGATGTTCCGGGAGCGAGGCGGTACACGACGTACCCAGGTTCACGTCCCCACGGTGGAGGATCGCTACGTCCTGCTAGCAATCCACTATATGAATATATATGTACAGGGGGCCGCCATAGGCGGAGTTGTTGGATCTAGTCTAGTTCTAATCCGCGGGTTGCAGTGTCTAGGCGTGTTGCCTCTAAAATTATGTTTCTGATTGTGTGTCCCTAAGGGGTGCCCCTGCCTGGATTTATATATCAGCCAAGCTAGGGTTTACAAGAGTCCTAGTAGGATTCATATTGGAGTCTTCTTTCCTTGTGGTCCAAGTTGTTAACGCTTGCAGGTCCAGCTTGTCGAGTCCTTGTGCTGGTCCACCTTGATAGTTTGCACCGGGTATGGCAATGTCGAGTACCCGAAGGGTTATGCCCACGTCATAATCCCCTTATCTAAAGGGGATGGATGCATGGCTTCACGTCGTCGTCGCTTTCATCGTCAGTATCTTCGTTGTCCGAGTAGTAGTACTTCCTGCACATTGTTCCGTCGAACACCATCGCTGTGAGCAAATCATCGCCTTCATATTTGAAGTGTACGAAGCAGCCGAAATCCACACCGTGCGCGATGGCGAAATTCTCCCAGCCCTTGTCGAGGTACATCCGGCCTTGTCCTTCAAATAGGACCTCCACGGTCCAGAGACGAGGACCACAATCAGACTGCTCGCGAGATACACCTTAGCTGGCTCCTGGCCGTCAAGATAGTCCGCAAACTTTTTTGGGAGTGCCTGCAAAGAGATCGAGCGCCGATCGTTTGAAATTAAAGTTTTTTTAGAACATGCCCATAATTAATCACATGCATCATATATGTGGGAACGCGTACGTAACTTCTTGACCAAAGGGTCTTCATAGACGACGATGAAGAACTCCTCTATGATCAATGGCCGTGTTGATGGTGGTGGTGGCAATGATGATGATCCACCACCCCGGACGCCCCTTCCCCTTCCCCTTCCGGTCGGCATCCGAGATGTGGAAGCCATGGCAATGGATCAAGTGTATGTGAACAAAGAAGAGAGAGGCAGAACCTATTGACACAAGGGATGGCCGTTGTGGGTGTTTATAAGGGAGAGATGACCGTTGTAGGGGTTTACACAATAAATTAAGGAGGAGGTGACCGTTGTGGGGTTTACACAATAAATTAAGGAGGAGATGACCATTGTGGGCGTATATATCTCAACAAAAAAGTAATGCGGACTATCTTGATGGAAATGGAACTTCGTGATATAGTTTATCATTTTACCGTGAAAATTAATGCCTAAAAGAAATGGTAATTCGTGATAGTTTATCATTTTACCGTAATGGCTACAAGAAATCGGTGATTGTTTATCATTTCTAGCGTGACTTTTAATTGACTCGGATTCAGTACAACTTTATACTAAATTTGAGTCAATTAAATAAGACCGGAGGGATGGCTACAAGAACTCGGTGATGGTTTATCATTTTTTGCGTGGAAAGTAATGGCTACAAGAAATTGGTGATGGTTTATCATTTTTTGCGTGAAAAGTAATGGGTACAAGAAATCGGTGATGGTTTATCATTTTGCGTGGAAAGTAATGGCTACAAGAAATGGGTGATGCTTTATCATTTTTTGCATGAAAAGTAATGACTACAACAAATCGGTGATGATTTATCATTTTTTCCGTGAAAAGTAATGGCTACAACAAATCGGTGATGGTTTATCATTTTTTGCGTGAAAAGTAATGGCTACAACAAATCGGTGATTGTTTATCATTTTTTGCGTGAAAAATAATGCCTAAAAGAGTTTATAATTTAGCTCGTGAAAAATAATGCAGAAAACCAAACTTTAGCGTACTGGGTAACCGCCGACAGAGAGAGAGAGGGTGGTGGCCATGACCAGAGAGAGATAGGGGTTATCCTGCCCGTTAGATCATACGATCAACGGTCGGCGGGCACGATCCTTGTGACATGGGCTAGACCAATCAGGGCAATGTTGGGCGTCTGTGAGAATTTGTGAAGGGAGAGGGCAAAACTGAGTAGTATCAAGAAACCAAGGGCAAGTGAGTAGTAAACAGACTAAGGGATTCAAATATGAGATTTAAAAAATGGAAAATGCGTGTTTTGTACAATGAAACCCATCTTGGCCTACCTCAAACTATTTGCAATACAAATATACATTAGTGTGAAAATTATGGCCTCATTCAGACAAAGTATTTTTTGGGGAAAGCTGTTTTGGGTAGGGCTTATTGTGGAAAACCATGCACCTTCATAGCTACTAGGTGATTTGAGAAGTGGCAATTTGTGGTAAACTTGATTTATCATTGATTGTTATGGTTCCCAACGTGGCAGGTCGCGTAAGAAGACTCCATGAGTATGTGCCACTCTTTTTTGGATTTTTTTGCACACTAAATGATTCATTTAACTAGTTAATCCCATTTGTTGACTCTCTGTTGATCAGGCACTTGAGGGTAAAACTGAGTATATTGCACTAGCCAGTATTAGCACTCAAGGGGAAAACTGAGCACACAAAAAATGATAGTATATGACTCGAGGGTATACCTGAGTATGTCTAAATTTCCAGGGTTAGACTCGAGGACGCGTGTCGCGGTGCAGAAGTGGAAGACGTGCAATTGTTGACGTGTGTCGCGGTGCAGACGTGCAATAGTGGACGCGTAGGACGCGGGTCACATTTAAGACGCGTAAGCCCCTCTCTCCCTCCCTCTGCACACAGTACGTCTCATTCTCGCTCACGCACGAAACCACGCCTCTCACGTCCCATCAACTTCTCCAAATCGAAGGAAAAAACCCCAACAGCCGTACGCGCGCTCCCCTACCGACGATGGAGAAGAAGAATGTGCCGGCGGCCATCGCCCCCGAGCCCATCGACTCCGAGCCCGTCGCCTCCGAGCCCGTCGCATCCGAGGCCGTCGCCGCCAAGCCCGTCGCCTCCGAGGGCAGCGCCTCCGTGAACTGGTCCTCTCTCATGGCTGACGGACACTTCACAAGATCGGCGAATGCTTACTGGCGAACGAGGAGTATGTGGACACCTACTCTGCTATGAGGCAAGTCTGTAGAAATTGGCGCTCAGGTTTATCTTAGCCCGACGTGCACCTGCACGAATGGATCATGGTAGACCACGCCCTTCCACGCACCGCTGAGTTCACCTTCCTCCAACTCGGCACATCCCCCTACGTCACCATTGATCTATCGGAAGTTCATGCAAGATTCAAATTCCTCCATATCTATAGGGTTAATCTATTTTCATTTTCAATCGTAAACATCTTAGTGCTGAATATCTTCATCAATATATTTTAGATACTACTTCGTCGGCTTTTTCCGTGGCGTCATCGTGCTTGCCCAGAAGAACCAGCCGCACAAGATACGGCTTCTGAACCCACACACAAAGACATCGAACACTGTGTTTGAGGCGCAGATGCCATCTCTTTTTCTAGATTCAGTCGCTGTAATGAAATCTCCGACTATGGTCTTCGTTTCCGCACATTACCCGGAGGGAATTGCTTGGGTCAATGAGAGCACTCCAACTAAGGATATACATGAAGATTGGGGAGAAGGAAGATTTTCGATCGAACACTATTCTCTGCGTTGCATTACCCCGTTCAATGGTGAATTGTATGCAATAGTTGTGGACAATTATGGGGATGGACAATTAGTGTGCACCAATGTACAGTTTGGAGCAGCGCGCGAGCACTATCAAGATGGAGACACTAATTTTATTTCCAGAACTTGGAAATGACAAGTTCTACCTTGTGAAGTCGGATGGTGATCTGCTGCTTGTGTTGTTGGACAACATGCTTTTGGAGGACCAACCATTGGTGTACCATGTGAATACTCAGAGTCGCTCTCTCCATACAGTCAGTAACATTGGCAGTCATGCCTTCTTCGTGCATTATATCCGGTGTATCTCCGTCGACACTAGAGTGCACCCGACACTTCGACCTGGCATCTACTACGCGGATTTGGGTTATATAAGGGAGTACTTTCATGATACAATGGCCTGGGATGAGTGGCCACTACGTGTGGATAGAATAGGAAACTACAATGCAGACGGAAGGAGTTCAATGAATATTTCCTTGGGATAATGCACGAATGGAGCGACGAAGAATATATGAGGAATGAAGAACAAATTCATTCATCATGGGGTATCCTAATCTTCATGTTGGCCATACATTATGCTGCTGTGAATTTATCATATACTAGCTTCTAGATTTGCTACTAGATTTGCTGCCATTTTGGGCAAAAAACGAGGGCCAAAAGGCATAAATAATTGAAGAAAGACAGAAATAGAAGCTTCTCTAGATTTGATACTAATTTGGTGAAAAACACAGAGAGAGAAAGAGGGGAAAATGTGCTCTTAAAAATGCCAATTTGGGCCGAGAGAGACAAAACCCAGCTCTCACGTACAACCAAACACGGTCTCGTCCTGTCCCACGCGGTCCCTTCCTACTAGCCCCACACGACGCGGCCCCACAAACGACGCGGCCCCACACGTCAGCACGGAACGTTCAACTAAACAGATTCCTTCCATCCGATCTCCTTCTGCGGGTTTCAGACAAAAGCTTGGGGAAAACTGAGGAAAAACTAAGGCGCTGGGGAAAACTGAGTACAACTAAGGACCTGAGGGCACGAAAATAGAAATCCCTTTTATTTAAGCAACAACTTCCTCTACTCCGGTCCTGCCAAATACTAACCTCGCCATTTTCAGTGACCAATCGACATAGCTATGGCCTTCCGATTTGGCTTTGGTCGCCGTGCGCGTAGTCCTCCCACCGACAAGGAAACGGAGCATCAGCGGCAGCACCGCCTTTGTTTCGTCCATGACGCGCCAGGGCATAACCCGCCCGCTCTGCACTAGCCGGTTGTTCAGCCGGCGGCGCTGCCCGTGGAGCCCCTCGCCAGCTGCTTCTCGTGCGGGCTGATTGATGCAGAGGCAGGGAACTCCCGCGCAACCCCGCATGCGCCGCCCGCTCGGCACTGGCTGGCTGTTCCGCCCGCGCATGCCTCATGGACTTCTTTGCAAGCAGGTGAGCTCCCCTTCAAGGCCGGTGCGAATGATGCGGAGGCAGGGAGCTCCCGCGGCCAGCCGCCTAATCCGGCCGCCAGGGAGCTCGTATATAATGTGATGTTCCCAGCACTCTGTAGATGTCGGGATGCTCTGCAAGCTTTCGTGCAGGCAAGGAATGCAGCATGGAAAATCCCACGGACACAACATTGCAGCGGCGCGCCGATGAGGCTAAGGCGGCGCACGCGTTCCACCACACGTACCTCGACAACCTTAACATCCAGCACGGCTTCGTGCAACCGCCGAAACACCGCTCCAACTAAGATCCAAAAATAGAACAATGATTTTCTACTTTATTAGTGCAGAAACCCGTCATGGTGGCCATCTCGTATTCTTCAGGATTTATGTCGATTTGATGTACTACCTCTGTCCATAAATAGATGCCTGAGATTTATCTAAATATGAATGTATCTAGACGCTATTTAATGTCTAGATACATTTAAATTTAAACAAACCTCAGACATCTAATAATAGACGGAGTATATCTTATTTAGGGCTTCTTTTATTCATAGGAATTGTGTTGACAGTATGTACGATTTAGATCCTATGCGGTTTATTCCTACACTACTTGTTTGATTCGTAGGAACATATTATATATGAATCAAAGGAGCCTAGCGTGGCCATGGATCTTGTAGGTTTGGGGATTTATGTCATAAATTCTTGCAGAAAAATATTTGTATGTGTCATATTTTCTATAATTTTCTTTTTGTGCCCTATATATTCACAAAAAAGGACAACTCGTGACTACCCTAAACGTTAAACCCTAAACTGGTTCCTCGCAGAGATTCCATGATATAAAGGTCTAATGACCGATAGATAGCAGTTTCAACTTACAATTCAACGGCTTTGACTACTCTATTTAAAGATCATTTCATGGGAAGGCTGTTTAACTTGGTGGTGAATCAAAATTCAAAAAATCACCTATATTGATAATTAAGGAATGGATATGTGCATGTGTATATATACATCTCTATTTCAAAATTATGTTTTTTACACAAATATTTGCGTTCTTACTGTCTCACAACAACAAAAATTGACATTTCAAAGTCAATGCATGTATGAGTCATTATATTGTAAAAATCACCAAAAAAATACATATTTTATGTCATATTTTTGTACACCACGTAAACAAAAAAATCCACGTATATTTTTTCTTTTGCTCTACTCAACTTTTGAAGTAAGACAAAATTTGCATGAAGTAAAATTATTTACAGTTGCAAAGATACATATGCATGGTGTGGGTGTAGAATAATTGACTATATATTATGCACCCTTTTGAGCGGAAAAAATAGCCCGAGATCTATCCATCTATATCGACCAGTAACTGGCACATGCTTTCGTATCTTGGCGCTAATTTAGAATTTCAGTTGCCATCCACAGGCCTAGCACCACACTCCTCCTGATGACAACTGAAAAAATAAAAAAAATAAACTTAAAATAAACCAGCACCAAAAGTGGAAGCTTCACGAGAAGGCGATGAGACCCGACGATAGGGGCAAGCAGCGGCATGCGAGGAGGTGATGTGAGGAGGCGATATAGGGGCGGCGGCGCTTGAGGAGGTGATGCAATCCGACGACAAAGGTACGTGGCACCCTAGCTAGCTAGTTACAAGGGCGACTGGCATACTCCGATGACTCTATCTTTCTATTGAGTGGCTACATCTATCTCCTGCTCTTTAATGAAGATGAGGCACACACGATGTACGTATCTCCAGTGACTAGTGAATGCAGCACTGGTGGAGGTGGCTAACACCCATGCATCGCAGTTTTCTTTCAGCGAAAACTGGAAGAATTGTTCCAAGTCATTAAAAATATCGGCCCGCATATGCTTATGTTGCCCGTCATCATAGAACTTAATTTATTGATTTTGCTAGGGTTAGAGCAAGTTTAATAGTATAGCCATCTGCTGTCTATAAGCTAAGTGCCATGTCATCTATAGCCAACTTAGAGCCAACATATACAATAGTGAGCTATAAAATGTAGTATTTTATCAATATATGACCCACCTTTTACTCTCACAAAGTGCCTAGGAGCACGTGCTAGAGTTGGCTCTTGCATAAGACTGCTCATAGTGGGAGTAACATAGCTATTAACACACTCATCTCAAGGAATTTTGGTGACATGGCATGCTAATAAATGAAGAAAGAGAGTGAGGTGGTAAGTGTGATGTTACTAGCTATGTTACCATAACATCATACACCTCAAGGCAAGATGAGTCTACCACATAATAAATGATACAATGCAGGACACCACATATAGGTTATATACTACCCACTATGAAGGTAGTAACCTAGACTAGTAACATGGCATATGCTACTAGTCTAAGTTACTCCCCACTATGACCAACCTAAGAGCTCACTCCTCTTCTCTCTCATCATCTCTCTCCTCCAACTAAGCAATAATATACCATTTTAATCCTCATAGCCAGCTGAATGTCTACTATATAGAAAATGGGCTCCACCTGTAGGTGATCCTGTACGTTAACACCACAAATACTTCATTCGTGCTAGGTGCAACAAATATATAAGACCATCTCCAACATCATTTGTATATTTCGACATGATTGCTAAAAGTTAAAAATTTGCTTCAAAAATATTGCTCCAAGAGCCTTTGTATGATTAAATGGTCCCCCACCCAAATATGCAAAGTATGAGGACACATACTTCGTATATCCTCGCGTGTGAGCCCAACCGTTACCACATCATATTTTCGAGAGTGCGTCTCACTGCCGGCAACCGCGCCGCTGCCTCACCGTCGCCGCTTGCCACTGTGATGGACCATCAACCCACTTGTTGCCTCGACGTGCTCCGCCGTCAGCGCGCCCTCCTTTTCTCGTCGGCTGCCCACGATGGGAAGATCATCTGATTGCGCCGCGGGAGGCCGATGCAGGCCGATTAGCGCGAGGTGTGTGCCTTCTCCTTGACACTGATGTGCCTCCCTATGACATACCTCACCCCACCTCCACTCCCAGCGCTCCTCCGTGCACCCCGATGCTCCATCCTAGCCTAGCTAGCCACCCTACCCACGACCCTCGCAACCATCCGACATCAAAAGTCGGTGACATCACGCATGTCGCGAGCTCGGCCATGTGCCACCGCTGGCCTTGGGCGCGACCGGCATGGGCAAGCTGCATGGGAGGACGATAGGCATGCGCAACCGATGGGGCAGGCGGCCGACGGTGGCCGGTCGTGCGTTGGTGGAGGAAGAAATTAGATAAGAGATTTGAGAAAGGAGAGTGAAAACGAAAGGAAAAAAGTGCATGCAACACCCACTGACATGTGGTCCCATGTGCCCATTGTCAGTTTTGGATTTTTATTATAGGAAGGATGGAAAAGAAGATTTTTGTATGGATGGATTTCTATAGCTTTTCTCTCCCCATCGAGGGAATTTCACATTCCACACCATGTACGTCCACTCCATGTGTTGCACAAAACACCACTTGAACAGATTTTTTGCAATTTCCACCAGGTTATCCTCTAACGTGTTGTGATTTTCACCGCTTAGATATCTAATCAACCAAATAACGTGGTTAATGGCAAAACAATAGTTGGGCCTTGTATGTAAAAAAAATAAAACTTAAAATGTCCAAAATAAAATATTCTCAAGAAATTATGCTTTTTGGATGCACTCTAGAATGCTATAGACTAAATTCTATATGTATCATCAATTTTCTTACTTCAAAACCTACATATATTTTAACACGAATACTTTTATCTCACTGGAATGATCATAGAAAAATAGTTTTACTTACAAAAATTATGTTTAGCCGTAGATGCTTTATAGGGTGTGATTTACCTATTCATAACTCGTTCATATGTAAGTTAGATCCTATGAGGAATCAAAACCCTAACCCTAACCCTAACCCTAAACCCTACAACCTAACCCTAACCCTAACCCTAACCCTAAACCCTAAACCCTAACCCTAACCCTAACCCTAAACCTAACCCTAACCCTGACCCTGACCCTAACCCTAACCCTTTTTGGTCAAACGTGGCCAATACCGTGTCCGGCATCCCGATGCCTTCCCCTAGGTAAAGGTGGCGTACATGTACTACGATGACATGATCTTGAAAGAAATCACCGACCGATGTTGCATCAACATCAGTGGCAACAGCTTCAACATCGCTGTTGACATCGGGACCCAACGCGTTCATCTAGTTGTATTTTGTGTCTTAGACTCCTGGTTCGATACGGCTCACACGATGATTGTTGGAACTTTGAACTATACCATTTGAATGCGAAGAGTCTATTCTTGTCGGATGTCGTTTGGGACACACGGCAAGAGATATATATATATATATATATATTAACTCTTTTGTACATTTATTCTTACACGACATGGGATGTCCAACTACTGTTTTGCCGTCAACTAGGGTAATTGGTTGATTAGATGACTAAGCGGTGGAAATCGCAATGGATTAGAGCTATACGTGGTGGAAACCGCAAAAAATCTGGCCAAGTGGTGTTTTGTGCAACACATGGAGCGAAATATGGTGGAATCTGCAATTCTCCCCAAAATTTTGGATTGCTATTATAGCAATGCTATTGGAGATGCTCTAAGCAACAAACTGGTACTACCCTCAAAAGTGATCTTGGTTGTGTGTTTTGTGCAATTTTCTCTGCTGAAACACCATTGTAGTCTTTTTGTGTTGTTGATTTGCCCTATGTGGTGGAGCAAAAACAAAATGAAAACAGATAAATCTTTTTTGATTTCACCCTTTTTTGTTTTTTTTTCTTGCCTTGACCGACCCATAACGGAGGGAAATGGGATAAAGGCAACATGTCAAAAAATTTAACGGCCAAAGCAAAATTAGCGAAAACTTGTGTGGCAAAAACAAAATTTTCTATGATATTTTTTGAGAATTTCTGACAGGGCTACGCTTTTGGCTAAGAGCTTGATGACCCACAAGTATAGGGGGTGTATCGTAGTATCTTCGATAAGTAAGAATGTCGATCCCAACGAGGAGCAGAAGGTGTTGACAAGCAGTTTCGATGAAGGATTCACTGTAAATGCTCACAGACAAGTATTCAGGGGGTTTTGATGTA